>NW_027362764.1:78899634-79414634 GCF_046119375.1 Phyllobates terribilis
AAAACAAAGTCCAGAAGCATGTTTCCATTGCACCTTTGGACTCTGAAAAGTATCATACATCACGTTCTAAGAGCAAATCTCACAATCGATCTAAGACAACAGATCAAGCACATCATCAATCAAAACAAAAGAGTCCAGGTAAATCTGACCTACATGCAAAGGAAAGCCAAGAACAAGTCATGAAAGATGAAAATGCAAAAAAGTCTCAATCTATTGATTCAGGAACTATAGATCAAGAGTTAGTGACCAAACAAACTGCTAATATACAAGAAAAAGAACGCAAAAAAAATCCCCCCATCATTGAGGGGGTCTTACCATCACCAGATGGCTACCATAATTCTAATAATAACCTACCACAAACTTTAGCTCTTCGAGCTGCAGTATGTCCATGGGACTATGATTCAGAGAATGCATTAAGTGTAAAGAGAAGTAAAGATTCGCCTACCAGCTCGGCTTTAAGCCCTGCATCCCCTTCTAAAGACATGCCAATAAGTCCTTCAAAAAAGAAGGGATCAAAAAGTATTGCAAAAAAAGCCGAAAGTAACATAAGGGATCAAAATAAAAGTCACGAAAAAGAGATGGATCCAGTTATTAAGATGGACAAGTCAAAAAGTGCCGAGGTTTGCTCCATGGTTGGAGATCATTCCTTGGCGGTTTCTGTTAATAAAGGGAAAAGTACCTCAAACCAACATGGCATAGACAAATGCAAACTAGCGGAAGTGTGTCCATGGGAAAGTCTTTCCACATCACAATCGGATCAAGACACGGAATCATCTGACAGCAAACAAAACAAAATAACGCAAAAGTCAAACATGGTGGACATCTGTCCATGGGACTATCATGATAACAGCGGGGGCAAATAATGATTGGTAAAGAAATGATTGGTGGGGGAGGGATGGGGAAAGCTGCCAACAGCAAAAACAGAGAGTGGGACGTATCACTTGACATATTTAATCCTAATAGCACTGCTAATTTAATGCATCCAATAAGTACATTTTCTAAAGAGACTGCTCTCATTTTCTTATATGTGTATATGTTTCTTGTACACAGTCGTGTCCCATGTTAAAGCATTCCAGATTGTATAATATTTGCAAATAACTTTGATATATTGTGACACAAAATATTTATGCAAATTTGCAGATATTGTATTGATATTGCAACCAAAATACCTGCTCTGAATTTTTCTTTATAGAGTTTCTGTAACTTTTCACTTGGCTTCGGAAGCCATTCTATTGTACGAGAACTATTTTTTGGGCTGATGTGGTTTATATTGTGGTTTTGATTTCTCTTTTGTTCACCTCTCTATAACTATTCAGTACTCTAGTTTGATACTGTATTATTCAGGGTTTTCTTATTTTTAAATGGAATGTTACCATACCTGTTCGGCTTATTGTAAATATATAGTTACTAGTGCTTATGGCCTTAGGTTTAGTAGAAATCAAATGGTCCTACCTAAATATGAATTTGTGTACCTCAGGGGACAACTTATGTATCGTTTGGCACCATTCTTATAAAGTAAAGTGTAAAAGTGGTCATACATATCCACTTGATACTACATTTTTAAAGGAACACTCCAGGACCATTACATTGTGTAATACCTAGTGTAGGCTTGAGGGGGCAGTGTGCAACATATCTTGGAATTTTCAATCATGCACTGCCTTCTCATGGTCTACGCTGGGAATAACACTTTATCTATTTTGTATGGAGTGTTCCTTTAAATCTAAGTATATGTTAATAAGAGTTTGCTTTTGCATTCAGAAAAATGTACCATTCTTTTTTTTCTAACTTCCATGCACACATTCGTCCTTATTTATGGGAATACAGTAAATGCACTTATTACAAATTACACAGACTTATAAATCACAAATGTAGACGACCAAATACACATTTTACCATATTGCACTTGTGAAACATTTAAGTCCTGATTCTCACAGAGCTTCAAAATTCGTTACCCATTTGTCAATTTCATGCGAAATTACATGTGGTTCTTTGGTTTTAAAAGGGTTTATTGGGAAAAAAAGGTGGATGGCCTTCTCTATAAGTTATAGGATTATTACTGTCATTAAATAACTATCCACCCAGCTAATAGAGAATGAATAGTAGAAGTAGTCCCAGCAGTCTCATATATCCTAGGTGGTCAGAACGCAGTGGTTGGAACGGGTATTCCAATATGAGCATAGACCTTGTGAAACCAGTCCAATTCTGACTAATGGCTCAGCTCAGTAATGCAGACCCCTTTTAACACAAAGGCAATGAAATAATCTAAATATCTAATACTTTCACTGAAATACTGAACGATTTCTGCATCATCCAAATTGTATTGCTTCACCTATAAGTAAATTAAATGAAATCATTAGGTTTGCAAAAAATGTTCAGTTGCTAAACGGGTTGCACAGGCTTCATTGAAACTTGGCTGCTTTTATCCCAGAAACAGCGCCACACCTGTCTATAGGTTGTCTAGGGTATTGCAGTTCATTTCATTGAAGTGAATAGAGACTAAGCTGCAATATCACACACAACCTCCAGATATCCATGTCTCTGTTTTAGGGAAAAAAAAATGCCCCTGTAATGGACAACCTATATAATGAGCGGAGTGGCATAGTATTTAGACCATTGGGAGTTTAAAGGAGGTGTCCATTTTTCCAAAACTGAAAAAGGCTTGGAATGAGTTAAAATAATAATCAGCAATACTCACCTCCCCAATCCCCCACACCCCACTTATCATGTTCCGATGCTGCTCGGCTTTCCAGTCTCTACTTCCAGCTGCAGTGATGACATCATGACTAGAGGTGATCAAATAAATTCGAGTGGAATTGAATTCTACAAAAAATCCACATTTGACAAAATGTGGTTTTTTTGCAATTCACTTCGATGTGGATTCAGCTGACCGCCATTTTTCTGAACCATAATGCGCCATCAAGAGGTTAAAAAAAATGATTATACTCTCCTTACAGCTCACCTCTTTGACCGCACCGCTAATCACTGCCACCTGTCCGGTCCTCGCTGCATCTTTTGATCCCATGCCGCTAGCAATGGAATCCTCTGGCCCCTCACACTGTGCTGGACTTCCACCTGTCATGGTGCCAGGGAGGGTTCTGCAAATGCAAGCAAGAATGTCACGGTCATGACGTCGTTGACCTCCCACGCACTTGAGCAGAACACTCCCAGTTGCCGGAAGTTCGGCATAGTATCAGAGGCCGTAAGAATCCAACTCAAGAGGCGAGGAATCATAAGAAGCGTTGACGGCCGGACGGGTGGCAGTGAGTAGTGTAGGGACTGGAGCGGAGGGTGGGTATAGCTATTTTTTTATTTTTTACATATTATGTTTATTATGCTCTAGGGACCCCAGAGGATAATAAGGAACATTAAAGTCTCAGAGAATAACTAGGCAAAAATCTAATTTTCCAGGAAAATCCACGAGAACTGGCAAATTTGAATTTGGCCTGATCCGCTCATCTCAAATCCTGACACACAGACGTGTGACCACTGCAGCCAATCACTTTCTTTTATAGTCTACAGTCAACCAAGCAGCAACCAGGAATAACCCTTATACCTGAGTTGAGCCCAAAAGTTTCTTTGCCACATAAGACGATACCAGTATTATAAATACATTAGGTGGGATACCTGTTACAGAATTTGCACCAAGACCTCGGAGCTTCGGGCTATTCCTCTGGGCACCACAACTTTATAATTCATTTTTGTGATCGTCAGAAGTCATTAACTTTAGACGTTCTGCTAATTGGACATTAGCGAGCTATTCTAACAATGTCCCTGTATGTCAGGAGACAACCCCTTTAAATTTTGCTGTAACTTCAAAATATATTTTATGACAAGATCCAGCATAAAATAATATAAAATAATGTGGCTTCTAGTAAGAGGCTGCCATGTAAAGCATATTTTATTTAAAGGGAAATTATATCTCTTCTAAATGTCAAGACCATCCAACAGACCTGTTTCCCTCAACGTATAATTTTATCGTTTTCATATTTTTAAAAATTTTTATAGCTTATATAAAGATGAGACTTGACAAAATTACCTTTATTTGTTATTTTTGGCTAACTCTATATGTCAGTCTTGTATATCAGTCACCATGAAGTGGTGTAAAGAAAATAAGAACCTTTATTGAGGTATCTTAAAGGGGTTGTCCACTACTTGGACAACCCCTTCTTGATCTAAATGTTTGGCCCCCGATAAAATAAAAAAGCTTATACTCACCTCCCATGCTGTCTTCGTTCCAGTGGTCCCGGGGCTCCCTTGCGGTTGTTGTGACACGTCAGCCAGTCGCCCAATCAGCTCTGCTGTCACTGTCCCCGCCTGCTGTTGAATTGAACATGGAGAGGAAGTCCGGGCAACAGCTGCTCTCTGACTTCCTCTTCATGTTCAATTTGTCCGAAGGTGGGGACAGTAACTCCAGCACTAATTGGCTGCTGGGCACCATGTGTCGCAACAACCGCACGAGAGCCTTGGGACCACGAGTGCCTGCACCACTGGAACGGAGCCAGCACAGGAGGTGAGTATAAGCTTTTTTGTTTTATCGGGACAAAGCGTGGGGTATGCGTTGTCCAAGTAGTGGACAAATTCTTTAAAGGGGTTGTCTCACTGGCAATCAGCTGATTGTGCCTAGTAAGCTGTGGCAGTAGTGAGGAGTTGCCTTTACAAAATGACAAGCATGTCCCCTTTCTATGATGTGCACTGCCCCAGGTTGTCACTATGAGATGACCCCTTTAGTATTGTATTAATACATCTCCTTCTCCATATTGATAGGTTATATGGCTTTCTATAAAATCATACACAGTGAGATAGAGAATTTATATAATCTGTGGACAAATCCTAATATGTAGAATTACATTGTGTGCTGCGCTACAGAATATATTGGCGAGATATATTTGAACATACAGTAAATACTAATGCACTTCTTGTCCGGGTGGGATGAGGGGTCTGTGAAGTACGTGGTCCATAGTTGCCAACTCTCATGGAACGTCATGAAGATCCTAGAAAAAGGGAAGACCTCACAGACTATAGTCAGAGATGACAAATCATCTGGGTGCCACTGAAGCCTTCTTAGAGATGGGCAAATTGATTTATAATGAATCAAACTATAAGAATTTCCTGAAAAATTCAGACTTGCCGGCCACGACTTTACTGTATTCTAAGGGCAAGGAAGGAGATAAAAAGTTGTACTCACCTTTTCTCGACCCTTCCATTCTTCTCCTACAACTACTGGTCCTCTGATCGGTTATCTGTCTTTTGAATTCTGACTTGTTCTGCCTATCTTATTCTCTTTCTGGATCTCCAGTTTGCCGCATGCTTATAACACACACATTTTTTTAACCTCTGCCTAGCAAATTTGAGTTGCACTAAATTTATTCAATGCAAATCAAATTTCCCAATATTCCAAATTTTAATTTTGACAAATTTCCTTATCTTTATTTTTAAGTCTTTGAAGGACAAATTTCAGGGGATTGACCTGCACACAAATAACCATTGTGGGGTCATGGTAGAGTCGTGTCCCTAGAAGTATTGTTGTATCATCCCAGACATGTAGTATAACAATTCGGCAAGTATAAGGTCATCAGCTGGATGAGAAGGGTCAAAATTCATTAAACTTTTGTGATCAGAGGGTGGCACTTTTGAAACCATTGACTACAAAGTACTGCTACTATTGATTCTAAAGACATATCAACACATGTACATGAAATTGGGCCTCATGTATCAAGACTAACAGATAAAATGGCAGTGTTACCCCATAGGCGCCAGTCACAGAACAAAAGTTGGAAGATAACACAACCAGTTAGACAGTCTTGATAGAGGAAGACCATGTCTCCACCCATAGATCATGGTCCTTGTACTAACAAACCTTATCTAAGTTGTCCTCTGACTGCATGCATTAATTGCACATCACCGTTTGTGTCTCTAATTTATAGAATTGTTTTGGAATAAAGTAATTATATGTTATTTTTTTACCAAATGACTTATGCAGTAAGAGTGTAACCCGTCATCACAATATCATTATTTGCATCAAATCTGCCGGTAGTTCCCAATTTATGGCCTAGATTTCTGCATGTGAGTGGTAGATAGGACCAATGAAACACTGCCTTCTGACTTTTAGTAACTCTCTAGAAGAAATATGCATAAGAAATGAAACTATAAGAGATGTCACCCTAATGTGTGTTACTTATAATATATTACATTATGGTATTTACTGTACAGCATCCACCATTTAAAAAAAAAGAATTTGATAGACTGATGTTGTGATGTGTCGCAGCATGTAAATATTATAATAAATGCAATAAAACACATTTGTAAGGAAATTGACTTATGTGTGATATATAACAAAATGTCACTGAAAGGGAAGCAAATGACATATAAAAATAAAATCTAACTAAAGGGGTTTAAAGTGTAACTGCATTTTAGGTGTCCTGTATACATGAGAGTAACACTATATCTTCTATTTCTAAAAGTGGTCAAGTGAATGTGGCCAGGGAAGGTACAGAGCCAGTCTACAGCTTTTTTTGCTGAGAGTTGTATTTCACCACAGCCATATTCTTTTGCTTGGTGGAAGGACTTGGGTAACCATATCTACTCCAGCTGTTATTTCTCCCAGGAAGTCCTCTAAAGCTGCTTGCACTTGAAATGCAGCCTTTTAGGCTCGTGGAGGCGGAAGCTTTTCACAACGTCATGCAGGCGGCGGCCGGGTGTCCATACTCAGTCCCCAGCCGCCACTATTTCTCCCGCTATCGTCTCCGCCTTCCACAAGCACGGGTCCCACAACATTACCCGTGCCCTCCCCAGTGCACTTACTGGGCAGGACCGCCTAACCACAAACACGTGGACAGGTGAATGTGGCCAGGGATTGTACGGAGCCAGTCCACATTAAAAATGCAGCCATAGAGTGTCCGGGAACCTTCCCACACACTTTTCTTAGCCAGGACTGCTTCTCGGCACGGTTGGACGGTCCCACCAGAGAATCCTCTGGTGTGCCAGGCTTTTACATCAGGAGAGTTCATGATAGCGCAAAATTTGCAGCTGCTATGGGGCTCTTGAGCGGGGGAGAAAGTTGAGCCCTCAGAATCAAATCCTCTGGTGGGCCCAATGTTTTTCAATCTGAAACAGCTTCTCAGTGGGAGTTGTATTTCACCACAGCCATATTCTTTAGCTCGGTGAAAGGACTGGCATAGAGGGAAACAGTATCTACTCCGGCTGTCATTTCTCCGTCACCAGGTTCCACCCATTATCACGCACAACCATGCCTGGCTGCATGTTCAGCGGTGAGAGCCACAGATCAGGCTGCTGTGTTACAGCTTTCAACAACTCTGCAGCGCTGGGTGGTTTGTCACCTAAGCATTAAACATGTTATCTTCAGCACAGCCTGTTGCCGCTTGGCCAAGGCAGTGCTGCAGTGCTTTCAGCTTGTGACTGATGTGGTCATTTCGGAGATGGAGGAGGAGGTGCATGAGCTGAACAATGTGATTACATTGAGGTTACATTGGCGACTCTATTTTTTTATTCTAAAGAAAGATGCTACTGTTTTGCTTTTTTTTTACGTTATTTTTTAAGAGAAATGCATTCACCGGGAAATGTCATTTTAACATTTTACAACCTTATCTGGCCATGTGGTGTGTGACATATCATCAGACACCTCCTGTTTCATTTATGATGGAGGGACTCTGAAAGTCACAAAGCCTATTTTTATAGGGCCATCAGACGGCCTTTACTATTCTTAAAGGGCAGGCAGTTGGCCCTCACTATTGTTAGAGAGCCAACAGCGGGCTATGCTTTGCTGTTCCCATTATTAACGAGTGGGTCTCCTATACTGTTATTGTGCATGCAGTGACTGCAAGGGCAGCCAAAAATTCGGACGCAACCCAATACCCCTTTGAAGAAACATAGAGGGGGGTCTTAGTAAAAAAAAATTTCCCATTATAAAGGAGCGGGTCTCCTATAGTGGTAATGCCCATGCTGTGACTGCAAGGGCTGCCAAAATTTGGGAAAAACTCCACTAACAATTTAAAGACACATAGAGCAGGGCCACAGTAATGACATGTTCCCATTAGAAAGGAGAGAGTCTGCTATACAGTTATAAGATATGCAGTGAGTCCAATGGCTGACAAAATTTAGGAAAAACCCCACTAACAATTTAAAGACACATTGAGCAGGCCCACAGTAATGACATGTTTCCATTACAAAGGAGAGGGTCTGCTACACAGTTATAGGGCATGCAGTGAGTCCAACGGCTGACAAAATATTTGCGTTTGCGTTCCAAGGACTGGGGTATAGACAACTGAACGCTGCGCTTGGACAAGGACGTGGATGTGCTTCCTGATGCTGCTACATTAGAGTGTGCAATAACAGGTGCATGGTAGGAGGCATCTTCGCAAGCACCATGGACAGGGGATTGGCTTGCATGCACAACAGCGGAAGAAGCAGTGGTGCCATCCGCAGACACTGTTCCTGGACCCTGGGGTTCAGCCCACAAAGTCGGGTGCTTTGCTGCCATGTGCCTGATCATGCTGGTGGTGGTCAGGCTGGCTGTTTTGCCACCTATGCTGATGCTGGCCTGGCAGGTGGTGCAAATGGCCTTTTTGGGGTTATCAGCAGAGTCTTTAAAAAACAATAAGACTCGGGAAGACCTAACAGTTGTACTGGCAACTTCCTTTGTGTTTGTGTTACGGGGAACGGTTGCCTGCCTTCTGTCTGCGGCCACCACACTGCTTCTTCCTGCCTGTTGGGGTACTCTGCCTCCCTCCCCCTGTGTGCTGCTCTCCTCGCTCTGCATGTCCTCCTGCCAGGTTGGGTCAGTTACTATATCATCCACCACCTCATCTTCCACTTCCGCACCCTGGTCCTCCTCCTGACTTTCTGGCAATTGTGTCACATCATTGTCCACCTCTTGTGACACTTTCCCACCGTCGCCTTTGTGTGACCGTGGCTGCTCAAGTATTTGGGCATCGCTACATGCAATCTCCTCTTGCCCCACTTCAAGTGGACCGGGCGAGAGGCCCGAATCTATAAATGGAAAAGGGAACAGCTCTTCGGAGTGTCCAAGTGTGGGATCAGTTATCTCTGGGCACTCGTCATGGTGGGAGGAAGGAGATTCAGGGTGAGGAATATGCGGTCCAGACTCACGGCTACTGAGACTTGACCTTGTGGAAGACAGGGTGGTGGTGGCTAAGTGACTGGAAGCATTATCTGCTATCCAACCAATATCCTTTTCACATTGCTCTGTGTTCAATAGTGGTGTTCTGCGGTCCCCAATTAATTGGGACAGGATGGTCAAGCGAGAAGATGTGGGTGTTTGTTGTGGCACAATTTTAGCTTGGCCTCGGCCTCTGCATGCACCATCACCATCACGTCCAGTTCCCCTTCCCTTGCCACGTGCCTTGCCCATTTAAAATGGAGGACAATATCTTCCATGCCCACATCAAATTGCTGAATTTGGAGCAAACTTATATGTGATCCGTGTGACGGAGAAATCACAGTTTTAAATACCTAGCCTGTAGGTAACTATTTTGAACAGCAAACTGGTGTCAATAGCTTCATTGACACACTGAAACAAATGTTTATTGGAGGCCAGAAATGGCAGTATTGTCTGAAAACGTATATGTGATCCGTGTGACGGAGAAATCACAGTTTTAAATACCTAGCCTGTAGGTAACTATTTTGAACAGCAAACTGGTGTCAATAGCTTCACTGACACCCTGAAACAAATGTTTAATGGAGGCCAGAAATGGCAGTATTGTCTGAAAACGTATATGTGATCCGTGTGACAGACAAACCACGGTTTTAAATACCTGGCCTGTAGGTAACTATTTTGAACAGCAAACTGGTGTCAATAGCTTCATTGACACACTGAAACAAATGTTTATTGGAGGCCAGAAATGGCAGTATATTCTGAAAATGTATATGTGATCCGTGTGACGGAGAAAACACAGTTTTAAATACCTGGCCTGTAGGTAACTATTTTGAACAGCAAACTGGTGTCAATAGCTTCATTGACACACTGAAACAAATGTTTAATGGAGGCCAGAAATGGCAGTATTTTCTGAAAACGTATATGTGATCCGTGTGACGGAGAAAACACAGTTTTAAATAGAATTTTTAGCGCTGTAATAGGGAAAGGACCTGGCTGTATTCTGCAGTGCCAACAAGCAAATGGCGCAGAAAAATGGTGTTCTCTGGATTGCTTTTTAAGCAAATAATGAGGATTAAGATACAAAAAAAATTATTCCTGGCACCTGAGACCTGGGCCTATTTCTAGAAATATCTAACAGCAGCAGCAGCAGACAAAACTGGAATGGAGCCTCTTGTGCTATATGCACTGCAGTCTGCTATATACCCTGCCTGCCTATATACACTGCCTGCCTGATATCTCTGCAGATGGATTAGTCCTCAGAAGGACTGTTTGTTGAGATGGATATGTGTCTCTAATATAGTTTGGTACACCTACACTAACTAGAAACAAGCAAATCTCTCCCTAGCTCAGCTGCACCTCTCCCTACACTGTCTGATTCCGGAGTGACTGTGACGAGCATGGCGGCGCCAGGTCTGATATAGACCTGATGACGCTGTGCGGCCAGCCAATCACTGTAATGCCACAACCAACATGGCTGCGGCATTACAGTGAGTGGCAGACAATCCCTGCATGTTCATTGGCTCTTTAGAGAGCGCCAAACATGCAGGGAGGGGACCCGAGCTCCCGCCGAGCAACCCCGGAAATACTCGGCGAGCGCCGAGCGTCTCGAGCAGTGAGATGCTCGCTCATCACTAATCTCTACTATTCCAAGGTACTGTCCATGACGCGCCCCTGGGCCTGTGCTGAGTAGCGTTGCGCACGCGGGAGCCTACCCGGAGCCGGATCTGATAGGGGTAGTAGTCTCGTGGCGGTGACCCGGTCCGTGCCCAGGGAGTCAAGCTGAGTGGCAGTCTTTAGCAGAAGATGGTACGGTGTTCGACTACGCCACCCGTTGAATGCGGCTATGAAGCCGCCGCTGCAGGGCAGACCGCTGAGGCCGGTGGTAAGGTCGTGCAGCGTAGCTGGTAGAACCCCCAACGGGAGGGGTATGGCCTCAGGGCAACCGACATGTTTGAAAGGGGTAGCAGGAACCACTCAGAGACGGTGCGGTGTAGTTCTGGGTCTTTACTGGTGACAAAGTAGACCCTCCCGGAGTACTGGCTAGCGATCGGGGCCTGGTCAGTCCGTGAGCTGATGGGATCTCCCCTGGCCAGGCGGAGTTGTAGGCCTCCCCAACTAATCGTACTCTTCTGGCTACCTTGCTAGAGGCTGATAAAAGTAGCCCACGTCCCTGAGTGTACCGTGTGGTGCTCACCCATATGGCCGGTGACTCGGGGCCTTTTGGTAGCTTCCACTCCACGTCGCGGTGCTGGTCCCTTGCGTGTGACCGTGCCTTCGGGTTTCTTGGCCAGAGGACCTGAAATCCCCTGCCGGGCGGTTTCTGCTGCTGGGTAAGGATTAGTCCCCACAGCCTCGGACTCCGGGTCCGGTAAGAACTCTTCAATCAGGGCGAGCTCTACAGCTTCCAGCCCCTGACCTCTTTTAGTACAGCTCCCACAGAGCTCCTGATCTTTCTTTCCCTATAGCTGCTCCACTACAGACCAGACTGTGTCTGTGTCTGTGTTCTCTGCTCTTTCTCTACTCACTAACCCTGCCTCAGCCCCAGCTTTATATAGGGGAAGTTCTTCCCCTCCCAGGACTGGGCAGGAGGTGTGGCATGCATAGGATGTCTGACCAGGAAACCTCCTGTAACGGGTCTGGGAGGCGGAACCTCTGGGCTACAATACAAGGGGGCGGTCCTTGTAAGGGAGCGGGTGGCGACCAGGCAGGCAGTCACAGGAGGTGACCTGGACAGTCTCTGAGTGAACGGGACAGTCTCTGAGTGAACGGGACAGTCTCTGAGTGAACGGGCTGGAGGTCACGGCAAGTGACTGGGGCAGTCTCTAGGTATAGGGTTGGTACGACCTGTGGCGGCTGAAGATAGACGAGAGCTCCCAGGCGAGCGGGCAGAAGTCTCTGGACAGGCGGGTGGTCACAGCACGTGACGGCAGAGCCTCCGGGTAGGCAAACAGACAGGTAGCAGATGAGCGCTCCCAGGTGAGCGGGCAGGAGTCACTGGACAGGCAGGTGGTCACAGCACGTGACGGCGGAGCCTCCAGGTAGGCTAGCAGGCAGATAGCAGATGTGCGCTCCCAGGTGAGCGGGCAAGCTGGTCCATAGACAGACTGACAGGAGTTGGTAGGCAGACCGTCGGACCTCAGGCAGGCAGGCAGGTAGCTGATGTGCGCTCCCAGGTGAGCGGGCAAGAGTCTCTGGAATAGCTGGTGGTCACAGCACGTGACAGCGAAGCCTCCGGGCAGGCAAGCAGGCAGGTAGCGGAGAAGCGCTCCCAGGTGAGCGGGCAGGCTGGTCCTTAGACAGACTGACAGGAGTAGTAAGGCAGACCGTCGGACCTCAGACTAGCAGACAGGTAGCAAGTAATCAGGCAGGAATCTGACAGGTAACTGGCAGGTAACTGGCAACGGGACCTGAGGGCTGAAGCACAGGTGAGACACAGGTGCAAACAACATTGCTCGGGCACCTCCATTTTGGAGGAGGTGCCTTATATATGATGAAGTCCTCCGGCCATTGGCCGGGGACTCCTTAGGACGACGCGCGCGGCCCCTTTAAGAGGAGGGGAGCGCGCGCGCCCTAAGCACAGGGGCCGGGAAGGAGCGCGCGCTGAGAGCAGAGCGGGAGGAGGACGCCGGGAAGGAGCGCGCGCTGACAGCAGAGCGGGAGAGGGACGCCGGGCACGGGGCAGAGCGGTGAGGGGAGCAGCGTCCCTGCCTAGCAGAGGGCAGGGACGCCGGCACTACAGTACCCCCCCCTTTAGGCCCCCCTTTTTTAGGCCAGACAGAAATTTAGCTAGGATGAGAGGGGCATGGATGTTCTCCCGGGGCTCCCACGTTCTCTCCTCAGGACCAAACCCCTTCCAATCTACCAAAAAAAAGGTCTTTCCTCTTACCCTTTTGGTGGCAAGAATGTTCTCTACCTCAAACTCGTCCTCAGCGGAAACCGGAGCAGGAGGCGTACCTGTAGACTTGGAAAAAGAGTTAAGTACCACAGGTTTGAGGAGAGATATATGGAAGGAGTTAGGGATCCGTAAGTTGGCCGGGAGTTTCAATTTATAGGACACCGGGTTGATCTGACTGATGACCTCCAGAGGTCCGATGAACCGAGGCCCTAACTTGTAAGAAGGTATCTGGAGTCGAACATATTTAGATGAGAGCCAGACCTTATCTCCTGGACGAAATTGAGGAGGATCCAGGCGTTTTTTGTCAGCGTGTCTTTTCATCCGTTCGGACGACTGAAGGAGTGCGGATCTGGTACTCTCCCAAATGGAGGAAAATTTGCTAACGAGAGATTCCGCAGCCGGGTTGTCCACCGAGGTGGAGACAGGAAAAGGAATCCGAGGATGCTGACCAAAGACTACAAAAAACGGGGATTTGGAGGAGGATTCGCTCTCGTGATTATTGTAAGAGAACTCGGCCCATGGTAGGAGATCCACCCAGTCAGAATGGTGGGCATTAACGAAGTGCCGGAGGTAACTGGTCAGGTTCTGATTGATCCGCTCCACTTGACCATTAGACTGTGGGTGGTAAGCGGAAGAGAAGTCCAGGGTGACGTCTAGTAGTTTACAAGTGGCTCTCCAGAAGCGTGAGGTGAACTGTACCCCACGATCCGACACGATGTGGAGGGGCAGGCCATGAAGACGGAAGATGTGACGAATAAAGTCTCTAGCTAGCTCGGGTGCAGACGGGAGGCCTGGTAGGGGAACGAAATGAGCCATCTTGGAGAAGCGGTCAGCGACCACCCAAATGACCGTACAACCGGCAGAGAGTGGGAGGTCAGTTATGAAGTCCATTGCAATATGCTGCCAGGGGGCAGCAGGTACTGGGAGCGGAAGGAGGCGACCGGCTGGCAGATGTCTCGGAACCTTGTTGCGGGCGCAGGACACACAGGCAGAAACAAAGTCTATTACATCCTTGTGCAGGGTAGGCCACCAGTAGTGACGGGAAATAAGCTGGAGGGTCTTCTTCTGACCAGCGTGGCCAGCCAGTTTAGACGAGTGACCCCAGTGAAGGATCTTCTCCCGATCAGGTACTGATACGAACGTCTTTCCGGGAGGGAGACGATTTAGACTCACGGGAGCCACCTGCATTACTCTGGCGGGATCGATGATGTGTTTCGGATCTTCCTCGAGATCAGATACCAGAAAGGATCGAGACAAGGCGTCCGCCTTGATGTTTTTGTCAGCCGGGCGAAAATGAAGGACAAAATCAAAACGAGCAAAAAACAAGGACCACCGGGCTTGGCGCGGGTTAAGTCTCTGGGCATGCTGGAGGTAAGCCAAGTTCTTGTGGTCAGTGTAAATTATTACCGGGTGAAGAGCCCCCTCAAGCAGGTAACGCCACTCCTCCAATGCCAGTTTGATGGCCAATAACTCTCGATCTCCTATGGAATAATTGCGCTCTGAGGAGGAGAAGAGTTTAGAGAAGAAGCCGCAAGTTACCATCCTCCCGGAAGAAGATTTTTGAGTAAGTACCGCTCCAGCTCCAGAGGAGGAGGCGTCCACTTCCAGGAAGAACTGCTTGTTGCCATCCGGGCGATGCAGCACCGGGGCGGAAGAGAAGGCCTGTTTTAAGGAAAGAAAGGCTTCTTCTGCTTCGGGCGGCCACTGTTTGGGATTAGTACCCTTACGGGTGAGCGCGGAAATTGGGGCAGTCCGGGAAGAGAAGTGTGGTATGAAGAGGCGGTAGTAGTTGGCGAAGCCCAGGAACCGCTGAATGGCTTTCAACCCCTCCGGTCGGGGCCATTTCTCGATGGCAGACAGTTTCTCTGGATCCATTCGTAGGCCGGTCTGAGAAATAATGTAGCCCAAAAACGGAAGCGAGGTCTGCTCAAAGAGGCACTTCTCGTATTTAGCGAAGAGGTGATTCTGCCTGAGCCTGAGCAGGACCTGACGAACGTCCCTCCGGTGAGTCTGGAGATCCGGAGAGAAGACCAAGATGTCGTCCAGGTACACCACTACGCAGGAGTAGAGAAGGTCCCGGAAGATGTCATTGACCAACTCTTGAAAGACGGCAGGAGCGTTACAGAGACCAAAGGGCATTACCAGGTATTCATAGTGGCCGTCCCGGGTGTTGAATGCCGTCTTCCATTCATCCCCCTGACGGATACGAACCAGGTTGTACGCCCCACGGAGGTCTAGTTTGGTGAAGATTCTAGCCCCCCTCAGACGATCAAATAATTCTGGAATGAGCGGAAGGGGGTACTTATTCTTCACCATGATCTGGTTTAGGCCTCTATAGTCTATACAGGGACGGAGAGAGCCGTCCTTCTTTTTGACGAAAAAGAAGCCTGCTCCCGCCGGGGAGGTAGATTTCCGGATGAATCCCCTGGCCAGATTCTCCTCAATATATTCGGACATCGACCGGGTCTCAGCAGCGGATAAAGGATAAATACGCCCACGGGGAGGAGTAGTACCGGGTAACAGGTCGATGGGACAGTCGTATGGTCTATGAGGGGGTAATGTCTCTGCCTCCTTTTTATTAAAGACATCAGCATAAGACCAATAAGGAATCGGAAGTCCAGGTAGATTAGCTGGAGTAGGAGAGGGACGGACGGGATGGACGGGAACCAGGCAGGTCTTATGACAGTCTTGTCCCCAGCGAAGGACTTCTCCGGTTTGCCAGTCAAGCACGGGTGCATGTTTCTGGAGCCAAGGCAGACCTAGCAAGAGGGCGTGAGAGAGTCCAGGCAGAACATGAAAGGAGATACTTTCAGAATGCAGCATTCCCACCTGCAGAGTAATGGATTCGGTGATGAGTTGGATGGGGCGTGGTAAGAGCCCCCCATCCACGGCAGCCACAGACAAGGGTACAGCCAGAGGTTTGGTGGGGATGCGGTATTTCTCTACCAGGGACTGTGAAATAAGATTCCCGGCTGCTCCAGAGTCCAGTTGGGCTAGTTCGAAATAACGGTTCTCCCCGTAGACGATTGAAACTGACAACAGCAGGGATGGAGAGGATTTATTCTTGTCTAGGTGGACCTCTCTGAGCGAACCTAGACACAGGCGTTTCCCGACCTCTCCGGGCAGGCACGGATCCGGTGCTCCTTACTGCCACAGTAGAAGCAGGTCCCCTCGGCATGGCGTAAGTCCTGACGGGTCTTGACCATCTTGGTCTGGTCGACCTGCATAGGCTCAGGAGGGTGTACCTGGTTAGAGACAGAAGGAGTGACGGGTTTCTGAAAAGTAGGAGCTAGACGTAGTAACCTCCTCTCACGGGTGACCTCTCTGGCACGCTCCTGGAACCGTAGGTCAATCCGGGTGGCAAGAGTTATTAAGTCATCGAGAGTGGTAGGAATGTCCCGACCGGCAAGTTCATCTTTAATACGGCCGGACAGACCCTCCCAGAAGACGGAAACCAGAGCGTCGTTATCCCAGGCCAGCTCCGAGGCAAGGGTACGGAACCGTATGGCATATTGGCCCACGGTGAGGCTTTCCTGACGGAGGCGTAGCAATGATGATGCGGATGAGGTCCTCCGTCCGGGTTCGTAGAAGACTTTCCGGAAAGCCGTGAGAAAAGCAGGCAAGTTGGACACCAGGGGGTCTCCTCTCTCCCATAGAGGATTTAGCCAGGCCAGAGCCTCCCCGGTGAGATGGGACATGATGAATGCAATTTTGGCTCGGTCGGAGTTAAACTGGTGGGACAATAGTTCAAAGTGCAGGGTGCACTGATTTATGAAGCCCCGAGCCTGGACGGAGTCGCCTCCGAAGCGAGGAGGTGCAGAAAGCCGGGGTCCGGGGTAGGATACCATGGTATTAGTGGGCAGCGGAGCTGCCGGATTGCGAGACATGGCACTGGCGGAGGTTGTCGGTGGAGCAGTCAGAGTGTCCAGGCGAGTATTGACATTCCGCAGGTGACCCAGGATGGACTCCTGTTGGGACCTTTGACGGGACAGTTCATGACACAGGTCCGAGAGCGAGGGAGCTTGGGTGCCACCGGGTTCCATGGCCCGAGCAAACTGTAACGGGTCTGGGAGGCGGAACCTCTGGGCTACAATACAAGGGGGCGGTCCTTGTAAGGGAGCGGGTGGCGACCAGGCAGGCAGTCACAGGAGGTGACCTGGACAGTCTCTGAGTGAACGGGACAGTCTCTGAGTGAACGGGACAGTCTCTGAGTGAACGGGCTGGAGGTCACGGCAAGTGACCGGGGCAGTCTCTAGGTATAGGGTTGGTACGACCTGTGGCGGCTGAAGATAGACGAGAGCTCCCAGGCGAGCGGGCAGAAGTCTCTGGACAGGCGGGTGGTCACAGCACGTGACGGCAGAGCCTCCGGGTAGGCAAACAGACAGGTAGCAGATGAGCGCTCCCAGGTGAGCGGGCAGGAGTCACTGGACAGGCAGGTGGTCACAGCACGTGACGGCGGAGCCTCCAGGTAGGCTAGCAGGCAGATAGCAGATGTGCGCTCCCAGGTGAGCGGGCAAGCTGGTCCATAGACAGACTGACAGGAGTTGGTAGGCAGACCGTCGGACCTCAGGCAGGCAGGCAGGTAGCTGATGTGCGCTCCCAGGTGAGCGGGCAAGAGTCTCTGGAATAGCTGGTGGTCACAGCACGTGACAGCGAAGCCTCCGGGCAGGCAAGCAGGCAGGTAGCGGAGAAGCGCTCCCAGGTGAGCGGGCAAGAGTCTCTGGAATAGCTGGTGGTCACAGCACGTGACAGCGAAGCCTCCGGGCAGGCAAGCAGGCAGGTAGCGGAGAAGCGCTCCCAGGTGAGCGGGCAGGCTGGTCCTTAGACAGACTGACAGGAGTAGTAAGGCAGACCGTCGGACCTCAGACTAGCAGACAGGTAGCAAGTAATCAGGCAGGAATCTGACAGGTAACTGGCAGGTAACTGGCAACGGGACCTGAGGGCTGAAGCACAGGTGAGACACAGGTGCAAACAACATTGCTCAGGCACCTCCATTTTGGAGGAGGTGCCTTATATATGATGAAGTCCTCCGGCCATTGGCCGGGGACTCCTTAGGACGACGCGCGCGGCCCCTTTAAGAGGAGGGGAGCACGCGCGCGCCCTAAGCACAGGGGCCGGGAAGGAGCGCGCGCTGAGAGCAGAGCGGGAGGAGGACGCTGGGAAGGAGCGCGCGCTGACAGCAGAGCGGGAGAGGGACGCCGGGCACGGGGCAGAGCGGTGAGGGGAGCAGCGTCCCTGCCTAGCAGAGGGCAGGGACGCCGGCACTACACCTCCCACCTGCTCACAGACGTAATATTGCTATTACTGTGGGAACCAGACCCCTGGGGTGCCACATTCCCCCCTAGTGAAATTTAGTACTCCGGGACTAAACATATTTTTGTAAAACATAACAAGTAAAAAACAGAAACAGTACAATAAAGAAAAACACATTAGGATGGTCACGGCATGTCCGCAACCGGGTGCAGTCTTTGAAGAAAACAAAGGTGTCCATTTCACCAAGAGACAGGGAGCCGTAACCAGGTAGGGGTCTGTCCTGCCCCGAGTCCTTAACAGTCTTTAGTCCATTCCCGGGTTACGCTCCAAACATATGTACAAAGGATTCCGGATAATCCATAAACGACACCTATAAACTAACTAGAAATACACAATTATTTACAAGTAACAGAAAACAGGTAAATACAAATAAACAGTCTAAACACTTAGATCCTCCAACGTACGGGTAACTGGCCTCTAGTGGCTCTAGTGGACCTACGGAGCTGACTGACTGGTCCTGAGCTACGGGGTGTAGGAGCTGTCAAAGATAAACTGGGCAGCTGTCCACGGGCTCTTTGGCTCACTAGGGGTACGGCAGGCTCACAATAAGCAGAGGGTTGATCCTCCTGGTCTGCTTGTGTGGGGTCTCCTGCCTCCTGGACCGGCTGCTCTTCCAGCTCCACCTGTTTCTCCGTAGGTACTTGAGATGCTGGTTGGAGGAAGGTGAGGACGGGTACCACAACTGCGCCATTGACTTGAGTCCAAGACCGAGGGAAGTCGCCGAGCACAGTACTAACCATATCTTTCCTTTCCTCTGCGGGTCGAGGGTCTTCTTGTTCTTCTTCAGGGCTTCGTAGCTGTTCGGGACACTTCTTCAGGTGATCTCGGGATACAATGGCTGTGGTTTCTCCTCCATCCTTACTGATTATGCAGACTTTCGGGTTCTCATGGCTTGAGGGCAGTATGGTGTACGGGTCCTTCTCCCACTGGTCGTCCAACTTGTGGAGGCGTCTCTTCCTCTTCAAGACCTGCTCTCCAGGTACCAGGGGAACAGCGGGAGCATACTGGTTGTAAGTCTTCTCCTGTCTTTCTCTAGCTTGACAGAGACTTCGCTCCACGCTCTCCTGTACTTTCCGGTACTGCTGCTGCCTTTCTGTGTCCCAGTCTGCTTCTGGTGAAGTGTCCTCGGGTGTCAGGACTCCCATCTCCAGATCAACAGGGAGCTTACCAGGTCTTGCTCTCATTAGGTAAGCCGGGGTACAGTTGGTAGAACCTACCGGGATGTGGTTGTATAGGTCCACCAGATCAGGCAGTTTCTCAGGCCACAGACTGCGTTCCTCCAGGGGCAATGTTTTCAGAAGATCTATCACCACCTGGTTCATTTTCTCGCATAGCCAATTGGTTTGCGGATGATAGGGTGTTGTTCTTATCTTCCGGCAGCCATACAGAGTACAGAACTCCTGGAAGACTTCCGCTTCAAAGGCAGGTCCCTGGTCCGTCAGCACCTGCTCCGGGTATCTGTGTGGACGGCAGAAGTGCTGCTGGAAGGCTCTAGCTGCTGTTTGAGCCGTTAAGTCCTTGACCGGGACCACCACCAGGAACCGGGAGTAATGATCTACGATTGTGAGGGCGTAGACATACCCAGATCTGCTTGGAGCCAGTTTCACATGGTCCAGGGCTACCAGTTCCAGTGGCTGTCGGGTGATGATGGGCTGCAAGGGAGTCTTCTGGCTGGCACGGTCCTTCCTTCTTAGGTGGCACGGTCCACAATCTCTGCACCACCTCTCGATGGTTCCCCTCATGCCTACCCAGTGGAACCGCCCGCGCAGCAGGAACTCCAGCTTCTTCCACCCGAAGTGCCCAGCTCCGTCGTGGTATGCCTCCAGTACCATAGCCGCGTCTCTTCTTGGCACCACTACTTGCCAGATCAGTTCATGCGTCCGGGAGTTAACCATTCTGCGGCACAACTTCCCCTTGTAAAGGAACAGTCGACTCTTCTCAGCCCACAGTTGCTTGGTCTCCTCCGGAGCGTCTGGGTCAAGGCGGGCATCTGGCTGAGTCAGCATCTCCTTCACCAGTCGGACGGCGGGGTCACTGTCTTGCGTTTCCGCCCAGTTGTAATGAGGTAAGGGGTTGAACGTAGCGGATTGCTTACTCCTTACACGGTGGGAATACTGGATAGTCCCATGCCGGTGGAACGCGGGAAGTTCAACCTCCTCCAGTTCCTCTGGATCTTCCCCCATGTCCGGTAGGTTTGGCATTCTGGACAAGGCATCCGCGTTGGTATTGGAGCGTCCTGCCCGGTATTTGATTGTGAACTCAAAGTTGGACAGGCGGGCCATCCATCTCTGCTCCAGGGCACCGAGTCTTGCTGTGTCCAGGTGTGTCAACGGGTTGTTATCCGTGTACACGGTGAACCGGGAAGAGGCGAGGTAGTGCTTAAAGCGTTCGGTGACTGCCCACACCACTGCCAGGAACTCTAGCTTGAATGAGCTGTAATTCTCAGGGTTTCTTTCGGTGGGTCGCAGTTTTCGGCTGGCGTAAGCAATTACTCGTTCTTTCCCCTGCTGGATCTGGGACAGTACGGCTCCTAGCCCGATGTTACTTGCGTCGGTGTAGAGGATAAAGGGCTGGCTGTAATCAGGGTACGCCAGGATTTCATCCCCCGTGAGGGCCATCTTCAGCTGGCGGAAGGACTCTTCTTCCAGCTTCTCCCATCTGAAGGGTGGCTTCTGGTTCTTGGCCTTCCTGGACTGGCCAATCAGGAGGTCCTGCATAGGAGCTGCCTTTTTGGTGAAACCGGGAATGAATCTTCGGTAGTAGCCTACCAACCCGAGGAACTGCCGCACTTCCTTTACGCTGGAGGGGCTTGGCCATTCCTTAATTGCGGTGATCTTATCAGGGTCGGGAGCCACTCCGTCAGCACTCACCACGTGTCCCAGGTACTGCACCTTTGGTTTCAGGAGGTGACACTTGGAGGGTTTCACCTTTAGGCCGTAGTTTGCCAGGGCTTCGAACACTTCTGCCAGGTGTTTCAGGTGGTCCTCGTAGGTCTTGGAGTAGACGATGACATCGTCCAGGTATAATAGGACCGTCTCAAAGTTTCGGTGTCCCAGACAGCATTCCATCAACCGTTGGAAGGTTCCTGGTGCGTTGCAGAGTCCGAACGGCATGCAGGTAAACTCGCTAAGTCCCATCGGGGTGGTGAATGCGGTCTTCTCCCGGTCCGCCTCTGCTACAGGAACCTGCCAGTACCCGCTAGTGAGATCCAAAGTAGAGAAGAAGTTAGCAGATTTTAAAGCAGCCAAAGACTCCTCTATCCTTGGTAAGGGGTACGCATCTTTGTGTGTGATACGGTTGATTTTCCGGTAATCTACACACATTCTCATGGTGTTGTCTTTCTTTTTAACCAAGACTAGTGGAGCTGCCCAGGGGCTACAGCTATCCCTGATTACCCCAGCCTCCTTCATGTCTCTAAGCATCCCCTTGGCGTGTTGGTAGTGTGCAGGGGGTACGGGTCGGTATCTCTCCTTTATGGGAGGATGGTCTCCCGTGGGGATGTGGTGTTCTACCCCCTTTACTCGCCCGAAGTCTAACGGGTGTTTACTAAACACTCTCTTGTACTCTTGAACCACCCGATAGACTCCCTGTTTCTGGTGTGAGGGAGTGGAGTCAGTACCCAAATGTAGTTGCTGACACCAGTCCTCTATTGTTTTCTTAGAGCCGTTACCTTCCTCTGGTTGAGATGGAGGCAAGGGTTCCACGGCCTGTACAGAATTCTGGTTTATGGTATACAATTTGGCTAGCGTAGCATACCGGGGCAGGTACACTTCCCTTTTCCCGATGTTTATTATGCGAACGGGCACCCTCCCATGGCGTACATCAACCACCCCCCGTGCTGTCAAAATGGTGGGCCTACTGTCTGAGTAGACGGGTTCTACTATTGTAGTTGGTATATGGGTATAGGAGGCGCTGTGGGCTCGTCACTACTAGTGGCAGCAAATTAGTGGACAGGGAACCAGAGTTGTCCAAATGGGTTTTGATGTAGCTGAAAAGAAGTAAATTTGCGCTAGTGGTAGTGAACAGAAGGACAGAACGAGAGATATATACAGTGCAAGAGATAATTTTATTTATCGAACATAAGCTTAAATAAGCATAATTAAAATGATTCAGACTCAGTGGGGTCACTGGGTCGGATAAGAGAATGGGTAAAAATATATATATATTAAGATTTTATAAGATTTTTATAAAAACAATAAAAGGGATGGTGTCCACTGGTATAAGATCAACATAGGCCTTTTCCCTTAGTCTGTGGATATTCGATTGCAGTAGATGTATGAGGAGGCAAAGGCTTGTAGACCTGGTGAATAAAATAGGAATGTATAAATATGGTATACTAATGAGCAGTAGGGAACAAGTAGGTATCCTTTTGTTGTGGTTACCTGATACTGGTGCCTCGTATGGGGTACGAGGATCACTGGTGGTACGTGTTGGTGCCTAGGAGGGAGGACGAAGGGTGCCTAGAGTGGGGTAGAAAAGAGTATGGATTAGCGGGAGTGGAACTCGATAGAGATGTCTCTGTTGGACTCTGGATTGAGTCGTGAGTTACCTGTACTTGGTATGGTACTCAATAGGCTGTGGTAGTGGTTAGCTGTTTCTCCACAGTCGTACTGCTACTGGGATGACAGTCAGCAGGCTGTATGGATAATACGGAATTCACTGGAAGGGTACTAAGGGGGAATAAGGGGAGAGACTAATATGGAATAGGGTGCGAGGCTCAGGGGCACAGGTACGAGATAAAGAGGTCAGTTACCTTCTAGAAGGTGGCGTGGGGTGTCCTGAGTATATTTTGATGACTAGGAGATGGCGGTCCTAGTCCTGTTGGGATAGTGGTAGAGGATATGTACCACACGACTGTGGGTGGATGATCTGAGTTAGATCTGTTAGGGGGAGGAATAAGAAATAAATCATAAATGGGCTAAACTTGTATAATCGTGGTACAAGCCTTGGAGACAAAAAGTTTTGGTTTTACCTGTAGATAGGTACAAGGGGCCTCCAGAGGCGTCTTAAGATGAACTGGAGGTAGTAATCCTGGTCCCTTGTAGAGTGGAGGTAGCACGAGAAGGTCAGAGGTGGGATACAGCAGGAGGCTGGTGTCTATATGCTGAATAGAAATCTATACGGAAGGGGGAGGGGGAGAGAGGGTATATCTGTTAGGGTATCACTGGGTAGTATCCAGTATTATACTCAGAGATGGGGGTTACCTGTTTCGTAGAGATTAGGGTGTCAAATAGTAGGTGCTGGTTCCAGTCTCCTTGTTGTGGATACAGCAGGGTGCTGTAGTGGGAGGCTATAGTAGTATCAGAGGTAGCCAGAGAGAGGGTGCAGCATGAGGCTATAGTTGTCCTATGTTGGGTGCACCAGGAAGCTCTGGCTGAGTAGAGAGTGCAGGTGCCAGATACGATAATATGAAGGATGGCTGGTGCAGGGTCCAACTGGGGGAGAGAGGATATATCTGTTAGGGTATCACTGGGTGGTGGTTGTAGCCTTCAGTATTATACCCAGAGATGGGGGGTTACCTGTTTAGTAGGGATTGGGGTGTCAAATAGTAGATGCTGGTTCCAGTCTCCTTGTTGTAGATACAGCAGGGTGCTGTAGTGGGAGGCTATAGTAGTATCAGAGGTAGCCAGAGAGAGGATACAGCATGAGGCTATAGTTGTCCTATGTTGGGTGCACCAGGAAGCACTGGCTGAGTAGAGAGTGCAGGTGCCAAATACGATAATATGAAGGGTGGCTGGTGTAGGGCCCAGTTGGGGTGGTAGATGGCAAGTACTGCAGGGAGCAGGGAAAATCCGTTAGAAGGTCAGCTGGGTACAGTGGGACTTAGTAGGGTAGAGGCTCGTGGTTACTTACGGTCAGTAGAAAAGCTTCACCGTCTGGGGGTGGTGATCGAGGTCCGGAGCGAGGGCGGAGTCCCGGCCGGTGACTGCCGCGTACTCGCTGCTTCCGGGCAGGAGGGGGAGAAGGAGTGTATGTGGAGAGTGCGTGCGAGGGTGCGCGTCTCCAAGGAAAGCGCGCGAGAGAGGGGTAGCGTGACGTGCAGTCACGTGGTGTGCAGCGTGCACAAAGTACGGAGGCCTGTGGGCGCCTCCTTCACTGGGTTAAGGGTCAGTCCGACGCGTTTCAACAGCTGCGGCTGTCTTCCTCAGGGATCTTATACCAGTGGACACCATCCCTTTTATTGTTTTTATAAAAATCTTATAAAATCTTAATATATATATATTTTTACCCATTCTCTTATCCGACCCAGTGACCCCACTGGGTTCTACTATTGCTTGGTAGTCTCTACCTCTTAGACCAATAGCTGCCCGGCACCAAATCATCATTTCACTTTTTGGGGGCATGGCAATAGGGAAAGGGTCACACATTCTCACGCTTCCAATCTCACCACCGGAGAGTTCCACCTGTTGCCGCCGCATCAGTGCCCGGATCTCTTTTTGGAGCACTCGCTGTTGGCCGGAGCTGGCGTTCTTGGCAACCTGCTGTAAAATGAAAATCACCTCTGCAAGACAATTTTCAATCACATTAGTTCCTAGAGTTATCTTTGGGTGACTCTCGCGCTTGTCAATGTCTACAATGATCAGTCCCTGTGCTGCCAGTTCGACTCTACCGATTTTAATGGTCACCTCTTTGAATCCGATCTGTGGCACGGGTTGACCATTGCTGGCGATGATACTCAAGTCGTCGTCAGGGTAGCGGGTTATATCCGAGTCATTCCAGTACTGCTTGAAGAGCACGTACGGGATGGTGGTGACCTGTGACCCGGTGTCAAGTAGGGCACTCATAGGAATGCCATCCAGTACCACAGGCAAGACTGGACGTCCTCCCACATATTTGTCACGCCAGTTCGATGGGCCTGGTGATCTTATTCCTAGGGGTTGGCCCTCTACCCCAGGTTGTGCCAGTTTAAAGGACAGTACCTTGCCATATGTCCGGGTTGATTGCAGCGGCGGCAGATGGGTTGTCCGTCCTCGTTGTACCGGTCGCTGGGTCTTCCTCTGGCTGGTGGGGTCCTCCTTGGTCGACGCCACGGGATGTCCTCCGGTCCGGATGCCAGCTGGATCTTCCCTGGAGCAGAAACCTGTAACGACTGCACAGTTCGGGTTAGCGCAGCTACGCTTTTAGCTAGCTCTTGGACCTGATGGTGCAGGTCTGGAGCCGGGTCATTGTTCAAAGCCTGCGCATCAGCCCCCACAGGCCCTGCCGACAAGGGCGCCGCCTCCTGGTGGTAAGCGGTAGTAGGGCGCCTGTGGATCACAACGCCACCCGGTGCCGGTTCTCGGAGCACCCGGATGGCTCTGTCCTTGAACTGTGCAAAGTCCAGATGAGGATCCTGTAAGGCCATTGCCCGCAACTGGGTTCGGTGGGCATTGCAATATAGTCCCTCTACAAATTGTTCGGTCAACAGCCTGTCCTCGTTTCCCACGCTGTCAGGGTCGGCCTGCTTAATGGCTCTCAGGGCCTCTTGTAGGTTTAGTGCATAGTCCCTTATATTCTCATGTGCTCGCTGTTTGCACCGGTAGAATCTAAGCTTAATCTCAGCTGAGGTGCGGGTATCAAAGGTGTCCTTCAGCCGGGTTAATATCCCTGCTACAGTCCTCCTCCCAGGTGGCCAGGACTTTACCTCCCTTTGGGCTGCCCCAGTTAGTTGGGCCACCAGGATGCTCACTTTTTGCTCTTCTGTGAGGGGGTACACCTGGAAGAGGCTATCCAGCTTTTCTCTAAAGTCACTCAGGGTATGTGACTCCCCTGAGTACTGGGGTAGCCAGGCTGCCCCCGGGATATAGGGCATCGTGAAAGGCATGACCGCTGCAGCGGTGGCGCTGGCGGTGGCTGTGGCAGTGAAGCTCTCCTCTGTATCCGACATCCTCCTCCCCCCTAGTGGACCGTGGCCTACCTTGCGATGATCCTCTTCCGTAGGCCGCGGCTCCGCAGTGGATCGTCAGGGTCGAGGACCTTCCGTCGCGCTCCTATGACGTCGGCGTCTGCTGGGCTCCTTCCAGGACCTTACGCAACGTCCGGACGTGAGGCGGGGCTTCAGTTCTCGCGGGCTTTTCGGAGTCCACGCCCCTCTTCTTCCCGCGCGGCGTCTTCAAGATGGCGTCCAACGGCGGGAAAACTCCACGGATGGCGGGAAGAAGGCAGAAGATGGCGTCCAACGGCGGGAAAACTCCACGGATGGCGGGAAGAAGGTAGAAGATGGCGTCCAACGGCGGGAAAACTCCACGGATGGCGGGAAGAAGGTAGAAGATGGCGTCGGATGGCGGGAATCTTCACCACAGGTAAGTTTAAAAGTCTCTTTTTCAGGCACGCAGTACCCGGTGGTTGCGGGCACGAGATCCTGCCGACTACGCCAAAGTTGACGCGCCCCTGGGCCTGTGCTGAGTAGCGTTGCGCACGCGGGAGCCTACCCGGAGCCGGATCTGATAGGGGTAGTAGTCTCGTGGCGGTGACCCGGTCCGTGCCCAGGGAGTCAAGCTGAGTGGCAGTCTTTAGCAGAAGATGGTACGGTGTTCGACTACGCCACCCGTTGAATGCGGCTATGAAGCCGCCGCTGCAGGGCAGACCGCTGAGGCCGGTGGTAAGGTCGTGCAGCGTAGCTGGTAGAACCCCCAACGGGAGGGGTATGGCCTCAGGGCAACCGACGTGTTTGAAGGGGGTAGCAGGAACCACTCAGAGACGGTGCGGTGTAGTTCTGGGTCTTTACTGGTGACAAAGTAGACCCTCCCGGAGTACTGGCTAGCGATCGGGGCCTGGTCAGTCAGTGAGCTGATGGGATCTCCCCTGGCCAGGCGGAGTTGTAGGCCTCCCCAACTAATCGTACTCTTCTGGCTACCTTGCTAGAGGCTGATAAAAGTAGCCCACGTCCCTGAGTGTACCGTGTGGTGCTCACCCGTATGGCCGGTGACTCGGGGCCTTTTGGTAGCTTCCGCTCCACGTCGCGGTGCTGGTCCCTTGCGTGTGACCGTGCCTTCGGGTTTCTTGGCCAGAGGACCTGAAATCCCCTGCCGGGCGGTTTCTGCTGCTGGGTAAGGATTAGTCCCCACAGCCTCGGACTCCGGGTCCGGTAAGAACTCTTCAATCAGGGCGAGCTCTACAGCTTCCAGCCCCTGACCTCTTTTAGTACAGCTCCCACAGAGCTCCTGATCTTTCTTTCCCTATAGCTGCTCCACTACAGACCAGACTGTGTCTCTGTCTGTGTTCTCTGCTCTTTCTCTACTCACTAACCCTGCCTCAGCCCCAGCTTTATATAGGGGAAGTTCTTCCCCTCCCAGGACTGGGCAGGAGGTGTGGCATGCATAGGATGTCTGACCAGGAAACCTCCCACCTGCTCACAGACGTAATATTGCTATTACTGTGGGAACCAGACCCCTGGGGTGCCACATCCATACACTGAATTCTGCTGCATGTAGTGTTTTCAGCTCCACTGGTCCCAGTGCCTTCCTGCATAACCAACTTTACTGGTAAAGATAAATGGATCGATCCATGGAGGATTAAGTTTGAGTCGAATTTCATGAAATCCGTGATTTCACATGAATTCGAACCATCTGCTATAAGATTCGTGGTTCGCATTTTAAAAAAAAAGTCAGCATCATTTCACATATGCTACACACTCAGTGAGTGGGCTAATGACTTCTGAATTGGCAGATCGGGCTTCCCCATGATGCCCTGTAGAAATCCGAACACATGTTTTAGCACAGCCAATAAGTGGAGCTATCACTGGCAATGTAAAACATAGGGGTCAGCCATAGAATCATTATACAGACGGATTGGACACCCATTGAGAAAGCATATTGCTTCTGGGGTGTAGTTTACAGAGCAAAAGGAATGGAGCTATTACTTTTTATATATTTAATCCGAAAAAAAGTAGGCAGTGTTTATGAAAAATATACAAAGATATTACAAAATGGGCAAAACAGTATAAACAATTACATAAAATAAAAAAGATGAACAGAAGAAATGTATTAAACCTAATGTTTCAGGGTTGGCTATGGCTTTTATGAAGGGGAGCTCTTTGTTTTTGGGAAAGCAATGAACAGAACTACAGTAAACTGCATCTCCCTGGACTGATGAAGATTATAATTTGGAATTTGCTTTTATTAACACAAGTTACACCCACATACCTCCCTTCTGGCGACTCACAACAGGGCTAGTCTTCAGAAAACCATAGTATGTGGCTTAGTCTTAGAAAATTATGAGATTCCCAAATTCTACAGTATGATAAGTTTGCCTCTGGCCCCAGGCGGGAGATATTACTGTCATGTTTCCTATCATGCTTTTACCTTTATATAGAGAGGAAACATGGCATGTATAGCATCATCCATCTGACCGATATTTAATTTAACTGCCCAGTGACGTAACACCACTTTGTCACGACTGCAAAAATATGACTTTCTTAACTGCCATGTCTATGCTGTTCATAAAAGCTCAATATTCATAATTTGAAAGGAACAAGGCAGCTTAAAATAGTTTGCCTACCAGTTCTGTTCACATGCAGGTAGGGGCCATAAATTTATCACCTTCCATATTTTTAGGCAAGTTGGGGATCTGCTATCCATCAGATTCCAACTTTAATTACCTCTTTGCAGGAGGGAGGAGTTGGATAGTCTCAGTCCAAAACAAAAGTCATATAAAGGCTAATAACCAGCTTTTGCTCCATTTCATCCACGATTCATTGTTAATTTGAGATAGATTTTTGCAATTATATTTATAACACGTCTCATCATCACCACTCAGTGTGTGAATTAATACATCTGTGACATACAGCAGCAACAGCACCTTAATAGCTGCTTTTTGCTGTTGTTTTCACTAAGGGACAGCAAGCAAAGGTAGTATTAAATCACATTGCAGATTTTGCAATTAAATCTGAATTCAAGGGTTGCTTCTGTCTGTAAACGAAAGTGTAATCCCCGTGTTTTTAGACCTTTTTTTTTTAAAAAAAGAGAAATCTCCCAAATTCTGAAACTTAGGCATGTGTTATTTTTTTTTAAATCTATAAATAAATAAATATAAAAAAAAAATATATATATATATATAAATATATACAGTGCAGACCAAAAGTTTGGACACACCTTCTCATTTAAAGATTTTTCTGTATTTTCATGACTATGAAAATTGTACATTGACACTGAAGGCATCAAAACTATGAATTAACACATGTGGAATTATATACTTAACAAAAAAGTGCGAAACAACTGAAAATATGTCTTATATTCTAGGTTCTTCAAAGTAGCCACCTTTTGCTTTGATGACTGCTTTGCACACTCTTGGCATTCTCTTGATGAGCTTCAAGAGGTAGTCACCGGAAATGGTCTTCCAACAATCTTGAAGGAGTTCCCAGAGATGCTTAGCACTTGTTGGCCCTTTTGCCTTCACTCTGTGGTCCAGCTCACCCCAAACCATCTCGATTGGGTTCAAGTCTGGTGACTGTGGAGGCCAGGTCATCTGGCGTAGCACCCCATCACTCTCCTTCTTGGTCAAATAGCCCTTACACAGCCTGGAGGTGTGTTTGGCGTCATTGTCCTGTTGAAAAATAAATGATGGTCCAACTAAACGCAAACCAGATGGCATAGCATGCCGCTGCAAGATGATGTGGTAGCCATGCTGGTTCAGTATGCCTTCAATTTTGAATAAATCCCCAACAGTGTCACCAGCAAAGCACCCCCACACCATCACACCTCCTCCTCCATGCTTCATGGTGGGAACCAGGCATGTAGAGTCCATCCATTCACCTTTTCTGTGTCGCACAAAGACACGGTGGTTGGAACCTAAGATCTCACATTTGAACTCATCAGACCAAAGCACAGATTTCCACTGGTCTAATGTCCATTCCTTGTGTTCTTTAGCCCAAACAAGTCTCTTCCGCTTGTTGCCTGTCCTTAGCAGTGGTTTCCAAGCAGCTATTTTACCATGAAGGCCGGCTGCACAAAGTCTCCTCTTAACAGCTGTTGAAGAGATGGGTCTGCTGGTAGAACTCTGTGTGGCATTGACCTGGTCTCTAATCTGAGCTGCTGTTACCCTGCAATTTCTGAGGGTGGTGACTAGTGTTGAGCCAGCCCCGTAGTGTTCGGGTTCGGTTCGGTTCGTCAAACACCGGGATGTTCGAGGAACTGTTCGTCGAACTGTTCGTCGAACACCTTAGAACACCGTCGAACACCGTTAAAACCAATGGCAGGCAAACAAAAACACATAGAAGCACATAGAAAACACCTTCAAAGGTGTCCAAAAGCTGACAAACTGCTCAGAAGACGCTTTCTTTAAAAAAGCCGGCCGGCAATTCAGCAGCGGCATACACCGGTACCCGACAATTTAGACAAGAAGGAATAGAGCCTCACACATAGATTAGATAGATAGAAACATGTCAGTCACATATATATGAAGTACAGTGAGAGTGTTGCTTACTGTACTTGTCATTTAGTGTAAAGGATTTATTAAAAAATATAATAGTGTTTTCATGCACTGTCTCTTTAAAAAAGCCGGCGGCAATTCAGCATCTGTACCCGACAATTTATAACAGACAGAATAGAGCTTCACACATAGATTAGATAGATAGAAACATGTCAGTCACATATATATGAAGTACAGTGATAGTGTTGGTTACTGTACTTGTCATTTAGTATTAAAATAAAGGATTTATTATTAAAAAAAATTGGCGTGGGGTTCCCTTAATTTTAGGCTCTAGCGGAGGTTAAGCAGACGGCTGGGGCAGATGTTTGAAGCCTGGGAAGGGGGTAATACCCACGGAGCTTCCCAGGCTACTAATATCAGCCCCCAGCTGAATACATAGCCTTTACTAGCTATTAAAATGGGGGACCCCCCCAAAAAAATGACGTGGGGTCCCCCCTAACTTAATAGCTAGCAAAGGCTAGGCAGACAGCTGGGGGCTGATATTAATAGCCCAGGAAGGGAGCCATGAATATTGGCCCCCTCCCAGGCTAGAAACACCAGCCGTCAGCCGCCCCAGAAATGGCGCATTCATAGGATGCGCCAATTCTGGCACTTAGCCTCGCTCTTCCACGCTGCCCTGTAGCGGTGGCAGGGGGTAATAGGGCTGGGGTTGATGTCAGCTTATAATGCCAGCTGACATCAAGCCCAGGTTAGTAATGGAGAGGCGTCTATAAGACACCCCCATTACTAACCCCATAGTCAAAGTTAAAAGAAAACACAAACACCCAGAATAAAGTCCTTTAATTGAAATAAAGACACATTCCTTTATTGTTCTAAATTAAACCATACTTACCATCACGCCCATTCCAGCTGAAGCCAACGATCTCCTGCAATAAAAGAAAAATAATAAACCAACATCATCCTTACCTTCCCATGGATCCCACGACAGCTTCAGCTCTGCTACATCGAGATGACAGGTTGGACCGCAGCAGAACGCTGCCATCCAGACTGTCATCCCGCGGACACTGAGAAGCGCAGGCATGCTTGCGCTCCTCAGTGTCTCTCTGTGATGGCATCCAGATGAGCCGAGTTCATGTCCAATGAATTCGGCGCACCTCATTCACGTCACTGACAGCGTGGGAAAATTCTCACGCTGAAGCGCTGAGTGCAGGAGAATTCTCCCACGCTGTCAGTGACGTGCATAAGGTGAGCTCATGTCCAATGAACTCAGCTCACCCCCTGCACGTCACTGACAGCGTGGGAGAATTCTCCTGCACTCAGCGCTTCAGCGTGAGAATTCTCCCACGCTGAAGCGCTGAGTGCAGGAGAATTTTCCCACGCTGTCAGTGACGTGCATAAGGTGAGCTCATGTCCAATGAACTCAGCTCACCTCCTGCACGTCACTGACAGCGTGGAAGAATTCTCCTGCACTCAGCGCTTCAGTGTGAGAATTCTCCCACGCTGAAGCGCTGAGTGCAGGAGAATTTTCCCACGCTGTCAGTGACGTGCATGAGGTGAGCCGAGTTCATTGGACATTAACTCGGCTCATCTGGATGCCCTCACAGAGAGACACTGTGGAGCGCAAGCAAGCGTGACCCCATGAATTTTGGGCTTAGGGCCAGCTGATAATGCCAAGCTGGCCCTAACCCCTTTATTACCCAGTGAGCCACCGCATCAGGGCCCTGGATGAGTTGGGTACAGCGCCAGAAGATGGCGCTTCTATGAACGCGCCATTTTCCGGGGTGGCTGCGGACTGCAATTTGCAGCGGGGGTGGCCCAGAAAGCTTGGGCCTCCCTGCGCTGCGGATTCCAGCCCCCAGCTGCCTAGTTGTACCTGGCTGGACACAAAAACAGGGCGAAGCCCCACGTCAATTTTCTTTAAATTATTTCATGAAATAATTAAGAAAAAAAGGGCTTCCCTATATTGTTGTGTCCGGCCAGGTACAAATAGGCAGCTGGTGGTTGGGGGCAGCCCGTTCCTGCCTGCTGCACCTGACTGGACACAAATATAGTGCGAAGCCCCACGTCAATTTTTTTTTAATTATTTCATGAATTTCCAGAAATAATTAAAAAAAATTGAAGTGGGGCTTCGCACTATATTTGTGTCCAGCCAGGTACAGCAGGCAGGAACGGGCTGCCCCCAACCACCAGCTGACTATTTGTACCTGGCCGGACACAACAATATAGGGAAGGCCTTTTTTTCTTAATTATTTCATGAATTTCATGAAATAATTAAAAAAAAAATACGTGGGGCTTCGCCCTATTTTTGTGTCCAGCCAGGTACAACTAGGCAGCTGGGGGCTGGAATCTGCAGCGCAGGGAGGCCCAAGCTTTCTGGGCCCCCCCCCCGCTGCAAATTGCAGTCCGCAGCCACCCCAGAAAATGGCGCGATCATAGAAGCGCCATCTTCTGGCGCTGTACCCAACTCATCCAGGGCCCTGGTGCGGTGGCTCAGTGGGTAATAAAGGGGTTAGGGCCAGCTTGGTATTATCGTCTGGCCCCAAGCCCAAAAATCATGGGGTCACGCCAGTATTAGACATGACCGCCATGAATTTCTAGTAAAGTATTTAAAAAAAACACAACACCCAGAATAAAGTCCTTTAATTGAAATAAACACACAATTCTTTATTGTTCTAAATTAAACTATACTTACCATCACGCCCATTCCAGCTGAAGCCAACGATCTCCTGCAATAAAAGAAAAATAATAAAGCAACATCATCCTTACCTTCCCATGGTTCCCACGACAGCTTCAGCTCTGCTACATCGAGATGACAGGCTGGACCGCAGCAGAACGCTGCCATCCAGCCTGTCATCCCGCAGACACTGAGAAGCGCAGGCTTGCTTGCGCTCCTCAGTGTCTCGCTGTGACGGCATAAAGATGAGCCGAGGTCATGTCCAATGAACTCGGCTCACCTCATGCACGTCACTTACAGCGTGGGAGAATTCTCCTGCACTCAGCACTTCAGCGTGAGAATTTTCCCACGCTGTCAGTGACGTGCATGAGGTGAGCCAAGTTCATTGGACATGAACTCGTCTCATCTTTATGCCGTCACAGCCAGACACTGCAGAGCGCAAGCATGCCTGCTCTTCTCAGTGTCTGTGGGATGACAGGCTGGATGGCGGCGTTCTGCTGCGCTCCAGCCTGTCATCTCGATGTAGCAGAGCTGAAGCTGTCGTGGGAACCATGGAAAGGTAAGGATGAGGTTGCTTTATTATTTTTCTTTTATTGCAGGAGATCGTTGGCTTCAGCTGGAATGGGCGTGATGGTAAGTATGGTTTAATTTAGAACAATAAAGAATTGTGTCTTTATTTCAATTAAAGGACTTTATTCTGGGTGTTTGTGTTTTTTTTAACTTTGACTATGGGGTTAGTAATGGGGGTGTCTTATAGACGCCTCTCCATTACTAACCTGGGCTTGATGTCAGCTGGCATTATAAGCTGACATCAACCCCAGCCCTATTACCCCCTGCCACCGCACCAGGGCAGCGTGGAAGAGCGAGGCTAAGTGCCAGAATTGGCGCATCCTATGGATGCGCCATTTCTGGGGCGGCTGACGGCTGGTGTTTCTAGCCTGGGAGGGGGCCAATATTCATGGCACCCTTCCTGGGCTATTAATATCAGCCCCCAGCTGTCTGCCTAGCCTTTGCTAGCTATTAAATTAGGGGGGACCCCACGTCATTTTTTTGGGGGGGTCCCCCATTTTAATAGCTAGTAAAGGCTATGTATTCAGCTGGGGGCTGATATTAGTAGCCTGGGAAGCTCCGTGGGTATTACCCCCTTCCCAGGCTTCAAACATCTGCCCCAGCTGTCTGCTTAACCTCCGCTAGAGACTAAAATTAAGGGGAACCCCACGCCAATTTTTTTAATAATAAATCCTTTATTTTAATACTAAATGACAAGTACAGTAACCAACACTATCACTGTACTTCATATATATGTGACTGACATGTTTCTATCTATCTAATCTATGTGTGATTCTCTATTCTTTCTGTTATAAATTGTCGGGTACAGATGCTGAATTGCCGGCCGGCTTTTTTAAAGAGACGGTGCATGAAAACACTATTATTTTTTTTGATAAATCCTTTATGCTAAATGACAAGTACAGTAAGCAACACTATCACTGTACTTCATATATATGTGACTGACATGTTTCTATCTATCTAATCTATGTGTGAAGCTCTATTCATTCTAAATTGTCGGGTACCGGTGTATGCAGCTGCTGAATTGCCGGCTTTTCGTGTTTCACTGTGAGCACTGTTCCCATCGATTTGGGCAATCACTGTAATGCCACAACCACCATGGCTGTGGCATTACAGTGAGTGGCAGACAATCCCTGCATGATTGATGCTCTAAATAGCGCCAGACATGCAGGACACGCTTTTGGTGCACGAACAGTTATCGAACATAACCTCGAACAGCCGAATTTTTTGCAAATCGTTCGGGTTCGTCGAACAACTCGAACACCGCCCAAAACAGCTCGAATTTGAGATTGGCGAACAGTTCTAGTCGAACACCGCTCATCTCTAGTGGTGACTCGGATAAACTTATCCTCAGAAGCAGAGGTGACTCTTAGTCTTCCTTTGCTGGGGCGGTCCTCATGTGAGCCAGTTTCTTTGTAGCGCTTGATGGTTTTTGTAACTGCACTCGGGGACACTTTCAAAGTTTTCCCAATTTTTCGCACTGACTGCCCTTCATTTCTTAAAGTAACGATGGCCACTCGTTTTTCTTTACTTAGCTGCTTTTTTCTTGCCCTAATACAAATTCTTACAGTCTATTCAGTAGGACTATCAGCTGTGTATCCACCTGACTTCTGTACAACACAACTGATGGTCCCAACCCCATTTATAAGGCAAGAAATCCCACTAGTTAAACCTGACAGGGCACACCTGTGAAGTGAAAACAATTTCCGGTGACTACCTCTTGAAGCTCATCAAGAGAATGCCAAGAGTGTGCAAAGCAGTCATCAAAGCAAAAGGTGGCTACTTTGAAGAACCTAGAATATAAGACATATTTTCAGTTGTTTCACACTTTTTTGTTAAGTATATAATTCCATATGTGTTAATTCATAGTTTTGATGCCTTCAGTGTGAATGTACAATTTTCAAAGTCATGAAAATACAGAAAAATCTTTAAATGAGAAGGTGTGTCCAAACTTTTGGTCTGTACTGTATATATATAAGTTTTTTAAGAGAAAAAAATACATAATCCTGAAACTTAAGCACAAGTGTTTACCAACTTGTTCCATTAAGTCTGGCTATGGTGGTTGCGGCCAGAAAAGTGTTGACACATTTCAATAGGTCTTATGTTGCAAAGCAGGCCTTCCTGGCTTTGCCAAAAAACAAAAAAATACCAGCATTTCTGAGAACCACCTGGTTTGCAATGCCACAACCTGCTGGAATTCAACACTTTATATTATCTTGGAAAAACACTCACCAGCATGCAAGAGGGCATGAAGGAAGAACACTAACTTGCACCTGTTCAGCTTTGACCTGTGCCTGTTGGCTACCCTGAAGATCTATGTTCCATGATGCTGGATTTGGAGAATCAAGAGGAGAAGGATGATAAGGAGGAGCAGGTGAAAGTAGAGAAGGACATAGACTTGGTGCAGGCAGACAGAGTGAAAATGACGTTGACAGTCATATTTTTAACATGAAAAAAAGTGATGACTATTGGATAGCCACTCTTTTAGACCATTGCTATAAAATCAAAATGGGAGAATTGTTTCCAGCTTCCAAAAGGGAGTCCAAAAGAACTTACTACCAGGATAAGCTCTGTTGTATGCTATAGGTAGCTTTTGCTGAGCAAAGGCCTAGACCCCTCTATGATCTACGCTAACAAAATACCTCTGCCTATCCTAGCATTACGGCTACAACAGTAGATGAAGCAGCAGCAACACCTTGAGTATACTTGGCATGATGGACCAGATGTGTTTTTTCTGCCATTGTGACAAACTAGCACACAACAGCAAACACGGATGCTCCATCTGAACAGAAAGGTTCAGTCGTACCTAGACTGTGTTCTTTCTCAGGCAGATACCCTGAGCCCCAATCTCATGGATTTCTGGGTAAACAAATTGGACCAGTGGCAAGAACTGGCCCAGTTTGCTATGGGAGTACTGTCATGTTCAGCCTCCAGTGTCATGTCAGAGAGAGTAGTCAGTGAATTTGTTACACCAAAGAGGATCAGGATATCTGACACAAGCGTGGAATACTTAACATTTGTCAAAATTAATCAGGCATGAATCAGGCAGACATTCATGCACCAATGGCTGATGCCAAAGATTAAATTGGCGAAATCATCTGTCTGCCTGCCTGTCTGCACTGGCCACACATTTGCTGGCTGCCCACTGTGTTTCATAGTGCTTGTGTGGCGCCCCTGAGGGTTCAGTCGCCACAGAGGTACTGCACCTCACCCAGAGGTGTGGTGTCTCCTTCTCTCAGGTAAGGAGGGAGAGCTGCCCAGAACCCCAACACCCGCATTCAACACTACACTACTTCAGGCCGGCTGGAAGGGCAAGATGCACTGTGCTTCGGCTGAGCCCTGTCCCTGGCTGGAGTGGGGGGAACCAAAGAGAGGGGGAACCAGTAGTGGGTGTGGGTGGAGGATGTAGAGTACGGGAGCACCATAATAGGTCTATATAAGGGAAGCCATCTAAGGGTGGCAGGAGAGTAGTGCTGAGGACAGAGAGTGAGTAGAAAGGAGAGGAGGGGATCAGAGTCTCTTTAGGAGCTCTGCTCCATAAGGGGCCTAGTAATAGAGGCCCAGCAGGGGAGCAGAGGTAGAAGGCTCCGTCGACAGAAGGGATCCCAGGGGGTACGGTGAGTGCAGGACGGCACCCGTATGCCCAAATCTGCCAGGTGTCAGAGGGATCAGGCCACAAGAAGGGAACCGGTCCCTGGACCAGCCGTGCTACTCCAGGTCTCGGCTGGAAAACCGGAGGCTTCTGCACTTCCATGGTGCAGTTGCCACAGTCTCACCCTAGTCACCGTGAAGGTCAAGTAGGTCCGGGAACTCCAGGTTGCCCAGAGGGAATTCAGAGCACCCGATCAGGACTGAGTGTGGAAAAGTGCAGGGCAGGAGGGAGAAGACCCGGCGCGAGAAGTCGGTCTAGTAAGGAACATAAAGAAAGTGGGGTTCCGTCAAGCGCTCCTGATATACTTGAGAAAGTGCTGGACCCCTTATTTGGTAGACGCAGTGCGACGCGGGAGGCTGACACCCGTACAGTGTTCCTGAGGAACTTGAACAGAACTGTGAGTAAACTCGGATGACTGCACTCCACTGCCTCCGTCAGTTATTTCAGCTGCGCCATCTCTCCTGCACCACAAGCCCCAGCATCACCATCATCTATACTACACTGCCCTGGGGCCCGCTCAACCTGTGGGGAGCCGTTCCAACTCAGCTGCCTTACCAACCACCCCAGAGGTCTGCAGCAGCGCCGGTAACCATTACCGGAAAACACAGGTGGCGCCACGAAACAAACCATATACTTAAAATCCCTTTTTCAAGAGCGACCCCAGAGTACGGGCCCGGGAGCCGACTGTCGTGACATCCTAAGCAAGGTAAAAAGCCCGGGTACCGAGTCCCCCTATATCCCCTTGGGTGACACACTTGACTGTACTACTGATGCTGGGAAGCATATTTTCATTTTTCATATACCCTAATGAAACAGCTCTAAAAATAGGGTTCATTTTTTAACCCCTTTACAACCTAAGGTGGTTTGCACGTTAATGACCAGGCCAATTTTTACAATTCTGACCACTGTCACTTTATGAGGTAATTACTCTGGAACGCTTCAACGGATCCCCCTGATTCTGAGAATATTTTTTCATGACATATTATACTTCATGATTGTGGTAAAATTTCTTCAATATCACTTGCGTTTATTTGTGAAAAAAGCGGAAATTTGTCGAAAATGTAGAAAATTTTGCAATTTTCAAAATTTGAATTTTTATGCCCTTAAATCAGAGAGATATGTCACACAAAATAGTTAATAAATAATATTTTCCACATGTCTCCTTTACATAAGCACAATTTTGGAACCAATTTTTTTTTTTATTAGGGAGCTATAAGGGTTAAAAGTTGACCAGCGATTTCTCATTTTTCCAACAAAATTTACAAAACCATTTTTTTAGGGACCACATCATATTTGAAGTCACTTTGAGGGGTCTTTATGACAGAAAATACCCAAAAGTGACACCATTCTAAAAACTGCACCCCTCAAGGTGCTCAAAACCACATTAAAGAACTTTATTAACCCTTCAGGTGCTTCACAGGAAGATTTGGAATGTGGAAGAAAAAAATTAACATTTAACTTTTTTCTCAAAAATGTTACTTTAGACCCAATTTTTTTATTTTCACAGGGGTAACAGGAAAAAATGGACCCCAAAATTTGTTGTGCAATTTCCCCTGGGCACGCCGATACCCCATATGTGGGGAAAAAACACTGTTTGGGCGCACAGCAGAGTTCGGAAGGGAAGGAGAGCTATTTGACTTTTTGAATGTAAAATTTGCTTGAATAATTAGCGGACACCATGTTGCGTTTGGAGAGCCCCTGATGTGCCTAAACAGTAAAAAAAAAAACACAAGTGACACCATTTTGGAAACTAGACCCCTCAGGGAACTTATCTAGATGTGTGGTGAGCACCTTGAACCCCCAGGTGCTTCACAGAAGTTTATAACATTGATCCGTAAAAATAAAATTTTCACATTTTTCCCACAAAAATGTTTTTCAGCCCCCAATTTTGCATTTTCATAAGGGTAATAGGAGAAATTGCATCATGCAATTTGTTGTGCAATTTCTCCTGAGTAAGCAGATACCCCATATGTGAGGGAAAACCAGTGCTTGGGCATACGGCAGGGTTCGGAAGAGAAGGAGCACCATTTGACTTTTTGAATGTAAAATTTGCTTGAATAATTAGCGGATGTGCCCCTGATGTGCCTAAACAGTGGAAACCCCCCACAAGTGACACCATTTTGGAAACTAGACCCCTCAAGGAACTTATCTAGATGTGTGGTGAGCACCCTGAACCCCCAAGTCCTTTACAGAAGTTTATAACATGGAGCCGTGAAAATAAAAAAATCTAACTTTTTCCACAAAAATTATGTTTTAGCCCCAATTTTTTTATTTTCACAAGGGTAAGAGGAGAAAATGGACCACAAAATCTTTTGTGTAAATTCTTCTGAGTACGCTGATACCCCATATGTGGGGAAAATACAGTGTTTGGGCGCACAGCAGAGTTCAGAAGGGAAGGAGCACTGTGTGACTTTTTTCGCAAAATCGGCTGGAATCGAGAGCGGACGCCATGTCGCATTTGGAGAGCCCATGATGTGCCTAAATAGTGGAAACCCCCCACAAGTTTTGGAAACTACACCCCTCAAGGATTTTATCAAGGGGTATAGTGAACATTTTGAACCCAGAGGTACGACACAGAATTTGATAACATTAGGTCATCATATTGAATAAGTTGTCATTAGTCTTGAGCGCAAGTGCTCGCTACTTGAGTTTGCATCGGGTACTCAGGTATGCACCATGTATCGCGGGTGCTCGAGTGACATCCCCGTCCGCCTGTTTCACGGTTATTAGACACCCAAAAAAAACCATGCGGGGATCGCTCGTGCATGGCAGGCAATCCCCGCGAGGTTTTTTTGGCCGCGAAGCATATGGGGCGTAGACTCGATCATGTTACTCGAGCACCCACGATACTCAATGCATACCCGAGCACCCGAGGCAAACTCAAGTAGCGAGCACTTGCGCTCAATACTAGTTGCCATATCGTCATCTTTTTTTTTTTTTTTTTCAAAAAAATCCCAACCCTAACCCTAGCCAAACCCTAACCCTAGCCCAACTCTAACCCTAACACTAGCACAACCCTAACCCGAGAGTTTATTTTTTACGCCGTTCCTCATGCGGTATAAGTGATTAGACAACTTTATTCTTCGGGTCAGTGCGACTACAGAGATACCAGAATCATATCGGGTTTTTATGATTGACAGCTGTTACACACTAAAAGTCACATTTTTTTGTAAAATCTAGTTTTTGCATCTTTTGCATCGCCATATTTTGAGAGCTATAATTTTTCCATATTTTGGCCGACAGTCATGTGACAGCTTGTTTTTTGCGGGATGAGTTGACGTTTTTATTGGTACCATTTTCAGGCACGTGACATTTTTTGAGCGCTTTCTATTCCGATTTTTGGGAGGCAGAATAAACAAAAACCAACAATTCAGGAATTGTTTTTTTTTAAAAATTTTTTATTCTGTTCCGCGTGTGGTAAAATTAATAAGGTAGCTTTATTCTTCGGGTCAGTACGTTTACAGCGGTACCACATTTATATATTTTTTTATGTTTTGGCGCTTTTACATAATAAAAGCAATTTTACAGAAAAAAATATTTTTTTGCATCGCTTTATTCTGAGAACTATAACTTTTTTATTTTTCAGCTGATGGAGCTGTATGGTGGCTTGTTTTTTGCGGGACAAGATGACGTTTTCAGTGGTACCATTTTTATTTAAATTCATCTTTTTTATCACGTGTTATTCCATTTTTTGTTTGGCGGTATGATGATAAAGCATTGTTTTTTGCTTCGTTTTTTATTTTATTTTTTTACCGTGTTCACTGAAGGGGTTAACTAGTGGGACAATTTTGTAGGTCAGATCGTTCCAGACACGGCGATATCAAATATGTGTACTTTTATTAATTAATTTATTTATTCATAATATTTATGATGGGTACATTATATTTTTATTTTTGGTGGATTATTTTTTTTATTTTTTTTTTATATTTTTACAATTTTTTTTTTTTTTTTACTTTCTGACAGTTTTTTTACTTTTATACTTTGTCCCACTATAGGACTTTCACTTTTTTTAGTCTGATCGCCTGTATAGCACAGGAATGGAGCACCATACCTGTGCTATGCAGGCTGTCAGCGCTGCACACGGAGAAGATAATTTCCTGCTGTCTGGTGACCCGGATGTTGTCATGACAACATCAGGTCGTCATGGCAACATCCGGGAAACCGCGGCAGACATCGCTGGAGGCTGGAAGAGGAGGTGAGTATTGCGATCACCTCCCCTTAGCCACTGCAATGCTGCGATCGACTTCGATCGCAGCATCGCGGGGGTTAATGTGCCGGGAGTGGTGCGGGACTGCTCCCTGCACATCGCACCGAGTGTCAGCTGTGACAATCAGCTGACACCCGGCGGAGGTCGCGCCCGCACAGCCTATGTGCGCGCCCGATCGCAATGACGTATTAATATGGGTCAGGCTCTTAAAGCCCAGGGCACAGACGCGTATATTAATACATCTTGGGCTTTAAAGGGGTTAAAAGGCTTGATGACAACAAGCCAGAACTTCTTCAAGTTCAAAACAGCGCACTGTTTTGTCTCCAGAACTAAGGGGATCATTTTTGAATTTTGTGATTAGCAAACCAGTTGTGAACCAAAAAAGGGATATTTTTTTTTCACTTCTGGATGAGAGGCCATTACATCTTTATATTCAAAACAGTACAGTACACCTATTTTGTCTCCATATAAAAGGGATAATTTTTGGACAGCTTATAAAAACAAGCTATTACTTCTTCATCTAGCAAAATGCAAAGCTCTTTATATACAACAAATAAGAATTGCACCCAATCTTGTGAAAATTTCAAACAGGAATGCATGCATCTGCCCCACAAAATGGATAATTTTTAGACTATTCATATGATTTAGGAAGCCTAAAAAGTCTAATACTGCATAATACACTGTTGGATACTTCTGGTTACTATCTATTTTTTCATAGTTAGATAGGTGAAAGTCAATGAACATTAAAAAGGCTGTGTTTGCATTACAGAGCTCAAAACATGTTCAATTGACTTCAAATAGAACTCACAGTGTTTTACACATATTTTTCCAGGCAACTCAAGGCTTTTTAATTAAGCTATTTGTGCAATTTTATTCGCTGCAAATCACATTTTTGGTGCAAATTCTACAAAGTCGTCAAGTTTGAAAATCAATCATCTCTATCTACCAGTCCACAATTTTCCACATGCTCTCTGGCTAGTCCAGCTTTGCTGCAATAACTTCTCTAGTCCATGCTGCTCACCCTAACCTACTGGTTAGCAAATCCACCGTACAAGGTGAGCCCCTAACCAAAGCTGTAGGTAGGCTGTTTGTGCCCACACTCAACTCCTGGTACCGAGGGCAAGTGTTCCAACCAATTATGCCATAAGGTTATATTTGATGTACCGTGGTCAGTGATTTAGCAAGGGGGACTAAACTCGATCACATCCTGGAGAGCTGGGGAAGTGCTTCACCACGTGACAGCTGAGCAGTGGGTAGCGCCAAGCATGGCAGTGGCTTTTCTAGATGGTATGGTTAATAAAATGATTTAGCTAAACGATACCAGGGGTATTATTTCAAGTTATAGTTGTCCAATCGGGACAAGTTTCAAATGTATGCCTACCACTTGTTGAAGTGGCAGCAACGTTATGTAAGCATTAGCTCTTTTGAATGGTGGCATTTCATTCTGGTGTCACATATCCACATTTTCCAGAGTCCTGAAAGACAAGCTACTTATTAGATGATTTAAAGAAAACCACTTTGGACTATACAGGTGAAAGCATTATTAAGCTCTAAAAGAGACCCACACTAGCACCAAAAATATTCGTGATATACAGTACACAAATATTTCATACAATGAGCAGATACAGTGCCCATACACTACCTCCAATATCACAGGTAGAGTGCAAATCATTATTTTTGGACATGGTAACATGAATGATAATGTAGAGAGGCAGCAAGTAATCAACTGTATCCTCTATAAACTGCTGTCTCTCACTTAAACTGGTTACATGACAACAACGTCAAGTGATCTATTAAATATAGCAGATCAATGAATGACAGAGAATGACCAGCGAAGACAGAAGTGAGGCATGAAACTAATGCATTGTATGTTTTCAGACTAGGTACAGGTGAAGCAGTCAAAGCTCTGTGAAGTGATGGGGTGACATTGAAGTGCAAATCCAAGACAGTAGCTGTAGGACTGTGTAGGTTTCAGGACCAGTGACAAGTGGTTGATTCCCAGAGACGATCAAAGCTTTTGAAATTCAAATTTACAAGGTTTTTTTAATTTTTTCTTAAAAATTAGATTTGCAGCAAATCACAACACTGCAAAGCCTCGAAATGCCCGAAAAGATTGTGTCTCACTCCCTTCAATCTCTTTAACACAAAAACATCCTTAGTAATTTCAAAGTAACATCAACATAGAAGCAGATGGAAAACCAGTAGTAATCAACAACCCATTTAATAATTGACAGAATTTACTGTGTTTTGTCTTTATTAAGAAATTATCCATCTCAGCCATTTGTGATCAGTCAGACCATTCTTTCCAGAACACTAACTCAAACTGACAGTGTCGCTGTCAGAATTAACATCATCCTGCTGTGACTGAGTTGAGTGATGTGCCATATATTCCATAACTCCCTTTGCTTCCTTCTCACTAATACACTTGCCAGAGCCAACAGGGGCCAATTGTGACCTGCGTTTGGTAGTACCATTTCTGTTGGTGCTTCTTCTGCTGTTAGCCGCTCCCATAATCTTAGCCAAGGTATAGGGTTTTTACTCTTTTAGACTGCCTATCCATTGCCATTGCCACTTTTTCTTCTACCATAAGTATTGTACACTAAAGTAATTAACTTTTGACAATATTTTCAACTACATTTATTCAATCCTTGCCAAAAATGATGTAATAAAAGTTAGATAAGTGCATATATAGAAAGAAAAATGTGGCAACGAGTCACTGTATAGATATGGCTGTAAGGTTGTCAAATTGGACAAAACAGACAAGCAGAGAAACTTTTATTTCAGTAATGTAACAAAATCCAACTTGCTTCACAGAAATGAGAAAGATAAGAATAGCTAGGTAGGTATACTTAAAAAAGCCAGCACCTCTATTGGTGTGTTGTGTATGGATGTAAAATTTGATTTGCAAACACGTGCAAAAAAATTGCCCAATGTGGGAGCTAGACAGCCACAGTTAAATGATTGCATTTTTGGGAATTTTCTTTTTTTTTTTTTTTTAAAAAAGCAATCATTCCCCCCTTCAAAAAAACGATTGCACAAGAAATGGAAAAAAACTATGTACAGTTGTACATTATGTGGCTGCAGTCTGTTGAATTGTGACAGCGCACCCCCAATAATGGCCACAATAAAATACTGATTTATTAATAGATACAATTTATATTCTGTATTATAGCAAGGAAGAAGAATTGAAAGAAAATGAGTAGGAAGGTGAGTTAATGTTGGAGGAGGAGAAGTAGGAAAAGTAAGTATATAGAATGAGTAGAACTGAATTTATATTGCTTGGACACAGGGGGTCACTTATTTTTCAGTGCCCACATGACATATCACAGGATAATCTCAGTATACACTGATCCATCAGATCACAGCTATGAGCTATGCTGATCACAATGACTCGCTGGCTCCTGGGTTCTGGTCCACGGCGACTGCACGTCACAGGGCACTGTGACATGCAGGGGAGGGGGGAAATATTTTAATTACCACAGTAGGTGGGGGTTTCTTCCTGTCCCCCGGCCCACAAGCATTGGAAACTTCACTGAATAAAAAAACATTTCACAGCAACCAGACCTCTAATATGAGGCATACAGGTAGGTATAGATTTACATTTCTACCATCTGTATGCCCATATTAGAGGTCAGATAAGTCCCAGGGGGTGACAGATTCCCTTTAATAATAATGGAAAAGGCAGGGTTAGGGGCGCTGGTAGGTACACTCAGTAATACTTGCAGCGAGTAGTAAGGGGCACCATATACCCCAAAGGTAAGAAAAATTAAAAATAATTAGAGTGGCTACTGCGCTAGTGTACCGAGGCCAGGAAATACGAAATAGTTTGGTAAAAGGATCTGTTTATTTCATTACAGGTTAAAATTCATAGACACGTTAGAGATAATTAAAATGCAAGGAAGTAAAGATAAAAGAGGAATCTTGGTTATTAGGGATATGAGGTAGAGCTGTTGTTGAAGGCTCAGGTTCACTTTATTATTGTATTTAAGGCTTTCTGAGGGATCCAGAGCGTGAAGATACCTGTAAGAGGTATATAAAATATTTTAGTTTACTGCTTTAGGCGAGTTTCTACTCACTGCAAGTATTACTGAGTGTACCTACCAGCGCCCCTAACCCTGCCTTTTACCTTGTATACAATATCAGCATAATAGGTGGCTGCAGTGGGTAGCACAACACCAGGCACGTCCTAATATTTATAACAAAAAGGTATAAATCTAACCTCTGATCTTCACTAACTTTATAAAAAATCATAAAAAAATTTGATTAACCCAAACTGGGAACATGGGTGACCTCTGGACAAACAGAGTAGACAGGATCCATAACATCCAAAGATTTTTTAATGCTGCACGTCAAAAAACACCAAACCGCCCAGCTACTAATAATATCAACTACATCAAAGAGTCACTTAGAACTTTGGAGCAACTACTCCAAAAACAAATGCGGGACCTCTGGGAAGTAGCAACCCTTGAAAGATACCTAGCCTACGACACAATCCCAGTAGGCCTCTGCGTCACAAAATCCCTATCAGGAGATATAGGTGACCACACTACACTAGTTGAGTGGGAAGATATGTTTAAATTATTCTCTAAACAAGCAGTGGTATTCATCATAGAAAAAAGAAAACAACACCTAATAGATGTAATAGTGGGGAAGGACGTAGCCTTCCCTTGGCACTGAGGTAGGTAAAAGAAGTGTTCCTGTAGTTAGACCTCTCTGAACTGTTGGTAGGCCAAGCTAAGGGGTTAGCTTCAGTGGGCCAGTCAGTAGAGTAGAGGGGGAACTTAGTGCCCTGATCAAGCCTTGAGTGTTGTAGAGCTTGTTCCTGGCATAATTCTTTGTGGGCTGCAGTACCTGTAATCAGCCACAAGATGCCACTGTCCTGGATGCAGATGTCAGGTGGAGTCTGCTAGCAGTGTTACAGACAGTGATGGGGTTAATGCTGTGTTATGTCATTCCACAGAGGGTGGGCACTTTAGGAAAATCCCTGCTTAGTTTCCAGAAGCAGGAAGTGATGATCAGTAAGAGATAGGACAGTGAACTGTACGGGCAGCCTGACTATATGTGGCTGCTAGGATAGACAGGAGCTCCATACCCTCAGACAGTGGGATCAATAGTGCAAAAGTCTCCCTGCGCAAGAGTCCTGTTAGCCGGCTGGAGAAACTCAACAGAGGTAGTGAGGACCCGGGGCACTTCTAGTCTGCAGGAAAGAGAGGAAGATAAATAGGACTCCAGGCTAAGATGTCGGGGAGATATTGGATCCAGAACACTGCTGGTATTGCAGAAGAGTCTCTTGGGCTAGAGATTAGAGTCACAGAGATGCTTCACAGAAAGAGGGAACCTGGACTGAAGATGTTGTCAGCGCCTTTGAGGGAGATAATAACCTGTCGGGCCTTATCCATTATATCTGCCTGTAAATACTGTACATATTCATCTTCCCCAAGTAAAGTCCAAGTTATGGTCAAGAACCTTGTGTCCTCTGAATTTATTGCTGCCCTGGTCCCAGAAGAGAAATGCCTGGAAACAGCTGCAATTGGATGGTTTGAAGTAAGTGGAGAGCCCCACATACACAGCCACACATCAGAGGGAGGACACGAATTGTCTGTAGGGTGCCAGAGCGAGAGGGGGCTACAGCTCGCCCACGACTACCTCGCTGGGGCACCTTACATTTGGCGTAGTCGGCAGGATGTGAGCTCCTCGCATGAAGAAAGCGGGGAAGAGCAGACGCAGAACACTGAGGAGAAAGTGTTGGAAGGCATGCGGCCCAAGATGGCGGCCCGAAGCATGGATTCCAAGATGGTGACAGTGGCGGTAAAGTCTGGGAGAAGAACCGCCTATCGTGGGAGTGGACGGCGCCAGAGAGCGTGAAAAGATGTCCAGCCCCTATGAGTTCCGGCTCAAAGGACGATGGGCCCAGCAGTGAAGATGCGTTCCAGGATGGGACGTCCAGTGAGGAAGAGGGTGCGGCGCAAAGTGAAGTCCGGCCCCGTGAGTGTCAGCGCGCCCAGAGAGGGGGCGCGGCTGAAGGCGGAGCTGCCGAGGGCAACGATTGACGCGGCGGTCGCATCAGAAGGCCGGCCCAGGAAGAAGCGGAGTTTGACGTGCAGGACGCGTGTCACCGGTAAGCGACCAGCGCCATTTCTTGTCCAGCGCACGAGGAGAAGAGGGTGCTGCAGCGGACGCTCTGTGAAAATGGCAGCCGGAGGAGCGGATGACATGCCTGAGACGAGCGGTGAGGAGAAACTCCTGAAGCTCACCACCCCAGGGGCCGCAATCGGGAGTCACTCACCCGCAGACGCTGCCCGTGAGTCTTTGCCCCCAGTGGCTGTCCAGTGGTCCACTAGGCCCGATCCGGAGCTAGGCCTGCTCGTCCACGAGTTTCGTATGTGGTGCTGGAGCCGGATGCCGGAAGACACGTCCCCCTCGGCCGAGGGTGGAGAACATCCCGGTGGGGCCGGTGCAATAACTGCAGCGTAGCTTGATGGATGTGAGCGGTCTATACCCCAGCGGCCGATTTCGCCTGCGGCGCCTGCCGCGATAGCTTCCACGGCGACAGGGGCCCCTAAGCCTGAAGGGGGTGGTGCGGAGGGGAGGCCCCCTAGAAGGAAGGCCACACGGGAGAGTTTTTGGCAGCTGGCATTGGAGGCCATCAACGCCCCCTTGGCAAAGCGTTACGCCGAGCTCGGGAGTCTGAAGTGGACTACCCGCAACCCCCCGATGACGCCACGAGAACAGCGGCGATGGACCGATAACTTCCTGAGAGGCTGGCTGGAGGGGTCCAACGCGGCGGAGAGGGAGTCGGTGGAGGCGTCCCAGACTCGGGGGCGAGTCCTCGAGTTCCATATCCGTGAGTGGTATGGGTTCTTAGAGGAAGAGTGGACCGGACATGAGGTATTCGTCACCCGTGAAGTCATCAAGCGCGACTACCTGCCCGACCGTCTCCACAACCTACGTGTGTGGGACATAGTCCACTTTGTCAAATGTGAGTGTTCCAGGGGGTGGTACGTGGCTGCGCTCACCCGACCGTATAATGGGAGGATGTCCTTGAGAAGGACAAGGAGGTCTTCCAACGAAGGGCCAAGAGAGAGGCTCTACAGCGCTGGGCTAGGGAAGCCCCGAAAGGATTCCTACCCCCTCCCAAGGCCAGTGTCCCACAAGAGGAGGAACCCAGGAAGCGGCAGTGGTGAGACATCAAGAGTGAAGGGGAGGAAGTTTTCCCGAGCTGCGGCGGAGCCGACTCTCCCAGTGAGGAGCCTGATGTTGACTCAGCAGCCAAACACCCAGGAGGGGCTGAGGCAGTTGATCAAGGAACTGCCAGAAGGACTCAGGCTGGTGTCAGTCATGAAGTCCACAGCTTTACCGTGACTAGCTACGGCCCTACCCAGGTCGGCTGTGGCAGTGCTACATCCTCAAACGAGGACCCTGGGCCTAGCAGATACCCTGATCAGCCTTGGAAGTGGAAGAAGCCACCTTCTTCTGCCGCATGGGCCGCCTTCATGAAGGAACGGGGGGAGGCCCGGAAGAAGTGAGCTAGCTGGCTAAAAGGTCCGTTGACCTTTCACCTCTTCCTTTATCAGGACCCACCAGCGGTGGCCCTGTTTCTGAGACTGTTTCCCAATGGGGGCGGAGTGCCCCATGTTGAATTAAGTTAAACAAAACAAAAAATTGGAGGACTGTTCTCCTACCTCCTAGGCCAGGAAGGCCTTAAGCAGCACTAAAGTTGTGTGCCTAAGAGAGCTGCTCTTTTTGTTTTTACTTTTATTATTGTTGCGCTTGTTGCGCCTTTCTCTGATGGAATTTGAAACACTGAGGTACACTGTGAGGATGACTGTCCTCTAAATCTAAGAGACTTGCGGCTTAGCGGGAAGAACCGGTGACCCCCTCTAGGGCCAAGAAGAAAGTGACTCACAGGGTGTTCCCTGTGACCGTGTGCCTCAGAATGCAGCCTTCAAAGGAGATTGAGGGCTATTGGTGTGTGACCTGTCTTAAAAAGATATGAACATGGACATTGTTTCCAGGGTCCTTACGAAGAAGGACCGGTACCTTTGAGAAGTTTGAAAGTTGATAATGGACTGTCCTGAATTGCAGTTCCGGGGCCCTTAACCAAGAAGGGCCGGTCTCCTACTCAAGAAGAAGACTTCAGGACCAGTCGTGTACTAAAATGTTTTAGTAAATGTAGTAATGTGATATGATGTTATAGCTGCTAATATGTATTGATTGTTTAGTGTGGTCAGGGACGACCAACATTAAAGTGTGGGGGAATGTAATAGTGGGGAAGGACGTAGCCTTCCCTTGGCACTGAGGTAGGTAAAAGAAGTGTTCCTGTAGTTAGACCTCTCTGAACTGTTGGTAGGCCAAGCTAAGGGGTTAGCTTCAGTGGTCCAGTCATTAGAGAAGAGGGGGAACTTAGTGCCCTGATCAAGCCTTGAGTGTTGTAGAGCTTGTTCCTGGCATAATTCTTTGTGGGCTGCAGTACCTGTAATCAGCCACAAGATGCCACTGTCCGGGATGCAGATGTCAGGTTGAGTCTGCTAGCAGTGTTACAGACAGTGATGGGGTTAATGCTATGTTATGTCATTCCATAGAGGGTGGGCACTTTAGGAAAATCCCTGCTTAGTTTCCAGAAGCAGGAAGTGATGATCAGTAAGAGATAGGACAGTGAACTGTACGGGCAGCCTGACTATATGTGGCTGCTAGGGTAGACAGGAGCTCCATACCCTCAAACAGTGGGATCAATAGTGCAAAAGTCTCCATGCGCAAGAGTCCTGTTAGCCGGCCGGAGAAACTCAACAGAGGTAGTGAGGACCCGGGGCACTTCTAGTCTGCAGGAAGCAGAGGAAGATAAATAGGACTCCAGGCTAAGATGTGGGGGAGATATCGGATCCAGAACACTGCTGGTATTGCAGAAGAGTCTCTTGGGCTAGAGATTAGAGTCACAGAGATGCTTCACAGAAAGAGGGAACCAGGACTGAAGATGTTGCCAGCGCCTGTGAGGGAGATAATAACCTGTCGGGCCTTATCCATTATATCTACCTGTAAATACTGTACATATTCCTCTTCCCCAAGTAAAGTCCAAGTTATGGTTAAGAACCTCGTGTCCTCTGAATTTATTGCTGCCCTGGTCCCAGAAGAGAAATGCCCCGAGACAGCCGCGATCAGATGGTTTGAAGTAAGTGGAGAGCCCCACATACACAGCCACACATCAGAGGGAGGACACGAATTGTCTGTAGGGTGCCAGAGCGAGAGGGGGCTACAGCTCGCCCACGACTACCTCGCTGGGGCACCTTACATAGATAGTAAAATTAAAATCTCAAAGTTATTTAGGGAAATCAAACCATACTAGAATCACCCAGATAAAGAACAAGAAATCATCCAAAAAAAAACGGTAGGAAATTTGGGAGAGACTCTGTACCTGAACTCACCCCTACTAACCCACTCACTGAAAATGACTAGGAAATTATTGACCAAATAGATGGTAGTCCATCAAGTCTAGCAGCTGCAGAAGAAGCTTTCTCTATACACCCAACTTCTGATGACGAAATACAAAACCATATATCCACCCCCCAAAGACATGTGGAAATACCAATAAACTCAGGACAAGAACCAAATAACACAAAGACCCCATCTCCACCCATAACAGGTACAGGGCCTTGCAAAACTTAGAAGAATCCCCTCCTCCCCCTTCTCTACCTATTCCTTTATCTCAAAATACTCCACCTCTCCACCTGCCTTAAAACAGCACTGATACCCACCCAACATCTAGTAGGAACAATGATACCAGACCTCGGGATAAGGGTACTCACCACCCACAGGTTAGAAAAAGACAGACTAACACTGATTTTTTTTCGTGTGGTCAACAGAAAAAACATCAGAGGGGCTGTAGGGGGGGGAAAATCTCCAAAAAGAAAAAGATACGACCTCATGAATTACACTGTGTTCCAAATTATTATGCAAATAATATTTTCTCAGATTCTCCCAAATTACCTATATGAATTGCAGTCATTGTAATTTTCCAGTCAAATAACTATTAGAGTACAATTGAAAGGTTTTTGTACAAACTGCATATGATAACAGTATATTTTAAAAAAAATAAAAAACTCAAACTGCACTCAAAATGCATGTTACAAATTATTATGCACAGCAGAGTTTTCAACCTTTTCATTTTAATAAAGAACAAAAAAATGGTCATTTTTGAAATTATAAGCATTAGCAGGTTATTACAAACTGAAATCAAACAGTTTTAAACTCAAAACTTTATTCTAGGTGATGTTACATTTGCACATAGGACCCCTTGTTCGAAAGGAGCTTCTGAACTCTCTCGTCCATTGAATTTGTCAGGTTTTGGATGGTTTCTGCTTTAATTGTTTTGCATGAGGACAGAATACCCTCCCAGAGCTGTTGCTTAGATGTGAACTGCCTCCCGCCATCATAGACACTCCTTTTGATGATGCTCCAGAGGTTCTCGATGGGGTTGAGGTCAGGGGTGCATGGGTGCCACACCATAAGTTTGTCCCCTTTTATGCCCATAGCAGCCAGAGATGCAGATGTGTTATGTGCAGCATGAGACGGGGCATTACCATGCTTGAAATGATCTCGATGGTCCAGATGGATGGAGTGGAGGATGGCTGGTTGATGGACACCCCTTGCAAACACGGCTACGGCGCTAACAAGGAGGAGGTGGAGTAATGTTTTTGGCTGGAATCATGGGGAGAGAGATTGTCGGCCCTTTTAGGATCCCTGAAGGGGTAAAGATGAACTCCATAATGTATGTTGAGTTTCTCAAACAGCACTTCCTTCCATGGTTCAAGAAGAAGAACCGTGCATTCCGCAGCAAGATCATTTTCATGCATGATAACGCACCGTCTCATGCTGCACATAACACATCTGCATCTCTGGCTGCTATGGGCATAAAAGGGGACAAACTTATGGTGTGGCACCCATGCTCCCCTGACCTCAACCCCATTGAGAACCTCTGGAGCATCATCAAAAGGAGTGTCTATGATGGCGGGAGGCAGTTCACATTTAAGCAACAGCTCTGGGAGGGTATTCTGTCCTCATGCAAAACAATTAAAGCAGAAACCATCCAAAACCTGACAAATTCAATGGACTAGAGAGTTCAGAAGCTCCTTTCGAACAAGGGGTCCTATGTGCAAATTTAACATCACCTAGAATAAAGTTTTGAGTTTAAAACTGTTTGATTTCAGTTTGTAATAACCTGCTAATGCTTATAATTTCAAAAATGACCATTTTTTTTGTTCTTTATTAAAATGAAAAGGTTGAAAACTCTGCTGTGCATAATAATTTGGAACATGCATTTTGAGTGCAGTTTGAGTTTTTTATTTTTTTAAAAATATACTGTTATCATAGGCAGTTTGTACAAAAACCTTTCAATTGTACTCTAATAGTTATTTGACTGGAAAATTACAATGACTGCAATTCATATAGGTAATTTGGGAAAATCTGAGAAAATATTATTTGCATAATAATTTGGAACACAGTGTAAATATAGCTAACCCCCCTCTATTTTCAATCTCAGTAAGTGCATCCTACAACCTTATGAGATACAATTATTAAATAAAGGCCTAAAATACGCTCCATCCACCAAATTTGATAAATTTAATGCATTTATAGGAGTGAAACAATTTATGCGCAAATTAGCCCTTAAGAAGCATTTTCTCAAAAAGGAAACTGGAATGGTCTCTATGCCCCCTATGCCTGCAACCTCCACCTTCATCCATACGGACCTAAAAAAGAAGTCCAACTTTCATCCCGTCTACGAATACTCTGAATCTCTGGAAACTTTCCAGAAAAATGTCCTGGATGACATTAGGAAAATAAGTGAGAAAAAATGCACGAGATTTAAAAACAACCTCAATAATAGGGAACGCAAAGCCATTCAACAACTATCCACCAATGAAAATATAGTTATACATCCAGCTGATAAAGGGGGAGGCATTGTAATCCTGGATCATTGCCAATACCATGCGGAATCAATGAGACTACTAAACGACAAACGTACCTATAAACTATTAACCTGTGATCCTACTAAAGACCATCTAAGGGAAATGAAGCTTCTCATTGATAGGGGCGTCAATGCAGGCTTTCTTAACAAACAAGAATACAAATATATACAGACCCCTCACCCCAGAACTGCAATTTTCTGCCACTTACCAAAAATATATAAAACCCCCCAGGTACACCAATCATCTCAGGGATCCAGAACCTTACTTCAAATCTCTCCAGATATGTGGACAGTCACATACAACACCTAGTTCCGCAGCTACCTGCTCACTTAAAAGACATGAAGCATGCCCTTCAACTACTTAGCCAAATCCAGTGGCAAAAACACTACATCCTGGGTACACTAGATATTAGATCACTCTATACAGTGATCTCGCACCACAAAGGTTGCCAAGCAGCCACTTTTTTCCTAAAAGAGTTCAGTAATATACCAGACACCCATATTGATTTTATTAATGAATGCATGCACTTTATTCTAAATCATAACTCATTTAAATATGGACAGAATCATTATACTCAAAGGTGGGGCACCGCCATGGGGACCAGATTTGCACCAAGCTATGCTAACCTATACGTAGGTATGTGGGAACACTCTGCCATATACCCCGGAGGGAGATTGCGGACTGGCCTGGTCCTGTGGCGTCGCTTCATCGACGATATTTTATTTATTTGGTCTGGAAGCCACCCAGCTTTGGAAGAATTCTTAACGGAGATCAACCAAAATGACTTTTTTCTTAAATTTACTTCCTCTGTTAGCCAAGAAAAAGTGAATTTTTTAGATTTAAATATTTTTATCAATAAGAACCAATTATGCACAAGCACCTTTTTTAAGCCAACTGACACAAATGGGTATATCCATATGGACAGCTGCCACTTACCCAGGTGACTTCTAAATATACCAAGAAGCCAATACTTAAGACTCCATAGGAATTGTTCACACGTGTCAGATTTTAATATTGAGGCGAACCTTCTTACAACAAAGTTCCTTGAAAAAGGTTATCAACAGGACTTCCTTCACACCACCAAAAACCAAGTTAGGGCAATACCACGATCACAGCTACTAATAGACAAAAACCCTAAGAACACTGAGGACTTTAAACCGAATAAGTCCATACTAGAGAGTCCTATTATCACCACCTATAATTCCAATACCAATATTCTTAAAACCATTATCAAAAAACACTGGAATATTCTAAAAGATGACAAGATTTTAGGGGATCTAATACCCCCCTTCCTCAAATTTATTTTCAGAAAAGCAAACAATATTGGTATTAAGGTAGCCCCTACAATAAAAAATCCAAGCGCCACCTGCCTCTCTGACAATATGGGCTTCTTTCCATGTAAAGTATGCAAAATGTGCAAAACTCTTTGCACAAAAAAACATAGCCATATCTCACATGGAAACATTGAATTCCCCATAAGGGACCATATCACCTGTACTAGTAAAGGGGTATATATGGGTTAAAATGCCCATGTAACAAATTATATGTAGGTCGGACCATACGACCCCTTAATAAAAGACTAAGTGAGCATATTAGAAATATTAAAAATCTATTTGAAGGACATCCTTTGTCTAAACATTTTAAGGACAAACATAAGGGTTCAATAAAGGGGATTGAGATTACAGGTATACAGATTATTCAAAAGTAGTGTTGAGCGATACCTTCCGATATCGGGAAATATCGGATCGGATTGGATCGGACCGATACCCAAAAAGTATCGGATATCGCCGATTCCGATACCGGAAACCAATGCAAGTCAATGGGACAGAAATATCGGAATGAAAATAAACCCTTTCTTTCCTTGTAGGTTAATTCTACATGAAGGAAAACAACTAAGAATAATGTAGAATGTATTGGGGGAGGTGGGGGAGACAATAAAGGCATAGAGGTTTAGCCCAATCAAATGGAATAGCAGGAATTAATATTTTTTTTAAGACGTTCTGAGTAGTGTTGAGCCACCCCCGTAGTGTTCGAGTTCGGTTCGGTTCGTCGAACACCCGTGTGTTCGCCGAACACCTTCGAACACCGTTAAAACCAATGGCAGGCAAACAAAAACACATAGAAACACATAGAAAACACCTTCAAAGGTGTCCAAAAGCTGACAAACTGCTCAGAAGACACAACTAACACATGGAAAAGTGACAAGTACATATAGTCATGCGAAAAGAAAAGAGGTGGAGGAGTAAAAGGAGGGGGAGACACAGATATAGGCATGTCATGCCCTTCTAAAATCCAAAAAGTGAGAAGCCGAGACGGCCAGTCCGCTCCTGCCCGTGTCACCTCCGTGTCGTCGGGTTTGTGCCAGAGCCGCGGTGAACCCTGACGGCCAGCCCCCCTCTCCCAATACTGGTGCCTGTCCGCTGGTGGGTCGAGAGAGCCCCCCTGTGGTGGAGGCAGCTCTAAGCTTTTTAATTTAAATTGTCCCTCTAATTTGAATGAATACACTTTAAATCCATTTACAAGGATCTATTGGAGGGCAAGTCTCATGCCAGCAGCCGCGTAATTCCAGCTCCAGTAGCGTCCACTAAAGCTGCTGCAGTTAAAAAGCTTTTATAAGGATCGAGCTCGGCTGTCCACCGCAAGGCATCCTAGTGCCAGTCCCAGCCCCTATGCCTTGGGGTGCCTCCTGATGCTCTTCACTAAGTATCCCGTGGTCCCGAAGCATTTCCTTTGAAAAAATTAAGTGTCCAAACAACAGGTGGTGTAGCTTGCTTAACAGCCGGGATAATCCGCTGACTAGCAGACACTGCTACTAGGCACAAAGTATTTCCTGGGCTAGATGCAGTTAAAAATTTGTAAGTAGATACTCTCGTTGGATGCTGAGAAAGCATTCCATAGAGTCTCCTGGCACGCCATATATGATTCTCTTAAAAAGCTTGGGGTAGGGGTCTAGGGGACCCTTTTATAGCCAAAATCACGGCCCTGTATCACAATACGTCACCTAGGCTGAAGATAAATGGAACTGTAGCACCGAGGGCTCGGTTGCTACAGACGTATTGCACCTCACCCAGAGGTGTGATATCTCACTCTCAGATAAGGATGGAGTGTGGATCAGGACCCGACACCTGCATGCATTACACCACATTGCCGTGGGGCAGGGCGACCAATATGCCCCTGAGATGGGCACGACAGTCCCTGTCCCTGGCTGGAGTGGGGGGAGGGAACACTGAGGAAGGGGAACCCTGCAGTGCAGGAGCAAGGAGGAAGCAGTTCCTGGGTGCATTGAGAAGGGAGTATAAAAGGTGGGCACCATCTTAGTTCAGTGCAGAGAAGTCTGAGCAGAAGTGGCAGGGAGCAGGGGCTCTGCATGAGCTCTGCTCCGGAGGCGGGCCTAGTAACAGAGGCCCAGGCCTGCAAGAGGGAGAAGGAAGGAAGAGGAGCGGAGAAGGCTCCAGGAACGAGGAATGAAGGGATCCCAGGGGTGCGGACGGGCGAGTCGCCACCGCACGCCCGAATCCACCTGCGTGGAGGGGTCAGACCAAAGGGGGAGACCGGTCCCCGAACTAGTGGAGGCAGGAAACGACCCTCAGCTAGAAACCGGAGGCTCTGACATTTTATGTGGCGCAGCCCCTTGCTCCACCCGCTAGGAAGGCACCACATAGGGTCAGGGAAACTGGCGCCAAGTTTACCAAGAGGAGGCCCGAGGCAGCCGGACAGAAGTGTTGGTAAGAAAGGCCAGACAAAGGACACACAAAGGGGGTCCTGTGAAGCGCTCCAAAGTTATCTGGGAGTTGTCTGAGCCCCTCACCTGGTGAGCACAGTACGACGTGGGCAGCCGTTACCTGCAGACGTGGTCTGGATAATAAGAACTGTGAGTAAAGGCCCTGAACTGCATCACTGACTCCGTGTCGTTACTGCTGCTGCCCTGCACCATCACCCCCATCCTCCGCATACACTGCCCTGAGGCTATACTCCTCCCGTGGGGAGTTATGCTACGCTCTGCTGCACCCACAACACCAGCCTTAGCGGTCTGCCCTGTAGCGGCGGTTCACTCTGACCGCAATCCACGGGTGGCGTAGTCGGACATTTAAACATCAAAACCACATAAATAGTTCCGCCACTGGTTTGACCGCCCTGAGCCACGGAACCGGATCGCCGCCACGAAGACTACAACCACCAGCATCCACCAAAAAGGGTCCGGCTCCGGGTGTCCCAAGGCCCAGGGGGTGCGTCAGAACATTTTCATCACCTTTCACAATCACCAATGGGACAAGGCAGGGATGTCCTCTGTCCCCTCTCTTATACATCCTAGTGACGGAGCACCTGCTCTCATCAATTCGCCATAACCCCAATATTAGGTGGATTGAGGTGGGAGGCACCGAGTACAAGTGCTCTCTATTTGCTGATGATGTCCTAGTATATATCACTCAATCACATATATCCATCCCTGCTGTTATGGCTGAAATAGATCACTTTGTTACATGGTAAAATTTTAAAATCAATGCAGCGAAGTCTGAGGCCCTCGATGTCTCCCTCCCTAAATCCATATAGGATTCCATCCAGTCCAACTTTCCCTTTGCCTGGCCCTCACAGGGTATCAAATACTTAGGAATTCCTATTCATAGAGACCTCTCCCATCTATGTTATCTTAATTTTGGGCCCTTTATTGAACAATTCCATACAGACCACGGTTGGCAAGTTAGAACTGTAAGATTCACTACGTGAACCACTGGTGTTTTGTGGAAAAGCACATGTACACCGCGTTCCAAATTATTATGCAAAAAGTGTTTAGGAGTGATAAGGGAAGAATTTGTTTGTTTGTCAGTTAAACTCATTGATGGTGATGTGTGTCAGGGCTCTTTATATCACTGTAAGCAATTGCAGACACCTGTGCTAATTAGTTTGGCAGGTGTGTCCAATGAAAGGCAAGACTACTTAAGAAGGCTCTCTCACATTATTAAGCAGCCTACATTTTCTGCCAAAATGGGAAAGAAAAAGGATGTGTCGGCTGCTGAGAAGCAACAAATTGTGGAGTGTTTAGGTCAAGGCATGACTACAATCAACATTGTGCGATGATCAGGATGAAGTGTCTTGGCAATCAAGAAGTATGTAGCTGATTCACAGTACACACGTGTGCGTGCTGATAAGGGCAAATTGAGGACTCTTTCCTACAGGCAATTACGTCAGGTTGAAACAGCAGCGGCAAAAAAGCCTTGTCATAGCAGCAGACAAGTTTTTGAAGCTGCTTGTGCCTCCAACGTCCCCCGAACAACAAGATGCAGGGTCCTTCAGAGGTTTGCAGCTGTGCATATGCCATCCTGTCGACCTCCTCTATCCACTTCACACAAGCAGAAACGGCTCCAGTGGGCCAAACATTACATGAAGACTGATTTCAAAACTGTTTTGTTCACGGATGAGTGCCGTGCAGCGCTCGATGGTCCAGATGAATGGAGTGGAGGATGGCTGGTTGATGGACACCCCACGCAAACATGGCTACAGCGCCAACAAGGAGGAGGTGGAGTAATGTTTTGGGCTGGAATCATGGGGAGAGAGATTGTCGGCCCCTTTAGGATCCCTGAAGGCGCTAAAGATGAACTCCATAATGTATGTGGATTTTCTCAAACAGCACTTCCTGCCATGGTTCAAGAAGAAGAACCGTGTATTTCACAGCAAGATCATTTTTCTGCATGATAATGCACCATCTCATGCTGCACATAAAACATCTGCATCTCTGGCTGATATGGGCATAAAAGGGGACAAACTTATGGTGTGACCCCCATGCTCCCCTGACCTCTACCCCATTCAGAACCTTTGGAGCATCATTAAAAGGAGTGTCTATGATGGCGGGAGGCAGTTCACATCTAAGCAACAGCTCTGGGAGGGTATTCTGTCCTCATGCAAAACAATTGAAGCAGAAACCATCCAAAACCTGACAAATTCAATGGACGAGAGAGTTCAGAAGCTCCTTTCGAACAAGGGGTCCTATGTGAAAATGTAACATCACCTAGAATAAAGTTTTGAGTTGAAAACTGTTTGATTTCAGTTTCTAACAACCTGCTAATGCTTATAATTTTAAAAATGACCATTTTTTTGGTCTTTATTAAAATGAAAAGGTTGATCGAAAAGTTTGGGGGATCTAAGAGTGTGGCAACCCAGTAGTCATGATTACTTCGAATTCTGACAATATGAGGGTCATGCTGCAGGTAGTGCAGCAAGAAGGCACTTATGTGTCTTGCGCATCTCGGAGCCCCAAAATTATTTTCCGGGCTAGATGCAGCTAAAAATTATTTTTAATTTTAAATCTGGTGAAGCTTATTATAGATGGCCTAATAGGATCAGTGCTGCACACTGCTACAAAGCCCAAATTATTTTCCAGTCAAGATACAGATAAACATGATTAGTAATTTGAAAGCTTAAAACGGTTGGTAGGGTGATTTTAACCAATCATCAAGCTTTTACTCTCCCCAGGATGACACAGGGGTAGAAAAGTCGTTTCGGATCCATGATTTGTTCATCTTTATGAACGTGAGTCTGTCTACATTATCAGTGGAGAGCCGCGTGCGCTTATCTGTCAGCACACCACCAGCAGCGCTGAACACACGTTCAGACAGAACGCTGGCTGCGGGGCATGACAAGATCTCCAAGGCGTAAGTGGCTAGCTCCGGCCATTTATCCAGATTGGAAGCCCAAAAAGAGCAAGGGTCCAGTGACACAGTCGTGGCTTCAATGTTTACTTGGAGATACTCCTGTACCATCGTCTCTAGGCGTTGACTATGTGTCAGACTTCTTGTCTCCTGTGGCCTTGCAAAGGATGGGCTAAAAAAGTGGTGAAATGATTCCGCAAAATTGATGTTACCAGCAGATACTGTGGTTCTGTTACGGTTTGAGTGCTGAACACTTGACGGTCCCACGGTTGGCAAGTTGGAACTGTGAGATTCACTACGTGCACCACTGGTATTTTGTGGAAAAGCACATGTAAGATTCTGCAACAGTCTCTGCTGATACTCCTGCATGCGTGCATCCCTTTCTATGGCAGGAATAATTTCTGCAAATTTACTTTTGTACCGGGGATCTAACAGTGTGGCAACCCAGTAGTCAGGATTATTTCTAATTCTCACAATTCGAGGGTCATGTTGCAGGTAGTGCAGCAAGAAGGCACTCATGTGTGTTGCGCATCCAGGAGCACCAAGTCCCTGTTGTGTTGGTGGCGAGGTAGCAATCATGCTTCCTTCCTCTGTCCTCTCCCCCCAACCTCGCACAACAGAAATGTGATCAAGGTCTCCCTCATCTGATGAGTCTTCCATCAGTTCGTCCTCCACTTCTTCCTGGGCTCCTGCACCTTCCTCACTAGTTTGGCTGCTACCATGCGCCCTGGTAAAATCATCTCCCCCACCCTCACATGCCTGCCGCCTTGGTGCTGCCGACCGTCTGGACCTTGCAGATGTTAGCCCTTCCGCATACAACTCCTCCTCCTCTACTTCCTCCACCTCCTCTTGTGCCACCACCTGACTCCGAATTCTGTTTAACATGTGCTCCAGCATGTAAATCACCGGAATAGTCATGCTGATAATGGCATCGTCAGCACTAAACATCTTCGTCGCCATTTCAAAACTGTGCAGAAGGGTGCATAGGTCCCTGATCTGAGACCACTCCTCCAGCGTGATTTGCCCCACCTCTGAATCTCGTTGGCCCAGGCTATACGTCAGAACGTATTGCACCAGGGCTTGTCGGTGCTGCCACAGTCGCTGCAACATGTGCAGAGTTGAATTCCACCGGGTAGGCACATCGCATTTTAGCCGGTGAAGTGGCAGGCCCAACGACTTCTGTAGAGATGTAAGTCGCTGAGCTGCGGGATGCGAACGGCGGAAGTGAGCACACAGCGACCGTGCCCTCTGCAGAAGGCCATCTAGTCTGGGATAGTGGGCTAAAAATTGCTGGACAACCAGGTTCAACACGTGAGCCATACAAGGCACGTGTGTGACATTGCCCCGGCGAAGGGCCGCACCCAGGTTTGCAGCATTGTCGCACACGGCCTTCCCTGGTTTCAGGTCCAGTGGAGACAACCATTCATGAAATTGGTTCTCCAGAGCTGACCACAACTCCTCAGCTGTGTGACTCACATTTCCCAGACATTTCAATGTAAAAACCGCCTGATGACGTTGAGCCCTACTGCCAGCATAGTAAGGAGGTGTGCAGGATCCCTTCTGCGCAGTTAGAAAGCTTGTGGCATGACCAGACAGGCTTTGGGTGCAGGTGGAAGACCGAGAGGAGGTTGAGGAGGCAGAAGCAGTGGAGGAAAAATGACATAAAGAGGATTGACGCACAACTCGTGGGGACGGCAAGACTTGGACAGCAGCCCCTTGTCCTGCTGTCACCATAGTTACCCAGTGCCCAGTCAGCGACATGTAACGCCCCTGTCCATGCCTACTCGTCCAAGTGTCTGTGGTGAAATGCACCCTGTCACACACAGAGTTTCTCAAAGAAGCGGTGATGTTGTGTGCGACATGCTGGTGGAGCGCAGGCACACCTTTCTTTGAGAAGTAGTGCCGACTGGGCATCTGGTACTGGGGCACTGCGACGGACATAAGGTCTCGAAAATCCTCTGTGTCCACCAGGCGGAAAGGCAGCATTTCTGTAGCCAAGAGCTTGCAGATGGTGAAATTCAACCTCTTAGCTTTCTCATGGCTAGGAGGAAATGGTCTTTTACTTGTCCACATCTGAGGGACCGAGGGCTGGCTATTGTGCTTAGACGGGGTTGATAAGGGTGTCCCCGGCAAACTGCCGGTCTGTGAGGAAGATGCAGGCGGACATGTTAGGTTGCCTTGATCCAAAGGTGGTGCTATCGATGTCGGACAGCGCTCAAGACCAGCTGGTGTTACCACCTCCAAAGAAAATGATGACCTGCCAATCACGCTGGCTGTTGCGGGTAAAGAGGTGGCAGGTCTGCGCCCCAAAACAGGTGTGACTGCTGTCCCCCCAGTCACAGAGGATGAAGAGGCCGCGGATGCACAAGATATGGCAGACGGTGGTTGGCCCGGCCGGCTAGACCGCATTGTAGCACACTGAGCTTCCCACTGCAACTTATGCTTCATGTCCATGTGCCGGTTCATGCATGAAGTACTCAAACTATGTATTTTTTGGCCTCTACTTAGCTTTTGCTGACAAATGTTACAGATAACACGAGTTGGGTCATCTTTATCGATCTGAAAAAATGCCCAGGCTATGCAAGGCTTAGCACCCATGCGACCTGAAGAGCCACCACGACTTGTGGTGAGAGGCAGAGTTGTGTTTGAGGATGCAGTTGTTGACGTGCTTCCAGTACTATGTCTCTGTCCAGGAAGGCGCAACCTGACCTCGTCGTCACTAGCATCTTCCTCCACCTCCTCTGCTGACCTCATCTCTTGGCTGACTGTGGGTTGACAGTAAGTGGGATCTCCGACCTCATCATCATCACCCTGTGCGTTATCACACCCGTCGTCCTCAGAGCCAACCTGTTCCTGCCCTGACAAAAAACTAAAGTTGTCGCTCCAATCAGGTATTTGAGTCTTATCATCGTCTTCCTCATTGTCTCCACCAACAGGAGTTACAGTTTGGGAATGAGGGTCTACATTATGGTCAGAACCTTCTGCGTCTGGTCCTGGATCCGACTCATAAAGATTCTGGGCATCAGTGCAGATCATTTCCTCGTCTGGATTCACAGAAGCGCTGGAGTCGACCTCTGATTCCCAGGCTATAGTATGAGTAAACAGCTCTGCAGACTCAACCATCTGTTCTACCTCATACTCAGACGGGCAGCTGGAGATTTGGGAGCTGTGAGGAAGCAAGTGCGATTTGGGTGACACCTTTGAGGACTGGAGTATTTGTGATGTTGAAGTTGATGTGGAGGAGAGCCCACTTAAAGGAGCACTTGATATCCGTTGAAGCACCTGCTGTTTTTGTGCCTCATCTGGAATTTGTAGCGATTGGCGTGGCCGTAAGAAAGGGATCTTATCACATTGTCCGCTAAAAGAAGTAGACATTTTAGTTTGGCTGGAAGATGGTCTTTCTTCTGCACCTACCCCATGGACACAACCTTTTATCCCCTTCCCAACACGCCTATTCCCCTTTCCACCAGCAGCAGGCCTTTTTCCACTCATTTTGGTGGTTAACTAATTCACAACTCTGGAGTTGTTTGCACAAAAAAACAATGGATGGTAACCGAGCAGAGCTGAGTGGCCAAACTGTGGTATTAGGCCAAAACTATTGGCTGGGTTAGATGCAGAAAAAAATTATTTTTAATTTGCAACCTGATGGAGGTCAGTATAGATGGACTAATAGACCAAGTCCCACACACCGCTAGAAGCCCAAATATTTTTTCAGAGCTAGATGCAGAAAATTTTTTTATTCAATTTGCAACCTGATGGAGGTCAGTATAGATGGACTAATAGACCAAGTCCCACACACTGCTAGAAGCCCAAATATTTTTTCAGAGCTAGATGCAGAAAAAAATTATTTTTAATTTGCAACCTGATGGAGGTCAGTATAGATGGACTAATAGACCAAGTCCCACACACCGCTAGAAGCCCAAATATTTTTTCAGAGCTAGATGCAGAAAAAAATTATTTTTAATTTGCAACCTGATGGAGGTCAGTATAGATGGACTAATAGACCAAGTCCCACACACCGCTAGAAGCCCAAATATTTTTTCAGAGCTAGATGCAGAAAAAAATTATATTCAATTTGCAACCTGCTGGAGGTCAGTATAGAAGGACTAATAGAACAAGTCCCACACACTGCTAGAAGCCCAAATATTTTTTCAGAGCTAAATGAAGAAAAAAATTATTTTTAATTTGCAACCTGATGGAGGTCAGTATAGATGGACTAATAGACCAAGTCCCACACACTGCTAGAAGCCCAAATATTTTTTCAGAGCTAGATGCAGAAAAAAATTATTTTTAATTTGCAACCTGATGGAGGTCAGTATAGATGGACTAATAGACCAAGTCCCACACACTGCTAGAAGCCCAAATATTTTTTCAGAGCTAGATGCAGAAAAAAATTATTTTTAATTTGCAACCTGATGGAGGTCAGTATAGATGGACTAATAGACCAAGTCCCACACACCGCTAGAAGCCCAAATATTTTTTCAGAGCTAGATGCAGAAAAAAATTATATTCAATTTGCAACCTGCTGGACGTCAGTATAGAAGGACTAATAGAACAAGTCCCACACACTGCTAGAAGCCCAAATATTTTTTCAGAGCTAAATGAAGAAAAAAATTATTTTTAATTTGCAACCTGATGGAGGTCAGTATAGATGGACTAATAGACCAAGTCCCACACACTGCTAGAAGCCCAAATATTTTTTCAGAGCTAGATGCAGAAAAAAATTATTTTTAATTTGCAACCTGATGGAGGTCAGTATAGATGGACTAATAGACCAAGTCCCACACACCGCTAGAAGCCCAAATATTTTTTCAGAGCTAGATGCAGAAAATTTTTTTATTCAATTTGCAACCTGATGGAGGTCAGTATAGATGGACTAATAGACCAAGTCCCACACACTGCTAGAAGCCCAAATATTTTTTCAGAGCTAGATGCAGAAAAAAATTATTTTTAATTTGCAACCTGATGGAGGTCAGTATAGATGGACTAATAGACCAAGTCCCACACACCGCTAGAAGCCCAAATATTTTTTCAGAGCTAGATGCAGAAAAAAATTATTTTTAATTTGCAACCTGATGGAGGTCAGTATAGATGGACTAATAGACCAAGTCCCACACACCGCTAGAAGCCCAAATATTTTTTCAGAGCTAGATGCAGAAAAAAATTATATTCAATTTGCAACCTGCTGGAGGTCAGTATAGAAGGACTAATAGAACAAGTCCCACACACTGCTAGAAGCCCAAATATTTTTTCAGAGCTAAATGAAGAAAAAAATTATTTTTAATTTGCAACCTGATGGAGGTCAGTATAGATGGACTAATAGACCAAGTCCCACACACTGCTAGAAGCCCAAATATTTTTTCAGAGCTAGATGCAGAAAAAAATTATTTTTAATTTGCAACCTGATGGAGGTCAGTATAGATGGACTAATAGACGAAGTCCCACACACCGCTAGAAGCCCAAATATTTTTTCAGAGCTAGATGCAGAAAATTTTTTTATTCAATTTGCAACCTGATGGAGGTCAGTATAGATGGACTAATAGACCAAGTCCCACACACTGCTAGAAGCCCAAATATTTTTTCAGAGCTAGATGCAGAAAAAAATTATTTTTAATTTGCAACCTGATGGAGGTCAGTATAGATGGACTAATAGACCAAGTCCCACACACTGCTAGAAGCCCAAATATTTTTTCAGAGCTAGATGCAGAAAAAAATTATTTTTAATTTGCAACCTGATGGAGGTCAGTATAGATGGACTAATAGAACAAGTCCCACACGCTGCTAGAAGCCCAAATATTTTTTCAGAGATAAATGAAGAAAAAAATTATTTTTAATTTGCAACCTGATGGAGGTCAGTATAGATGGACTAATAGACCAAGTCCCACACACTGCTAGAAGCCCAAATATTTTTTCAGAGCTAGATGCAGAAAAAAATTATTTTTAATTTGCAACCTGATGGAGGTCAGTATAGATGGACTAATAGACCAAGTCCCACACACCGCTAGAAGCCCAAATATTTTTTCAGAGCTAGATGCAGAAAATTTTTTTATTCAATTTGCAACCTGATGGAGGTCAGTATAGATGGACTAATAGACCAAGTCCCACACACTGCTAGAAGCCCAAATATTTTTTCAGAGCTAGATGCAGAAAAAAATTATTTTTAATTTGCAACCTGATGGAGGTCAGTATAGATGGACTAACAGACCAAGTCCCACACACTGCTAGAAGCCCAAATATTTTTTCAGAGCTAGATGCAGAAAAAAATTATTTTTAATTTGCAACCTGATGGAGGTCAGTATAGATGGACTAATAGAACAAGTCCCACACGCTGCTAGAAGCCCAAATATTTTTTCAGAGATAAATGAAGAAAAAAATTATTTTTAATTTGCAACCTGATGGAGGTCATTATAGATGGACTAATAGACCAAGTCCCACACACTGCTAGAAGCCCAAATATTTTTTCAGAGCTAGATGCAGAAAAAAATTATTTTTAATTTGCAACCTGATGGAGGTCAGTATAGATGGACTAATAGAACAAGTCCCACACGCTGCTAGAAGCCCAAATATTTTTTCAGAGATAAATGAAGAAAAAAATTATTTTTAATTTGCAACCTGATGGAGGTCAGTATAGATGGACTAATAGACCAAGTCCCACACACTGCTAGAAGCCCAAATATTTTTTCAGAGCTAGATGCAGAAAAAAATTATTTTTAATTTGCAACCTGATGGAGGTCAGTATAGATGGACTAATAGACCAAGTCCCACACACTGCTAGAAGCCCAAATATTTTTTCAGAGCTAGATGCAGAAAAAAATTATATTCAGTTTGCAACCTGATGGAGGTCAGTATAGATGGACTAATAGAATGATGCTATGCCCAAAAGATTTTACTTCACTAGGTGCAGTAAAAAAAATGGTATTCTATACACAGGTGGTATATCTTGCAACACAGATAGGCTACTCCACTGACTAACACACTCTGCAATAGGCCAAAAAGGATTAGCTTTGCTAGATTCAGCCAAATGCTGTGAAAAAAACTTGCACAGCACTGGCACAGACCTGCCTGGCAAAAACTGATAGGAACTGATGTAACCTAGTCCTGAAAAGGACTCCAATTACAATTAGTCTTTACTCCCACAATCTATCTATTTAAGAGCACAGACCTGCCTGATAAAAGTCGTAGGAAATGCTGTAACCTAGTCCTTAAAAGGACTGCAATCACAACTATTCCCTACTCCCAAGCTATCTGTATATTTGTGTGAAAATTGGCTTGAAATTAACAAGGTATAGCGCACACAGCAACAGCGGTGCCGTCTAACACGCAGCTGCAGCAGTGAGAAAATGGTGGCGATGGGGAAAATGGCTTGGTCTTATAGGGCAAGGACATGTGACATACACTGCCAATCACACATGCCCTTGCTTGTGTGAAAAAAAGCACTTCGCTCCGTGTGTGCGCTGCTGTTAGGCTGACAGATTGCACCTCCCCACTGCAAATGCGGGAAAGAGAAAAAAAAATGGAGATCTTCATTGTTCCTGCAGAGATCCATCCCCTGCCCCTCCCCCCGCCCCGCTGTACACTCAAACTGCGTATTAACATTAATTTTCATCATTACTGAGAAAAAATCCAGTTATGATTTTGGTGCACGAACAGTTATCGAACATAACCTCGAACAGCCGAATTTTTCTCAAATTGTTCGTGTTCGCCGACCGGCTCGAACACCGCCCAAAACAGCTCGAATTTGAGATTGGCGAACAGTTCGAGTAGAACAACGCTCATCTCTAGTTCTGAGTTACGGAAATATTGACTATGTTAAGTTTTTTTATATTTTGTCAGATATTTATGTTTCACTACTTCCATGCTCTTCACCTTCTTTTTTACTTCTCCCATACTTTCTCCTTCATCATCCTCAGCATCAGCATCTTTTTCATCAACTTCTTCTTCACCTTCTTCATCTTCTTTTTCACCTTCTTCGTATTATTCTTTTTTTTTACATTCTTCATATTCTTCTTATTCAACTATTATTCTTCTTCATATTCTACTTCTTCGTCTTCTTCATATTCTTCTTCTTCATCATATTCTTATTTGTGACAGGCATTCCTGTAGTTGCTATCTATAAAAGTTTGAACATTACACCTTTCGTTCTGCCCGTCACAAAAGATTTACAACAGGATTTGTCCGCGTTCAGTTTGGCCTGCAGCAGCAGGTCTTTTCCAGGGGCACCACGAGGAGGAACGGACTCACCCCCATACACTGCTTAGTCATCTTCTGCTTATAATTTAGATATTATCTTTTGCTCTGATTTTTAGTCTTATGCTTAATGTTCTTCCGCTTTTTGTTCTGCAGCTTCTTATACTTCTGCTTCTTGGTTTTCTGTCTCTTGTTCTTCTGTATCTTGGTGGTTGTCTTCTCTTCTTTGTCCTCTTGGTAAACTTCTTCAGGGTCATCTTCTTGGTCTTCTTCGGGGTGGTCTTCAGGGTCGTCGTCTTCGGGGTCCTCATCTTCAGGGTCGTCGTCTTCGGGGTCGTCGTCTTCGGGGTCGTCGTCTTCTTCGGGGTGGTCTTCATGGTCCGCGTCTTCTTCGGGGTGGTCTTCAGGGTCTACGTCTTCAGGGTCTTGGTCTTCGGGGTCCTCGTCTTCTTCGGGTTGGTCTTCAGGGTCCTCGTCTTCAGGGTCCTCGTCAGGGAGATCCAGAGTGATTACCAAGAACCATTTCCAAATGCTTGAACTTGGAAATGTAGCAGAAGGTACAAGAAGGCTGAGGAACTACCGAGAACCAGCTGATGGTACTGGAACCCGGATGGGTAGCAGAAGGTACAAGAGCCAATGGAACTACCGAAGACCAGCTGACGGTACTGGAACTCGGTTACTAAGCAGGAGGTACCTGTGCCAGAAAGCACTACCAAGGACCAGCAGACGTTGGTGGAACTTGGATACCGAGAAGGAGGCACCTAATCCAAAGGCACTGCCGAGAACCAGCTGACGGTACTGGAACCCGGATGGGTAGCAGAAGGTACCCATGTAAAAAAAAGTTTCAAGGCCGCGAGCCGGCCGCAGTTACCAAAACCCACAGTCCTACAGGGGGTGCTTGTCCTATTGGCACTATGGAACCAGCCTTCATTGCCAGATCCCGTAGCCCACATAGGAGTCACCTAAACTGCAGGCACCATAGAGTCGGCTAACCCTACCGCAACACGACAGGACAACGCATTGGAGGCAAAGTGACGTTGACACTACCTGGAAACAGCTGGCGTGCTGGAACCAGGCTGGGCAGGAGGGAGCACCCGTGCCAAAGACACTGCCGAGAACCAGCTGACGGTACTGGAACCCGGATGGGTAGCAGAAGGTACAAGAGCCAATGGAACTACCGAAGACCAGCTGACGGTTCTGGAACTCGGTTGCTAAGCAGGAGGTACCTGTGCCAGAAAGCACCACCAAGGACCAGCAGACGTTGGTGGAACTTGGATACCGAGAAGGAGGCACCTAATCCAAAGGCACTGCCGAGAACCAGCTGACGGTACTGGAACCCGGATGGGTAGCAGAAGGTACCCATGTAAAAAAAAGTTTCAAGGCCGCGAGCCGGCCGCAGTTACCAAAACCCACAGTCCTACTGGGGGTGCTTGTCCTATTGGCACTATGGAACCAGCCTTCATTGCCCGATCCCGCAGCCCACATTGGAGTCACCTAAACTGCAGGCACCATAGAGTCGGCTAACCCGACCGCAACACGACAGGACAACGCATTGGAGGCAAAGTGACGTTGACACTACCCGGAAACAGCTGGCGTGCTGGAACCAGGCTGGGCAGGAGGGAGTACCCGTGCCAAAGACACTGCTAGGAAACAGCTGGCGGTGCTGGAACCCAGGGTAAATACTAAAAACAGAGGAGCCAGAGGTGTAATTGGAGCAAGTTTTAAATCAGTAGTACAGTGGATGTGGACAAAGCAGGAGAATTTGCCGGACACACAGCAGGGGAACAGCTGACGTTACTGAACCCCAATAACACTGGAGCAAGCGTTGACTGTGCAGACGGCACTTCTGAGCAGCAACTAGCGGTATTGGAGCCCAGGGTAAATACTAAAAACAGAGGAGCCAGAGGTGTAATTGGAGCAACTTTAAAATCTGTAGTGGTGAGAATGTGGACAGAGCAGGAGAAATTGCCGTCCGCACAGCAGGGGAACAGATGACGTTACTGAACCCCAATAACACGGCAGCAAGTGTTGACTGTGCAGACGGCACTTTCGAGCAACTGGCGGTGTTGGAGCTCAGGGATAATACTGAAAACAGAGGAGCCAGAGGTGTAATTGGCGCAACTTTAGAATCTGTAGTGGTGAGAATGTGGACAGAGCAGGAGAAATTGCCGTCCGCACAGCAGGGGAACAGCTGACGTTACTGAACCCCAATAAAACGGCAGCAAGTGTTGACTGTGCAGACGGCACTTCCGTGCGCCAACTGGCGGTGTTGGAGCTCAGGGATTACAGTTTAGGTGGTAGAAACATGAACACAACAGGAGACCTGGATACTGTTGCCAACCAATTATTTATTCTGGAAGAGGACTGGCAAATTCATGAGAGATCCAGGCCTTGTTCATTTTGAGAAATGTAAGGCGGTCAACGTTATCGGAGGATAGTCGCATGCGACGGTCTGTTAGTACACCACCTGCGGCACTAAAGACGCGTTCCGATAATACACTAGCAGCAGGGCAAGCTAGCACCTCCAATGCATACTGACTAAGCTCTGGCCATGTATCCAGCTTACAGACCCAAAACTTGAAGGGAGAAGAGCCGTCTGGGAGTACACTAAGAGGGCAAGACATGTAGTCTGTCACCATCTGACGGAAACGCTGCCTCCTGCTGACTGGAGCCGTCTGTGATGGTATAGACATTTGTGGCGGCGGGGACACAAAACTTTGCCACATTTCGGCCATACTGGTCTTGCCTTGTGCTGAGGCGCTGCTCCTGCTCCCTCTTTGTGCAGAGCTTCCTCCACTGCCTCGACGCACTGAGCTGCTTTGTAAAGCACTAGCAGCACTGCTCTCGGTTGGAATGGAGAACATGATGGAATGCACCAGTGCGTCTTGGTACTCCCGCATTTTACGCTCCCGGTTCAACGGTGTTATGAGGCTTTGTAAGTTGTCCCGGTAGCGAGGATCTAGGAGGGTGGACACCCAATAATCAGCCGTGTTGAGAATGTGGGCGATGCGGCGGTCATTTCTCAGGCATAACAGCATGAAATCAACCATGTGCTGCAGACTGCCAACTGGCCAAGAAACGCTGTCCCCTGCTTGAGGCGTGATCTCTGCCTGCTCTGCATCACCCCACCCTCGCTCTAGATACTGACTACTAGAGCATTGTGTACCTCCCTCCTCTGGACAGATGTCTTCCTCATCCATTGACTCCTCCTCATCCTCCTCACAAAGTGTCCCCTGCCTTTGTGAGGAACCACGTTGCGCAGACTGTAGAGAAGCAGATGGAATTTGTGACTCCTCATCCTCCACCTATTCCAAAACCTCGCCCCTTAGTGCTTGCAGTGTTTTTTCAAGCAGGCAGATAAGGGGGATAGTCATGCTGACTAGTGCATCATCTGCACTCGCCATCTGCGTGGAATAATCGAAGGCACGCAAAATGTGGCAAATCTCCTTCATAGAGGCCCACTCAGTGGTGGTGAAGTGTGAACGGCGCGCACTGCGACTTGTTTGCGCCTGCTGCAGCTGGTACTCCATTACTGCTGCCTGCTGCTCACACAACCTCTCCAACATATGTAACGTTGAATTCCACCTGGTGGGTAGGTCACATATGATGCGATGTTCCGGAAGATGTAATCGGCGCTGCAGAGCTGCAATGCGTGATCTTGCGTTGCTGGAACGCCGCAAGTGAGCGCACTCTATGCGGACCTTGTGAAGCAGTGCATCAAGATCCGGATAGTCCCTCAAAAAACTCTGCACGACCAAGTTGAGCACATGTGCCAGACATGGGATGTGAGTGAGGTTGCCTTGGCCCAGAGCTGCCACCAGATTTCGGCCATTGTCACACACTACCATGCCTGGCTGGAGATTCGCTGGCACAAACCACACGTCGCTCTGCTGCTTGATGGCATTCCAGAGCTCCTGCGCTGTGTGGCTTCGATTCCCCAAAGAAATTAATTTTAATATGGACTGTTGACGTTTGGCCACGGCTGTGCTCATATCGGTCATCATAACAGGTAACCGTTCACGGGTCGATGTGGAGGTAGACCGTGACGGCTCCTGCAGCGCTGATTCAGAGGAACTGGAGTATGAGGAGGAGTCAATGTGTACAGACTGGATTCCTGCAATCCTTGGAGTTGGCAGAACACGTACAGCGCCACTCTCAAGATCTGTACCCGGCTCCACAACATTTACCCAATGGGCAGTGAGGGAAAGGTATCGTCCCTGTCCATGCTTACTGGTCCACGCATCGGTGGTCAGGTGGACCTTGCTACTGGCGGCGTTTTGTAGCGCATGTTTAATTTTTCCCTCCACATGATGTTGCAGGGCAGGGACGGCTTGCCTGCTGAAATAAAAGCGGCTGGGCACGTTGTATTGTGGGACTGCCAATGCCATAAAGTTACGGAAGGTGTCAGTCTCCACCAGCCTGAATGATAGCATTTCAAGGGCCAGTAGTTTAGCAATGCCAGCATTGTGCTCGGGGGTGGTTTGCCGAGTTTGGGCGCCTTTTCTCCCATGCCTGTGCTAACGATGGCTGTAGACTGGCCTGGGAGTGTGAGGATGCCTGGGAAAGTGGTGCTGTGGGTGGAATTACACTGTGTCTCTGTACAACAGTGCCAAAGATTCTTCCATGGCGATCCTGTGAGGAAGCCGAACCAGCTGTGTGTGAGCTGGAGGAAGAGGCTACAACACGAGCTGAAGAGGTGGTAGGTGGCGCTGTAGGTTGGCCTAGGTCTTCAGTGTGTTTTTGTAACTCCACCACGTGCTTGGTCCGCACATGTTTCAACATATTTGTGGTATTGAGGTTGCTGACACTTTTTCCTCTTTTCACCTTCTGATTACACAGCTTGCATTTGACAAAGCAAATGTCATCTGCAACTGTGTCAAAAAAGGACCAGGCACTGCAAGTCTTGGGAGCGCCCGCTTTGGATTTTGGAAGAGCCATGCTCCTAATGAGTGCCGAAGTGGAGGCTACAGGCAACCAAGTCTGCCCCCTCCCTCTCCCTCCTTTTTGGGCTATTCGGGGAATCTCTTCCTCAGAGCTGCTCCCACCACCTTCCTGTCCCTCACACCATGATGGGTCAAGGACCTCATCATCTACACCACTCTCTTCAAACAACTGCTTCTCCTGGGTAGTCTCGACAGCACAGTACGCACCAGAAAGTGGCACCTGAGTCTCATCATCAGATGCGTACTGAGGTGTGCTGCTGACCATAGGCACTGGCCCACCCGCCTCTTCAGATTCAGAGAGACAAAACGGTTGCGCATCACTGCATACTACCTCTTCTTCAAATTCTCGAATTCTGCTTGGCTGGCCCCCTCTTTCCAGGCCAAGAGATTCAGAGAACAGAAGTAGAGATGGCTCCTGTCCTGGGCTCTCTGACTGCCTGGGCAATTTGGCAGGTGGTGAAGAGACAGATGGGTGCTCTTCAGTGCTCAGGACCTGAGAGGATCTGGAACTAATTGAAGTCGATGCGTTAGCTGCCATCCATCCGACAATGGCTTCAATTTGGTCCTCCCGCAGCAGTGGGGTACGGCTAGCTCCTACAAAGCTGCGCATAAAGGACTGTTCCCTGGTAAAACTGGGAGATGCTGAGTCACTGGTGCCCGCAGCAGGCACAGAATCCCCATGTCCTCTCCCTGCAGGCACAGAATCCTCACATCCTCTCCCTGCAGAAACTCCACGCCCACGACCACGACCACATGCCTTACTCCCTGCCTTCTTCATCTTGGTAGACTGATAAAGATAGGCAGAAAAGTGCTAAGGGCTTAGTGTGCTTATTCCTGAATAGCTGCTAACAGGTATAAGAAACACTAATTTTATAAAATGTGGACTAGACTTTAATATGAGCTAATGTGGCCTACACAACTGTAAAGTGGAGTGTTTGGTGAACTTTATTTAGATTTTTTTTGTCACAAAAAGACACTGGATGTGCCCAAAGATGTAAAACCGATAGTATCACAAACTTTTTGTAGCTATTACAATGTAGGAAGGTAACCTACAATGCAATAGATGAGGCTACAAAAATAGGCTAATACTAATCTGGCTGGGGCTGCAGGGCACAATGCTGCAGAAAGGCTCCTCTAACTACTCTTATATAGTGTGTTTGGAACCAATGTAGCTGAATACGGATGGAACCACCACACTAATAGGAGAAATCAGGATAAATTATGAATTGGCAAAAAAGGACAATGTATGAGGCAGTGACACACACTGAGTGCACTACAACCAGACGTGGCTGAAGTACACACTACAGGGCGTGCTGCACTCACACACCAAACCTTGCAGACAGTGGTGAACAGTACAGATGCAGAGCACTGTGCACTAGCTGTCACGGGTGTGTTGCCACGAAGATCGTCACGAGTACACAGCCTGACTTCTCGCAGCTGACTTGTTGGTGCTTTGTGTTTTCTCGGCAGTGTAGGAGTTAATTCTCTCTCTCTCTGGGCTAGCTGAGGTCCAGCCTCGCCCAGCTGCAATCAATGCTTCTTTAGTGAGACTCCTTTATATTCCTGCAGGTCTGTTTGGGAGGTGTCGGTGAAAGCTTTTCATTCAGACTTACAGAGCGGATCGTGGTGTTTGGAGTTGCTGAGATAAGTGTATTTGAAAGTGTGTTTTCCCTTTCCTCGCTTTATCATTTATCTCCTTTCCCGTTGGTGTTCCCTCTGTTGTAGTTGTTTAGAAGTTGTATGCAAGGTGGTTTTGGTTTTTCCCTTGTACTGTCTCGTTCGTCTAAATACTGTGTGTGGGCATATTATTTCTGGTTCCCTATTGTTGTGATCGGGGTTCTTCTCAGGACTAGATTACTTAGGTGCAGGGATCCTCAGAAGGTAGGGGTTACGCTGGCGGCCTGGACCTCTGTACCTTTAACAGTACCTCCAGGATGAGGGATTAGTCAGGGCCCCAGCTTAGGGTCAGCTTAGGCCCCCTACCTCCAGTATTCTGTGACAGTGTGACATTTTCACCGACCCACTTAGTTTTTCTCCAGCTACCATGGATCCAGTAGCCGGTCTAGCTCGGCAGTTGCAGAGTTTGTCCATGGGGCTGGCGGACGTTAGGTCCAAGGTTTTGCATCCTCTGGAGCAAGCCGGACCAGAACCTAAAGTAGCTCTCCCTGACAGGTTCACTGGGGGGCGGGACAAGTTTTTTGTTTTCCGGGAGGCATGCAAATTGTACTTTCGGCTGCGGCCTCGGTCATCGGGCAGTGAAGAACAAAGGGTGGGAATTGTCATCTCGCTCCTACAAGGGGACCCACAATCTTGGGCGTTCTCTCTTCCCCCAAGCTCCCCGGTTCTCCAGTCAGTGGATAGGTTTTTCGCTGCTCTGGGACTCGTATATGATGACCCAGATCGGATCTCCCTTGCTGAGTCTAAGTTGCGTAGGATTCAGCAGGGAGATCGTCCGGCGGAGGAATTCTGTTCGGAGTTCCGTAGGTGGGCCACGGACACCCAGTGGAATGACCCGGCTCTTAGGAGCCAGTTTTGTCATGGTTTATCCGACAAATTACAGGATGTGTTGGCACAGTATGACTCTCCCGCGTCACTGGAAGCCGCTATGGCCCTTGCTATTCGCGTTGACAGACGGCTTCGGGAGAGGTGCGGGATAACTCTACCCCCTGTAATGTCTCCACCTCCTACAAGGTCCCCTCATATGGTGGTTCCCCTGGTCAGTCCAGAGGAGCCTATGCAATTAGGAGGGACATCATTTCGGGGAAGGGGACCGGTGGTGCGCCATAAGACAGGAAGGTGTTTTCTCTGCGGGAAAAAGGGACATTTTATTGGGGGGTGTCCATCCCGTCCCTTGCAGAGTAAAGAGTCGTCGAAAAAACTGTTGATCCCAGGTTGTGTGGTGGACGGCAATCTGGGAGTAGGTATTTCGTCCCTAGGTTCGTCTCAGTTTCTCGTACCGGCGGAGGTGGTGGTGGGTACGAGAACTGAGAGGATATCTGTTCTTCTGGATAGTGGGGCCGGGGCTAATCTGGTTGATGCTCGGTTTGCCCGGGTTCAAGGTATGCGATTGAGTGAGTTGGCTAAACCCATCCCCATATTCTCGATCGATGCCAGACCTCTCGGTCAGGGAAGTTTTTTGCAAGCTGTGCATGGCGTAAAACTTCAAGTGGGGGCAATACATAAAGAACTGTTGTCTTGCTACGTGTTGGAGGGTCTTCCCACTCCTATAGTGTTGGGCCTTCCTTGGTTAGCTAAGCATAACCCGGTTATTAATTGGCAAACCAGAGAGATAAGCCAATGGAGTAAATTCTGTAATAAAAACTGCATGAACACGGTCATCGGTGCGGTTACTCCTTGGGTCTTACCTCCATTTCTGGCGGACTTTGAGGATGTATTCTCGGAAAATGGGTGTCAGGAACTACCTCCTCATCGCGTGTATGACTGTTCTGTAAAACTGCTCCCTGAGGCCAAGTTACCTAAAGCTAGGTTGTATAACCTTTCTGGTCCTGAGAGGCAGGCCATGAAGGATTATATTTCTGAAAGTCTGGCTAAGGGGCATATTAGACCTTCATCTTCTCCGGTGGCCGCGGGGTTCTTCTTTGTTAAGAAGAAAGATGGAGGCCTACGCCCTTGCCTGGATTTCCGTGAACTTAATCGGATTACGGTCCGAGATCCGTATCCGCTCCCACTTATTCCCGATCTCTTTAATCAGATCGTGGGCGCCAAATGGTTCTCTAAGTTGGATCTCAGGGGGGCGTACAATCTGATTAGGATGAAGGAGGGGGATGAGTGGAAGACGGCTTTTAACACTCCGGAGGGGCATTATGAGAACCTTGTCATGCCATTCGGTCTGACTAATGCCCCGGCGGTGTTTCAACACTTTGTTAATGATATTTTTCGCCACCTGGTGGGACAGTTTGTTGTCATATATCTGGATGATATCTTAATTTCCTCGCCGGATCTGGTGTCTCATCAGGAGCACGTTAGACAGGTGTTACAGATCTTGCGGGATAATAAACTGTATGCCAAGTGGGAAAAGTGTGTGTTCGCCGTACAGGAACTCCAGTTTTTAGGCTTCCTGGTTTCAGCGTCCGGTTTTCGTATGGACCCTGGGAAAGTGCGGGCAGTTCTTGAGTGGGATCGGCCGGAGAATCTTAAGGCACTACAACGTTTCCTGGGGTTTGCTAACTATTACCGGAAGTTCATTCGTAATTTCTCGTCCATGGTTAAGCCTCTCACAGACATGACTAAAAAGGGGACGGATTTTTCTAGGTGGTCTGACAAGGCTTGTCAAGCATTCTCCTCCTTGAAAAAATGTTTTGCCTCGGCACCCATACTCATTCAACCTGATGCGTCTCAGCCATTCTTTGTAGAGGTAGACGCTTCCGAGGTAGGGGTGGGAGCAGTATTGTCACAGGGTTCGTCCCCTGGTAAGTGGCATCCGTGTGCCTTTTTCTCTAAAAAATTGTCGTCCGCTGAGAGGAATTACGATGTCGGCAATAGGGAACTCTTGGCCATTAAGTTAGCTTTTGAGGAGTGGCGCCATTTTTTGGAGGGGGCAGTTCATCCGGTCACCGTCATCACCGATCACAAGAACCTGCTATATCTGGAGTCCGCTAAACGTCTGAATCCCAGACAAGCTAGGTGGTCATTGTTTTTTACCAGGTTTAATTTCGTCGTTACATATCGTCCTGGGTCTAAAAATGTAAAGGCGGATGCCTTATCTCGTAGTTTCCCTGGGGCCGGGAATACGGACGACCCGATTCCTATTCTTCAGGAGGGGGTGGTGGTTTCGGCAGTATGCTCTGAGCTGGAGGAGGAGATATTGGAGGCTCAGGGAGACGCCCCTGTTGGACCTCCGGGGAGACTGTTCGTTCCAGATCAGTTGCGACAAAAGGTGATCGAGGCACACCATAACTCAGTTTTTGCAGGACACCCGGGGAGTAAAGCAACTGTGGATCTCCTCTCGCGTCGGTTTTGGTGGCCTAACTTACATAAAGAGGTGGTAACTTTTGTCGCGTCCTGTGGGGTTTGTGCGCGCTCTAAGACCTCACATACCTGTCCGTCTGGGGCCCTCTTACCTTTGAAGATCCCGGAGCGTCCTTGGACTCATCTGTCTATGGACTTTATTACTGACCTCCCTCCGTCTTCGGGTAAAACGGTCATACTCGTTGTAGTGGACAGGTTCAGCAAGATGGCACATTTTATCGCTCTTCCGGCTCTCCCTAATGCTAAAACTCTTGCGCAGGTGTTCATTGGGGAGATTGTGAGGCTTCACGGGGTACCCTCTGAGGTGGTGTCTGATCGGGGGTCTCAGTTTGTGTCCAAGTTCTGGAAGGCGTTTTGTGCACGGCGGGGGATGCATTTGTCATTCTCGTCGGCTTTTCATCCTCAGACCAATGGTCAGACGGAACGTATGAACCAGAGCTTGGAGACATATCTTCGGTGTTTTGTGTCAGAGAACCAGGAGGACTGGGCTTCTTTTCTACCTCTGGCAGAGTTTGCTCTCAATAATAGGCGGAGCGAGTCCACTGGTAAGTCCCCGTTTTTTGGGGCATATGGTTTTCACCCCCAGTTTTGTACTTTCAGTAGGGGGGGCTCTTCGGGGGTTCCGGAGGAGGAACGATTTTCCTCATCTCTCGCTTCAGTATGGAGAGGGGTGCTGAAGAATCTGAATACTATGGGGAACCGATACAAACGTATGGCTGATAGGAGGAGAGTGTCTGGTCCGGACCTAAGTGTGAACGATCAGGTATGGTTGTCTACCAGGAATATTAAACTTAAGGTTCCCTCCTGGAAACTGGGTCCCAGGTTCATCGGGCCGTACAGAATCAGTTCTGTTATTAATCCGGTGGCATTCCGTCTTGACCTCCCCCCTACGTTTAAAATTCACAACGTGTTTCACAGATCATTGCTTAAGAGGTATGTGGCGCCGGTGGTACCGTCACCTTTACCTCCCCCTCCTGTGGTTGTCAATGGTAACTTGGAGTTCCAGGTATCGAGGGTCATTGATTCACGCTTTAATCGCCGGTCCCTTCAGTACTTGGTTCATTGGAAGGGGTATGGTCCTGAGGAGAGGATGTGGGTTCCTGCGTCGGATATTAACGCAGACCGATTAGTTCGGGCCTTCCACACGACTCACCCGGATAAACCTGGCCCTGAGGGTCCAGAGGCCCCTCGTAGAAGGGGGGGTACTGTCACGGGTGTGTTGCCACGAAGATCGTCACGAGTACACAGCCTGACTTCTCGCAGCTGACTTGTTGGTGCTTTGTGTTTTCTCGGCAGTGTAGGAGTTAATTCTCTCTCTCTCTGGGCTAGCTGAGGTCCAGCCTCGCCCAGCTGCAATCAATGCTTCTTTAGTGAGACTCCTTTATATTCCTGCAGGTCTGTTTGGGAGGTGTCGGTGAAAGCTTTTCATTCAGACTTACAGAGCGGATCGTGGTGTTTGGAGTTGCTGAGATAAGTGTATTTGAAAGTGTGTTTTCCCTTTCCTCGCTTTATCATTTATCTCCTTTCCCGTTGGTGTTCCCTCTGTTGTAGTTGTTTAGAAGTTGTATGCAAGGTGGTTTTGGTTTTTCCCTTGTACTGTCTCGTTCGTCTAAATACTGTGTGTGGGCATATTATTTCTGGTTCCCTATTGTTGTGATCGGGGTCCTTCTCAGGACTAGATTACTTAGGTGCAGGGATCCTCAGAAGGTAGGGGTTACGCTGGCGGCCTGGACCTCTGTACCTTTAACAGTACCTCCAGGATGAGGGATTAGTCAGGGCCCCAGCTTAGGGTCAGCTTAGGCCCCCTACCTCCAGTATTCTGTGACAGTGTGACACTAGCGCTGCAAGACAAAAAAAATTCTCTATCTACTCCTATATAGTGTGTTTGGAACCAATTTAGCTGAATACGGATGGAACCACCACACTAAAAAGAGATATCAGGAAAAATTATGAATTGGCAAAAAAGGACAATGTATGAGGCAGTGACACACACTGAGTGCACTATAACCAGACGTGGCCGAAGCACACAGTGCAGGTTGAGCTGCACTCACACACCAGACCTTGCAGACAGCGGTGAACAGCACAGAGAACTGTGCACTAGCGCTGAAAGGCACAGCGATTTATAAAGTAGCTTGGGTAAAGCAGAATAGACCAAATAAGTAGCTAAAACTGTCCCTCAGAACAACAGCGTCCTATCCCTAACTGAATTCACAGCAGAGTGAGCTGAAAATGGCGGCGGCGGCTTTTATAGTGCATCATGACATCATTTCAGCAGCCAATCACAGCCATGCCATTAGTTAAGATGCCTACATGCCTAACAGGATGTGCCCACACTTCTTAGGATCCTCATTGGCTGAATAAAATGAAACTGGCTCATTGCATTATGGGAACTTCCGATTCCGGTATACGATATTGCAAAAGTATTGGAATTAAGTATTGGAATTCCGATACCGCGAATATCGGCTGATACCCGATATTTCAGTATCGGAATGCTCAACACTATTCAAAAGCACTGGATGCATGGTGACTTTATTAAACAAATGTCAAGAGCTGAAACCAAGTGGATCTTTAAGCTAGATTCCCTGAGACCAAAGGGCCTCAACAGTGGAATTGAGCTTTTTGCCTTTAATGAATGAAAATAACAATTACTACCCACTAATTATGATGTGTATATAAGGAGTGCAGAGGGACTAAGGACCATCCCTGACAAAGGATACCGTAGTATCCGAAACGCGTAGGAATACAGGTCCTCCCTGCTCTCCGTCTTCTGCTCAAGTCACGTGACCGACCAGGACCTGACGCTACGCAGGTCCTATTATACAGACGCCGCTCTACCAACGTGCCTCTGGACGCCGCACGCTGATGTCGGAGTCTGCCCTGCCAGCAGCACACCTCTGCACTGGACCAGGACAACAGCTGCAGCACCACGGATCAACATCCACCTAAAGGTACCACACTGTATCACCAATGATTGCAAGGCAGTCTACTATGAAGGAACTCCTCACACCTTGCCTTTATCTGTGACACACAATATAGAGCCAGTAGGCTCTCTGTTCATACAATAAAGGACTTCTTCCTGCCCAGCCTAAACTTTAAGTAGCCAACCAGCGTATGTTCCTCAAAGCAAATAGAACAGGAATCTATAGCTAAAGGCACCGGGACCTGACTAACCATCTTCCCTGGCAATATCCAAATTCACCACTTCATCTAACCAGTGGTAATTTGATATATACTACTAGTGTCAGTATTTTACCAGGTGACAATAAATAATAAATATTAATCAATTTAACTTTAAGTCCCCACAGGATAATACTGTGAATTGGGGAAAAAGTTTCAGCAAAAAATATCCGTATCCACTACGGGACAAGCCGTACGGCAGAACTATACTACAACATAGTTTACCTAACCATTCGTCAGTTCCTCACTGGTAACGTACTCAGTTCTTATCGTAATTTGTGTTATATATGTTTTAATTTCTTCACAGTAGACCTAATATTTAATATTTAGTCCCCACAGAGAACCACTTCTCTAGCCATACAAATGTACGTGGCTCCCTAGAACACCTGGATCAAAAACCAAAAATTGAACCTCCAGTCAACTAACCAGGTAACTATCCACAATAAAAAAAATTTTAAAAAAGTCAAACAGTGTCCCTTAATCCAGGTGTTTTTTCCTTTTAGCTGGTCGCCTTGATTACATCTGACCAGAGATGCCTATTTGCTCTCAAGTAGAACATACATACTACCTACTCCTGCTCCAGGTACAGACGGTCCACCTCTTAATTAGGTAACTTGAGACTCGCCTAAAGCAGTAAACTAAAATATTTTATATACCTCTTACAGGTATCTACACGCTCTGGATCCCTCAGAAAGCCTTAAATACAATAATAAAGTGAACCTGAGCCTTCAACAACAGCTCTACCTCATATCCCTAATAACCAAGATTCCTCTTTTATCTTTACTTCCTTGCATTTTAATTATCTCTAACTTGTCTATGAATTTTAACCTGTAATGAAATAAACAGATCCTTTTACCAAACTATCTCGTATTTCCTGGCCTCGGTACACTAGCGCAGTAGCCCCTTTAATAATAATAACTGTTTAATAATTGGCTGCTGTAAAACTTTAGATCAATTAGAGGACGCTGGGGGACTGCTCTACTTGCAGTGAGAAGGACCAATCTCAAGAAGAGCCACATCTTCAAAAAAGTCATTTTTTTATCTTTATTACACAGCTTGACTAAACTTTTTACTTTCAATTTTGTTGTTTGTCTTTGTAATCCCTTATCTTTAAAATTCCACTCTACCTAAAATTCTGAATTTTTTTTACTTTTCAACTAGATAAAGCTATTTACAAGGAGCTGTGTATATACAGTGGCTTGTGAAAGTATTCAGCTCCCCCCCGTTGGCTTCTTACTTATTTTGTTATATTACATCCTGTGTTTAAATATTTTTGAAATCTAATTTGTGTGTGATGCATCAGCAGCTCTAAACAGTCTAAGTTGGTGAAGTGAAGTGAGATAAATATAGGCATAAATTACATTTATGGGATCAAATAACTAAAAATTGGCACGAGCATAAGTATTCACGCCTTTTGCAATGAAGCCTCTAAAAATCTCTGATGCAAGCAATTACCTTCATAAGTCCCATACTTAGTGAAAGGAAGTCCCCCTGTGTGTAATCTAAGGCTGAGTTCACACGATGCGTTTTTCATGCGTTTCCGCGGCGTTTTTGCAGTTGCATAAACGCCGCGGAAACGCATGAAAAACGCATGGTAGAAGGGCAGCAATGTTCCCCAATTGAAATCCGCATGTGCTGTGCCCATGATGCGGATTTTTCCACAGCGTAAACGTTGCGGTCAAAAATCCGCAGCATGTCAATTAATTTTGCGGAAACGCTGCTCTTTTGCCGCCATTGACTTGCATTAGACCGCATGGAATCCGCATCACTGTATATGTTGATGCGCTTTTCATGCGGTCTAATGTGCGGATGGTACCCGGGTGTGGATGAGAGGACTCTCATCCAGACCCAGGTACCATTAAAAAAAAAAGAATAAAATAAAAAATATATATATTCTCACCTTCTGACGGCCCGCGCAGCGCTCCCGCTTGATTCCCCGCACTTCGCGGTTGAATGAAGAAGGACCTTCGCTGACGTCAGAGTCATGTGACGGGTCACGTGACGCTGACGTCGGAAGGTCCTAAAGTCTTCACTGCCGGCAGCCGGGACCGAGCGAAGCAGGACACCGGGGGCCATCAGAGGGTAAAGTATATATTTATTTTTTATTTTTTGACATTCACACACTATATAAATCCATGCCGGTTGCATGGATTTATATAGTGTGAAGTTGACAAGCACTTTCCAAGTGATGCTAAAATCGCTTGGGAAGCGCTTGTCAACCCGCATGCGGAAATGAAAGTGAAGACCGCTTCATTTCCGCATGTCCCTGGCAGGAAACCGCATGTACAATCCGCATGCGTTTTTTCCTGCCAGAGAGATGCAGAAACGCTCAGGAAAAAATCCTGAGCATTTCTGCATCGTGTGCACATACCCTAAGTGTCACATGGTCTGTCAGTATATACACTTTACCTTTTCTGAAAGGCTACAGAAGCTACAACACCATTAAGCAAGAGGCATCACTAACCAAACAACACTATGAAGACCAAGGATATCTCCAAACAAGTCCGGGACAAAGTTGTTGAGAAGTACAAGTCAGGGTTGGGTTGTAAAAAAAAATATCCCAATCTCTGATGATCCCCCGGAGCACCATCAAATCCATTATCATTAGATGGAAAGAACATGGCACGACAACAAACCTGCCAAGAGAGGGTCGCTTACCAAAACTCTCAGGCAAGGAGGGCATTAATCAGAGATGCAGAACAGAGACAAAAAGTAACCCTGAAGGAGCTGCAGAGTTCCCAAGCAGAGACTGGAGTATCTGTCCATACGACCACAATAAGCTGTACACTCCATAGAGGTGGCCTTTGTGGAAAAGTGGGCAGAAAAAAGCCTTTACTTACACACAAAAATTGTAAAACTCGTTTTGAGTTGGCCAAAAGACATGTGGGAGACTCTCCAAATGTATAGAGGAAGGTGTTGTGGTCAGGTGAGACCAAAATTTAACTTTTTGACCACCAAAGTAAGCGCTATGTCTAGCGCCAAACCAAAACAGCTCATCATCACTCCAAGAACACCATCCCCACAGTGAAACATAATGGTGATAGCATCATGGTATGGGAGGTTTTTTCAACAGCAGAGACAGGTAAAATGGTCCGAGTTGTGGGGAAGATGGATGGTGCGAAATACAGGGATATTCTTGAGCAAAACCTGTTTCAGTCTGCCAGTGATTTCAGACTGGGATGGAGGTTCACCTTCAAACAAGACAATGACCCAAAGCATACTGCTAAAGCAACACTCGAGTGGTTTAAGGGGAAATGTGTAAATGTTTTGGAGTGGCCTAGTCAAAGCCCCGACCTTAATCCAATTGAGAACCTGTGGTCAGATTTGAAGATTGCTGTTCACCAAAGGAATCAATCTAACTTGAAGGAGCTAGAACAGTTTTGCCTTGAGGAATGGGCAAAAATCCCAGTGGCAAGATGTGGAAAATTCATAGAGACTTATTGCTGCAAAAGGAGGTTCTACAAAGTACTGACTTTAGGGGGGGGTGAATAGTTATGCACACTGAAGTTTTAAGTTATTTTGTCCTATTTGTTGTTTTCTTCACAATAAAAAGAAAAACAAATGTTCACAGTTGTAGATATGTTCTTCACATGAACTGATGCAAACTCTCAAAAAAAAACTGAAATTCCAGGTTGTAAGGTAGTAAAATATGAAAAATGCCAAATTGGGTGAATATTTTTGCAAGCCACTTTAGTGGGCACCCTCTGTTAGTACTAATTAAAACTGCAGTGATTACATCTCAGAGAGGGACCGAAGACATCACATGATGCTCCTTCCGAGCATCACTGTATTGTCTCATGCCCTCTGTGTGACGTAGTATGCGGCATCATTATTGATATATACAGTGTTAGCATACGATAGGCCAAATGGCCAAATCACATGGTCTCATTAAAACACAGCCCCTGGCATCTGCGCCATCCTGGACATACGTTCCCGCGACTGTCATGTGATGGATCAGATGATCAAATTCCATGGGTTTCTGTAAACACAACTCCTGGCGTCCGTGCCATCTTGGACACACACTCCTGTAGAAAGGCATTTGATAATGTGAATCTTTTTTTTGTTCTTATTAGTCAATCTAAGTATATAAAGACATGTAACCACCTCTAATACTTACTCCTGATAAAGCACACTGCGCGAGACTAGCTGGCTGGGCATCTTAATCTCTCCTCAATCTCTGTATGAGCTTCTTTTTTGATGCATTTTTCATCATCATAGCTGCCATCGTGGACAACTATTTGTGATTGCATTCTGTAGTATTACCTGTGTGTCTGCATAATATGGATTTCACTAATGATTTTTACACTTCATGACACTGTCTGGCACTGCAGAGTATATACCTTATATACTCTGCAAATATGTATATGTGTTTTTGTCTATGATGCCACTCAGGGCCGGCGTCAGCACCCGGGCAAGTGCCGGGGCCCTGAGCAGGCTGGGGACCCACTCGCGGTCGGGCACCCCACTGGGCTATGGGCGGAGGAGAGCGGTGCCAGCACCCGCCCTTCTCCCCCGCTAGCTCAGGGCCTCAGCAGCTGGATACTTACCTCTCCTCGTGCCTCCGCAGATCCGCTGTCTTCCTGCTGTGCGCTCCCTGTGACGTCTCAGGTCAGAGGGTGCGGTGACGTCCTTCCACCGCGCCCTCCCCTGAGCGAGCACAGGCAGCGCAGAGCGGGATGACGCCGGCGACGCTGGGCATTATATGGGGGGGTGACATCCTGCATGGGGCATTATATGGGGGGGTTACATCGTGCATGGGGCATTATAAAGAGAGGGGGGTGATATACTGCATGGGGCATTATATGGAGGGGAAAGGGACATCCTGCATGGGGCATTATATGGGGGGGGAGGTGACATCCTTCATGGGGCATTATATGGGGGGGAGGGACATCCTGCATGGGGCATTATATTGGGGAGAGTGACATCCTGCATGGGACATTATAAGGGAGGGGAAGGGACATCCTGCATGGGGCATTATATGGGGGGGAAGGGATATCCTGCATGGGGCATTATATGGGGGGGGAGACATCCTGCATGGGGTATTATATGGGGGGGACAAGTGACATCCTGCATGGGGCATTATATGGGGGGGGGGACAAGTGACATCCTGCATGGGGCATTATATGGTGGGGGAGTGACATCCTGCATCGGGCATTATATGGGGGCCAGTATTCTGTATGGAGCATTTTATGGGGGCCAGTATTCTGTATGGAGCATTTTATGGGGGCCAGTATTCTGTATGGAGCATTTTATGGGGGCCAGTATACTGTGTGGAGAGATTCGACGGTTTCTGAGCTATTGTGGATTTTACAATTTATAAGGCAAGAAATCTCACTTATTAAACCTGACAGGGCACACTTGTGAAGTGAAAACCATTTCCGGTGACTACCTCTAGAAGCTCATCAAGAGAATGCCAAGAGTGTGCAAAGCAGTCATCAAAGCAAAAGGTGGCTACTTTGAAGAACCTAGAATATAAGACATATTTTCAGTAGTTTCACACTTTTTTGTTAAGTATATAATTCCACATGTGTTAATTCATAGTTTTGATGCCTTCAGTGTGAATGTACAATTTTCATAGTCATGAAAATACAGAAAAATCTTTAAATGAGAAGGTGTGTCCAAACTTTTGGTCTGTACTGTATATATATATATATATATATATATATATATATATATATATAATTACTCACATGTACATTTAACCATATCTTGGGATCTTCAGTTTGCTCTGCCATTTCATGTTTTCCTTTTATCTACATTGTGTGGACTATGTGTCATTTTTTTATGGTTTTATCATTATTGTTATTAATAAAGTATGTAACTTTTTAGAACGTTATTGTTCATATTTGTCGCAGTGATGCTTTTTTGGACAGGTCATTGGTATCATAAGTATGCATGTGACCCTTAATAGGATTTCTTGTGGACTATAACTAGTCTAGATAAAGCTGACATATTGGTAATTTTTATTAAGCGTTAAGAAGACCCATCACTTAAAAATATTTCTTTTTTTTAACCTGGCAAAAATTCCGCTGTTCTCCTGAATCCAACATTGTTTTTCTTTTGTTCCTGCTCCTCTCCCTTTCTGAGATATGGAAGCTCTTCCCTTTATAGAAATGTTGTCTTGTTATCTAAATGGGTGTTGTAATTTAACTGTTCTTTATTGTTGTATTTTGTGACCACGCCCAATTGGCTTAAAACTAGATTTACATACTGAGAAAAGGGGGGCTCTACCTCATGAACAGCAAAGGAACCAAACGAAAACAATGCCAGATTAAGGAGATTAGCAACAATCACACCAGGTAGAAAAAATTACATATTTATGGCAGATAACGAGGCCTCTTTATTACAAATTGCAAAACTAAAATCTGGGACTTCCCTTGGACAGTTGGGAGATCAAAAAAAGACATAAAATGCTTTACATCAAGTACATGACCTAACAGGCCGGTACATGGCATCATTTTTCAGAATTCCTGTGTCATGTAGCGCCCCCTCTGGTATTACACTAATCCTTACACGGGGAGTACCTTTTGCCTGCAGTGTTCCTTTAAAGCAGAAAGCTATTTAAAAAATAATTTACTTTTGGCTTTTTTGAAGCCACGTTATCCACATAAAACAAATGTATTCACATGTTTAACCCATCTAATAATAAATGCACCTCTGAGCAGACCTAATACATAATTCACGCTGCAATTATCTTAGAAATAGAAGAACAGAACCAGCAAGTAACTTTACCAATTTAGTATGTTAAAACACAAGAAATGCAACCATGAGCAGTCACAGTAAGTGTAAATTGCAAACTCTGCATCACGTTAAAGGGAATCTGTCAGCAGGTTTTGGTGATGTAATCTGAGAGAAGCATAATGTAGGGGCAGAGACCCTGATTCCAGGGATGTGTCACTTGCTAGACTGTGTGCCGTAGTTTCAATACAATCAGTCTTTTATCAGCAGGACATTATCACTACAGGGCTAGGTCTCACGTACAGGACAGTAAGGCTAATGTGCCACTCCACCCATCTACATCAGGGAAAAAATAGGGATTCTATCAAACCACACCAAGCAGCCCAGTAAGTGTCACATCACTAAAATCAGGGTCTCTACCCGTACATCATGCTGGTCTCAGATTACATAGCAAAAACCTGCTGATGGATTCCTTTTAAGGCTTACAGTGGATGCTACTGCTTCCTTTATAGCCTAGGGCGTATAAGTACGCCCTAGGCCACCACCCCACGGTTCAGCATGGGCTCCGGCACTGAGCCCACACTGAACTGGGCACATGTCAGCTGACAGCGGCATTTAACAGCGCAGCGCTGGAAGCGCGGCCTTAGCCCATTGGTGACCCTGTCACATGATCGCGGGTCACTGATGGGTGGACATGGCAACCAGGGGTCTGCAGCAGACCCTTGTGGTTGTCATGTCTTGCTAGCTATGAGCGTCACCTAGTGGTCGGCGCTCATAGCACAGAAGCATTTCTCCTGCATACAGGCGATCTGCTCACCGCCTGTATGCAGTAGAAACTATCAGGAAACTGCAGCTTCTAGTCTCCTATGGAGACTATTGAAGCATGCAGAAAGTGTAAAAAAAAATGGTTTTAAAAATATAGAAAAAAAAATATATAGAAGTTTAAATCACCCCCCTTTCGCCCCATTCAAAATAAAATAATAAAACAAAAATTCCCACATACACATATTTGGTATCGCCGCGTTCAAAATCGCCCGATCTATCAATATAAAAAAAGAATTAATCTGATCGGTAAACGGCGTAACGAGAAAAAAAATTCTAAACGCCAGAATTACGTTTTTTTGGTCATCGCAACATTGCAATAAAATGCAAAAACGGGCAATTAAAACATTGGATTTATCCCAAAATGGTATCAATAAAAATGTCAGCTCAGCAAGCTAAAAATAAGCCCTCACCCAGCCCCAGATCATGAAAAATGGAGACGCTACGGGTCTCGGAAAATGCCGCCATTTTTTTTGTTAGCAAACTTTGAATTTTTTTTTATCACTTAAGTAAAAAATAACCTATACATGTTTGGTGTCTACGAACTCGTAATGACCTGGAGAATAATAATGGCAAGTCAGTTTTAGCATTCAGTGAACGTGGTAAAAAAAAACAAAACTGTGGAATTGCATTTTTTTGCAATTTCACCCCACTTGGAATTTTTTTCCCGTTTTCCAGTAAACGATATGGTAAAACTAGTAATGGCGTTTAAAAGTACAACTCGTCCCACAAAAAATAAGCCCTCACATGGCAATATTGACCGAAAAATAAAAAGGCTATGGCTCAGGGAAGAAGGGGAGCAAAAAACGAAAACGCAAAAACGGAAAAACCCATGGTCCTTAAGGGGTTAAAGGGATTGTCAGCCACCAATTGTGCAAGTTCTCCCACTTAAAAAGATGAGAGAGGCCTGTAATTGACATCATAGGCAGACCTCAACTATGAGAGACAAAATGAGAAAACAAATCCTGAAACTCACATGGTCTGATTTGGAAAGAAGTTTTTTTCAAATTTTGGTGGAAAATAAGTATTTGGTCAATTACAAAAGTTCTTCTTAATACTTTGTTATATATCCTTTGTTGGCAAAGACAGAGGTCAAACGTTTTCTGCAAGTCTTCACAAGGTTGGCACACACTGTTGCTGGTATGTTGGCCCTTTCCTCCATGCAGATCTCCTCTAGAGCAGTGATGTTTAGGGGCTGTCGCCGGGCAACACGGACTTTCAACTCCCTCCAAAGTTTTTCTAAAGGGTTTAGATCTGGAGACTGGATAGGCCACTCCAGGACCTTGAAATGCTTCTTATGAAGCCACTCCTTCGTTGCCCTGGCAGGAATGGCAGCAGGCAGTGTCAGTGCACTTGCACTCACAGTGATGTGAAGACTTTTCAAGGTTAGCTTGTGTCAAGAAGGGCAGCAACCAAGCAACTTTTCTCTAAGAAAAACATCAAGAACAGACTGACTTTCTGCAGGAAGAACAAGGATTGGACTGTAGAGGACTGGGGTAAAGTTATTTTCTCTCATGAAACCCCCTTCAGATCTCTTTCTCTCTCCAAAATTTGAATTGAAAAAAATAAATAAACTGAAATACTGAAAGTAAAGGCAATTCCATATGTTCTATGAAAGCAACATAAAGATAATTTGTCTGCTTGAATTCTCTTCTTCAAGCGAGAATGTACAGACGTGGCCAAAAGTTTTGAGACTGACACAGAATTTGGTTTTCACAAAGCTTGATGCTTCAGTTTTTATAGTGCCAATCTGCATTGATTCTAGATTGCTATGAGATTTGATGTTTATCAGATCATCAAGAACTTCAAAGAGAAATGTTCAATTTCTGTGAAGGATTCATGGCACCCAAGAAAGTCTAGCAAGTGCCTAAACAAGAATTCGGCTATAGTTCTGGTACATCAGTACAGAGCTTGCTCAGGAATGGCAGCAGGCAGATGGCAGTGCATTTGCCAGAGAGGCAAAGAATTTGGAGGCAGGCGACGAGTCAATAAGGGTCATAAAGATGCCACTTCTATCCAAGAAAAATATCAAGGACAGACTGACATTCTGCAGGAAGTGCAGGGATTGGACTGTAGAGGACCAGGGAAAAATTATTTTTATTCATGAAACCCCTTTCAGATCTCTCTCTCCAAAATTGCAAGTGAACTAAAATGGTGAAAAAAAGGCAATTCAATTCCGGTATGATTAATTGGATTTTGTTTTTATCGTATCCATTGTGCAGTAATAATAATGACCTGGCGTTATGATTCTTCAGATCAGTACAATTACGCTGATACCAAACTATTATTTGTTTTATATTTTAGCGCTAAAAAAAATTCAGAACTTGCTATTTTTCCATTGCTGCAACTATGTGGGGGGTTGCCTTTTGCATGGCGAGCTGTAGATTTTTTTGGTACCATTTTGGGGGTGTAAATAATGCTTTTAATCACATTTTATTGCATTTCATTGCATTTTTGGAGGAGGTGCAGAAACCAAAAAACTAATTTTGTCACTTTATATTTTTTTTGTTTAAAGTGTCTACCTTATGGGTTAAATACATTTCTAGGACTTTTACAGATGTGGCAATTAGTGTTGAGCGAGCACTAAAATGCTCGGGTGCTCGAAGCTCGGGCCGAGCTCATCGTGATACTCGGGTGCTCGACCCGAGCAACGAGCCCAATGTTAGTCTATGGGAGGCCCGAGCATTTTTGCGGCGGCAGCCCCGGCAGTCTGTAGAAAGCCTAAAAAGTGCCCAAAACGATAGTGACAGTGCTCAAATGACATGGGGACAGCATCGGGATCACCCCTGGAAGCATTTCTGACCCCCAGGTCACTGCTGTCAACAATGTGGTCAGAGGTCACAATAAAACGTTCAAAAACGAAACTGAAACTAAATATGTTAAGGAACATCCTTTCCAGGGTAAAGACTTGTGTATAAGGAAAAATAAATAACCAAAAGCAAAAATACTCCTCCACACCTTGGGCTATGTTCACAAGTAGCATTTTTTATGCGTTTTTGCACTTTTGTATTGCTTACAACCGTGACAAATGCATTCAACGGGAAATGTCATTTTAACATTTTACAACCTTATCTGGCCATGTGCTGTGTGACACATGCATACAGTGCTAAAAAGACATGGGAACAGCATGGGGAAGACCCCTGGAAGCATCTCTGACACCCAGGTCACTGCCTAAAAGTGTGTCCATCAGAAGTGATCCTTGCCGCATCAGAAGATGCAGACTTGCAACTATCCCCGTGCAAGCCCTTGTCCCAGGGCAGTGTTCAATTGTACCTCCCCCATTCCTTGCAATGCAAGCGCAAATATGCAGCCAACCAGCCAACCACCCACCCACCTGCAGGCTGCAATACTATACTGCTAGCTTGCACTTGAAATGGGACCTTTTAGTTGGATGGATGAGGCCGAAGCTGGCCACTACCTCATGGCTGCGTCGGCGGTGAGGTCTCCATACTCAGTCCCCAGCCGCCACTATTTGTGCCGGGAACCTTCCCCACACTTTTCTTAGCCTGGCCTGCTTTAGGGCAGCATTGGACGAGCCCACCAGACCACCAGACTCCTCCGGTGGGCCCTGGCTTCTCCATCAGGGGAGTTGAGAGTGCCAAGGTGAGGAGCATGATGATGATGATAGAAGTTAGCATTTGCTTTGTTTTCTCGGAATGCAAGCGTAAGTGTGCAGCCTGCCACCCACCCTCCCCCAGGCTGCAATACCATACTGCTAGCTTGCTTGCACTTGAAATGATGCCTTTTAGGCTTGTGGAGGCAGACGCCGGCCACCATGTCATGGCTGCGTCAGCGGCCTGGTATCCATACTCAGTCCCCAGCCGTCCGGCGGCCGGGTGTCCACACTTGGTCCCCAGCCACCAAGGGGCTGCCGGGTGTCCATACTCGATCCCCAGCCGCCCCTATTTGTCCCGGTGCGCCTTATACACAAGCGCGCATACCAAAACATTACCTGTGCCCTCCCCAGTGAATTTAGTGGGAAGGACAGCCTAACTACAAACACGTGAACAAGTGAATGTGGCCAGGGATGGTCCATCTCACTGACGCCTTCACACTGGGTTAATACTGTGGAAGCCAGGACACAGTTGGACACTGGGATGCAAGAAGTCCTCCAGACATAGAGGATGGCGGGTCCTGGGTCAATCAGGCTTCAAACAAAGTTCAGAAGGTAGACAGCAGCAGTGGTCGGCCTCCTACACAACGAGTAAATTATTCATGATCATGAGGCCATCCATCTCCTTAGCTTTCTGTTCCTTGGAATGCAAGTGCATGTATGTAGTACCGGCTAGGCCGGAGGTGGTCAGCGTTTTGGCGCATGTCCTACCTCCTCCGAGGATTGCTGAATGTTTTCCTGCTACTATCCCAGTTCTATGACTCCTGTTAAAACAAAGCTTCAGGTGATGAATGATGGATGAGGTTGTGGCAAAGGAGAAAGAGCAGGAGGAACAGGGAACATTCACATCAATATCAGGCCAGTCAACCACGCATGTCTTGTAGGATATGTTTCTGTACTAAAAGAAGCGGTTCGGCTACACAGTTATAGGGCATACAGAGAGTGCAATGCCTACCAAAAATTTCGAGGCACTCCAATGCCCCTTGGAAGTGACATGGAGGTCAGAGGGCCTTAATTAAATCGTTTTTTCCATTTATAGCAACTGGGTCTCCTGTACACTGTTGGCCTAAGCAGTGAATGGAAGGCTTTCCAAAAATTATGAGGAACTGCCATGCCCCTTGAAACAGACGTGAATTACAGTGTACTAAAAACCTTCTCCCCAATATTGGGGAGTGGGTCTCCTTTAGTGTTCGCCTATGCATTGAAAAGCAAAAGCTGACCAAAATTAGGAGGAAATGCAATGCCGGTTGGAAGAGTCGTGGAGGTTAGAGGTAATTAAAAACAACATTTCAATGCCCCTTGGATGTTAGAACCTTGCTCTTAGGTTTTTTCCTTTGCTGGTCACATGACCTTGTTGGCCTATTTAATCCTGCTCCGCCCTTCTGGCTTTGCTGGACTTCATTGTATAACTACTTTCTAGCTAGCCTGTGCTCTGTATCTAACTCTGTTAGTTTGCTTGGTCTACGGACCTCAGTGTTCTATATATTTTGTTTGTTTGTCTGTCTGCTACTATTTCTGTTAGGAGGTGTCCCATTTTCCTCCCAGTCCTTAGTGCTTGTAGGGATTCCTTCCCCACATCTATAGGTCTCCGTACAGACTAGCTTAGGACTTTAGCAGGTCTGATCACAGGATCAGGTCCCCTGTTACATCGTAGGGATAAAGCTGAGTTCTATCGTAGGGACAGATCTCCTCTCTTTCCTTAGCTCTGGTAGCAGAACATAACAGTAAGTCCAGCCTGCAAATTCTCTAAGGAAAGATTTTTCTGTTCCATCATGGTGTCGGTTCAGGATTTGGCTCATCGCCTGCAGGGACTCTCTCTGGAGGTGGCCGAGCTCCGTCAGCACGTGAGTAACTGTCCTGGAGCACATTTCTTGGAGCCTAAGGTATGTTTGCCGGATTTATTTTTTGGTGAACACCGAGAATTTTTTTCATTTAAAAATGCTTGCTTATTGTATTTTCGTTTGAGACCCAAGTCCTCTGGGGATGAATCCCAGCGCATAGGGTTCATAATGTCACTTTTGCGCAAAGAGCCTCAGGAGTGGGCCTTTTCTTTGCAACCTAGTGATACATGCTTCAGATCAGTGGATAGTTTTTTTTCCTGCTTTGGGACTATTATATGATGATCCTGACCGTGTCGCATCAGCTGAGAGTGAGTTGAGACGTTTGAAACAGGGATCAGGTAATGTGGAAAAATATTGTACTCATTTCCGTCGTTGGTCTACTCAAACAGGGTGGAACGATTCTGCTCTGAAAAGTCTATTTCTTGCTGGGCTCAATGAAAGGGTTAAAGACCTGCTAATTGCTTATCCTACACCTGAAGATTTGCAACAGGCTATGCAATTAGCTATACGGGTGGATAGGAGACTGCGTGCAAGGGTTAATGAGAGCAAATCCTCTGCTATGTCAGTTTCTGGTTATGAGAATGTGTGTACTAACAGTGGTGAATCGATGGAGATTGGAGCGATGGCACCTCGCTCTCAAGAAAAAGATCGCAGATTTTCTGAAGGCTTGTGTTTCTATTGCGGAAAATCTGGTCATTTAATTAAAGACTGTGAGCTTCGTATCAAGAAAGAAAAAAAAATGGTCAGTCATGCCCGTATTGCCTGTTTAAAATTCCAAGGGTGTATTTTTAGCTGCTTCCACGATTGCTCAGGAAAAATTAATGGAATTTCGGGTGTTTGTTGATTGCGGGTCTACTCTGAATGTAATTGATGGGGGATTCTTGGAAAGACTCAATTTAAAACCCGAACCTTTATCATCCCCCATTGCTGTGGTTTCTGTGGATGGTTCCCCTTTGAAGAATATTACTCTCAAGGTCTGTGAATTTCCTCTCACTATTAATGGTGTTCACCATGAGAAATTGGATTTGGTAGTTTTGAATAACTTGCCTTCTCCAGTAATATTGGGATTGCCCTGGTTAAAATTTCACAATCCTGTACTGGATTGGTCTACCAGTGAAATTAAATCCTGGAGCCATAAATGTTATGACAATTGTTGTAACGGGCGTATTGCAGCTTTGGATAGGGGAGAATTGCCTGTTCCTATTCAGGATTTTTGGAGAGTTTTTTCTGAGAAGGAATCGCAGGTTTTGCCTCCCCATAGAGACTATGATTGTTCTATTGAATTTGTCCCTGGAGCGACTCTTCCTAAAAGTCGTTTATTTAACCTTACTATTCCTGAGAGGAAGGCTTTGGAGGAATACATACAGACAAGTTTGGCCGCCGGTCACATTAGGCACTCTAAGTCTCCTGTGGCGGTTGGATTTTTTTTTGTAAAAAAAAAGGACGGCGGTTTACGTCCTTGTCTGGATTTTCGTGAGATTAACAAAATTACTGTACGCAATCCTTACCCACTGCCATTGATTCCTGATCTGTTTAACCAGTTAATGGGGGCCAAGTGGTTCTCTAAAATTGACCTTAAGGGGGCATACAAACTGTTGCGCATGAAGGAGGGTGACGAATGGAAGACTGCTTTTAACACTCCTGTGGGTCATTTTGAGAATCTGGTTATGCCTTTTGGTCTTACTAATGCTCCTGCATTTTTTCAGAATCTTATTAATGACATCCTTAGACCTTTGATCGGCAAAAATGTGGTTGTGTATTTGGATGACATTTTGATTTATTCGCCGGATCTGGAGTCTCATTGGCGGAGCGTACGTGAGGTATTACAGTTGTTAATGGACAATTCGCTTTTTGCTAAGCTGGAGAAATGTGAGTTCGCTGTACAGAGAATTAGTTTTTTGGGTTACATTATCTCCAGCGAAGGTTTTAAGATGGACCCGGTTAAAGTTCAAGCTGTACAGGAATGGCCTAGGCCTATTGGTTTGAAATCGATACAGAGGTTTTTGGGTTTCGCCAATTATTACAGAAAATTCATAAAAAAATTTTCTAGTATTGTCAAACCTCTGACCGATCTCACCAGGAAAGGTGCTGATGCGGTTCAGTGGTCTTCTGAGGCTATTGAAGCTTTTGTGTATCTCAAGGAGAGGTTCACCTCTGCTCCCATCCTTATGCAGCCTGATGTGACTAAGCCGGTTTTGGTTGAGGTTGATGCTTCCTCTGTGGGGGTTGGCGCAGTATTGTCTCAGGATAACGGGGATGGATTACATCCCTGTGCCTTTTTTTCAAAAATTTTTTCGGAGACTGAACTGAATTACGATATTGGTAATCGGGAATTATTGGCTATTAAACTCGCATTTGAACACTGGCGCCACTTCTTGGAAGGTGCGGAATTTCCCGTTCAGGTTCTTACGGATCATAAAAATCTGATATATCTTGATGCTGCCAAGCGCCTGAATGCCCGTCAGGCTAGGTGGGCACTGTTTTTCTCGCGGTTTAATTTCTCCGTTACTTACATCCCTGGTACTAAGAATGTTAAGGCGGATGCCTTGTCTCGCAGTTTTTCTCCCATAGTCGGTGCTGAGAAAGAGGAGAACATTTTACAAGAAGGTGTTGTGATAGCTGCTTTGGACTCCGTTTTGGAAGATGAGATTCTTAAAGCACAGGAGAATGCCCCATCTAACACTCCTCATGGGAGGTTGTTTGTGCCTGGGACCTTTAGGAGAGATTTGTTTGTTGAGTGTCACGAATCTCGGTTGGCAGGTCATCCCGGAATCTCTGAGACCAAGAGACTGGTGGGTCGCAGTTTTTGGTGGCCTGGATGGCAGAAGGAAGTCATTAAGTGGGTGCGTCAATGTACTATATGTGCTAGATCTAAGTCCTCACATACTCCTGCTGCGGGGTTGCTTTGTCCTTTGGAGGTTCCCAGTGCTCTTTGGACACATTTGGCTATGGACTTTATAACTGACCTTCCCCCCTCTGAGGGTTTTACTGTCATCTGGGTGGTCGTGGACCGTTTTAGCAAGATGTGTCACTTGGTTCCCTTCGTCAAACTGCCCTGCGCTAAAACTCTCGCTAAGGCCTTTGTCAAGGAAATTGTCAGACTTCATGGCGTTCCTACTGACATTGTTTCTGATAGGGGTCCTCAGTTCGTGGCTCGTTTTTGGCGTGCATTTTGTGACAGGTTGGGAGTTCATTTGTCGTTCTCGTCCGGATATCATCCTGAATCTAATGGCCAGACAGAAAGGAAAAACCAGGATGTTGAGCAGTTCTTGCGTTGTTTTGTGGCAGACAATCAAGAGGGGTGGTCTGAGTTTCTGCCACTTGCTGAATTTGCTCTGAACAATCATACATCTTCTTCTGCTGGTTGTTCGCCTTTTTTTTGTTGTTCTGGGAGACATCCGTCGTTTGGGTCGTTCTCCAAGTTGGGATCTGCCGTGCCTGAGGAGGAGAATTTTTCCGGTGATTTGGAGAGAGTTTGGACGGATGTGCGTGGTAATCTTCAGGAGGCCAACAGAAAATCTAAAGACTACTTTGATAGGAAACGACAGGAGGTTTTGTTCGCTGTTGGTGACATGGTTTGGTTGTCCTCTAGGAATCTGCGGTTGAGGATTCCTTCTAAGAAATTGGGTCCCAAGTTTGTAGGGCCCTTTAAGGTGCTTCAGGTTGTCAACCAATCTGCTGTTAGGTTGGAGGTTCCTACCTCCTGGAGAATTAATCCGGTATTTCATGTCTCTCTGTTAAAAAAAGCTGTTGTGTCGGATGGTGACGCCTCTGCCTCTGTTCCTCCGGTGGTGGAGGACGGGGAATATGAAATTTCTCGCATCCTTAACTCTAGACGGTATAGAGGTAGTTTGCAGTATCTTGTGGCCTGGAAAGGTTTCGGACCCGAGGATAACTCTTGGGTGAGGTCAGATGATGTTTCCGCGTCCAGACTTATCAGAGCGTTTCACAGGAGATTTCCTGATAAGCCTGGTCCTAGGGGATCCGGAGGATCCTCTTAGAAGGGGGGGTACTGTTAGAACATTGCTCTTAGGTTTTTCCTTTGCTGGTCACATGACCTTGTTGGCCTATTTAATCCTGCTCCGCCCTTCTGGCTTTGCTGGACTTCATTGTATAACTACTTTCTAGCTAGCCTGTGCTCTGTATCTAACTCTGTTAGTTTGCTTGGTCTACGGACCTCAGTGTTCTATATATTTTGTTTGTTTGTCTGTCTGCTACTATTTCTGTTAGGAGGTGTCCCATTTTCCTCCCAGTCCTTAGTGCTTGTAGGGATTCCTTCCCCACATCTATAGGTCTCCGTACAGACTAGCTTAGGACTTTAGCAGGTCTGATCGCAGGATCAGGTCCCCTGTTACATCGTAGGGATAAAGCTGAGTTCTATCGTAGGGACAGATCTCCTCTCTTTCCTTAGCTCTGGTAGCAGAACATAACATTGGAAGAGCTGTGGAGTTCAGAGTGGTTTAACAAGACGGTTTTAATGCCCCTTGGAAGAGACGTGGAGGTCACAGTAGCTTAACAAGACGATTTTAATGCCCCTTTGAAGAGACGTGGAGTTCAGAGTGGTTTAACAAGATGGTTTTAATGCCCCTTGGAAGAGATGTGGAGGTCACAGTAGCGTAACAAGACGATTTTAATGCCCCTTGGAAGAGACGTGGAGTTCAGAGTGGTTTAACAAGATGGTTTAAATGCCCCTTGGAAGAGACGTGGAGGTCCCAGTGGAATAAAAAGACAATATCAATGCCCCCTTGGAAGAGTGGTGGAGGTCCCAGTGGAATAAAAAGACAATATCAATGCCCCTTGGAAGAGTGGTGGAGGTCCCAGTGGAATAAAAAGACAATATCAATGACCCTTGGAAGAGACGTGGAGGTCACAGTAGCTTAGCAAGACAGTTTTAATGCCCCTTGGAAGAGACGTGGAGGTCCCAGTGGAATAAAAAGACAATATCAATGACCCTTGGAAGAGACGTGGAGGTCACAGTAGCTTAACAAGACGGTTTTAATGCCCCTTGGAAGAGACGTGGAGTTTAGAGTGGTTTAACAAGACGGTTTTAATGCCCCTTGGAAGAGACTTCGAGGTCACAGTAGCATAACAAGATGGTTTTAATGCCCCTTGGAAGAGACGTGGAGTTCAGAGTGGTTTAACAAGATGGTTTTAATGCCCCTTGGAAGAGATGTGGAGGTCCCAGTGGAATAAAAAGACAATATCAATGCCCCTTGGAAGAGTGGTGGAGGTCCCAGTGGAATTAAAAGACAATATCAATGCCCCTTGGAAGAGTGGTGGAGGTCCCAGTGGAATAAAAAGACAATATCAATGACCCTTGGAAGAGACGTGGAGGTTACAGTAGCTTAACAAGACGATTTTAAAGCCCCTTGGAAGAGACATGGAGTTCATAGTGTTAGAACCTTGCTGTTAGGTTTTTTTTCCTTTGCTGGTCACATGACCTTGTTGGCCTATTTAATCCTGCTCCGCCCTTCTGGTTTTGCTGGACTTCATTGTATATCTACTTTCTAGCTAGCCTGTGCTCTGTATCTAGCTCTGTTAGTTTGCTTGGTCTACGGACCTCTATGTTCTATCTATTTTGTTTGTTCGTCTGTCTGCTACTATTTCTGTTAGGAGGTGTCCCATATTCCTCCCAGTCCTTAGTACTTGTAGGGATTCCCTCCCCACATCTATAGGTCTCCGTACAGACTAGATTAGGACTTTAGCAGGTCTGATCGCAGGATCAGGTTCGCTGTTACATCGTAGGGATTCAGCTGAGTCCTATAGTAGGGACAGATCTCCTCTCTTTCCTTAGCTTTGGTAGCAGAACATAACAGTAAGTCCAGCCTGCAAATTCTCTAAGGAAAGATTTTTTTTTTTTTTTTTTGTTCCATCATGGTGTCGGTTCAGGATTTGACTAAACACCTGCAGGGACTCTCTCTGGAAGTGGCCGAGCTCCGTCAGCACGTGAGTAACTGTCCTGGAGCATATTTCTTGGAGCCTAAGGTATGTTTGCCGGATTTATTTTTTGGTGAACATCGAGAATTTTTTTCATTTAAAAATGCTTGCTTATTGTATTTTCGTTTGAGACCCAAGTCCTCTGGGGATGAATCCCAGCGCGTAGGGTTCATAATGTCACTTTTGCGCAAAGAGCCTCAGGAGTGGGCCTTTTCTTTGCAACCTAGTGATACATGCTTCAGATCAGTGGATAGTTTTTTTTCTGCTTTAGGATTATTATATGATGATCCTGACCGTGTGGCATCAGCTGAGACTGAGTTGAGACGTTTAAAACAAGGATCAGGTAATGTGGAAAAATATTGTACTCATTTTCGTCGTTGGTCCACTCAAACAGGGTGGAACGATTCTGCTCTGAAAAGTCTATTTCTTGCTGGGCTCAGTGAAAGGGTTAAAGACCTGCTAATTGCTTATCCTACACCTGAGGATTTGCAACAGGCTATGCAATTAGCTATACGGGTGGATAGAAGACTGCGTGCTAGGGTTAATGAGAGCAAATCCTCTGCTATGTCAGTTTCTGGTTATGATAATGTGTGTACTAACAGTGGTGAACCGATGGAGATTGGATCGGTGGCACCTCGCTCTCAAGAAAAAGACCGTCGTTTTTCGGAAGGCTTGTGTTTCTATTGCGGAAAATCTGGTCATTTGATTAAAGGCTGTGAGCTTCGTATGAAGAAAGAAAAAAAAAAGGTCAGTCACGCCCGTATTGCCTGTTTAAATTCCAAGGGTATATTTTTAGCTGCTTCCACGATTGCTCAGGAAAAATTAATGGAATTTCGGGTGTTTGTTGATTGCGGGTCTACACTGAATGTAATTGATGGGGGATTCGTGGAAAAACTCAATTTAAAACCTGAACCTTTATCATCCCCCATTGCTGTGGTTTCTGTGGATGGCTCCCCTTTGAAGAATATTACTCTCAAGGTCAGTGAATTTCCTCTCACTATTAATGGTGTTCACCATGAGAAATTGGATTTGGTAGTGTTGAATAACTTGCCTTCTCCAGTAATATTGGGTTTGCCCTGGTTAAAATTTCACAATCCTGTACTGGATTGGTCTACCAGTGAAATTAAATCCTGGAGCCATAAATGTTATGACAAGTGTTGTAACGGGCGTATTGCAGCTTTGGATAGGGGAGAATTGCCTGTTCCTATTCAGGATTTTTGGAGAGTTTTTTCTGAGAAAGAATCGCAGGTTTTGCCTCCCCATAGAGACTATGATTGTTCTATTGAATTTGTCCCTGGAGCGATTCTTCCTAAAAGTCGTTTATTTAACCTTACTATTCCTGAGAGGAAGGCTTTGGAGGAATACATACAGACAAGTTTGGCCGCCGGTCACATTAGGCCCTCTAAGTCTCCTGTGGCGGTTGGATTTTTTTTTGTAAAAAAAAAGGACGGCGGTTTACGTCCTTGTCTGGATTTTCGTGAGATTAACAAAATTACGGTACGCAATCCTTACCCACTGCCATTGATTCCTGATCTGTTTAACCAGTTATTGGGGGCCAAGTGGTTCTCTAAAATTGACCTTAAGGGGGCATACAATCTGTTGCGCATGAAGGAGGGTGATGAATGGAAGACTGCTTTTAACACTCCTGTGGGTCATTTTGAGAATCTGGTTATGCCTTTTGGTCTTACTAATGCTCCTGCATTTTTTCAGAATCTGATTAATGACATCCTTAGACCTTTGATCGGTAAAAATGTGGTTGTGTATTTGGATGACATTTTGATTTATTCGCCAGATCTGGAGTCTCATTGGCGGAGCGTGCGTGAGGTATTACAGTTATTAATGGACAATTCGCTTTTTGCTAAGCTGGAGAAATGTGAGTTCGCTGTACAGAGAATTAGTTTTTTGGGCTACATTATCTCCAGCCAAGGTTTTGAGATGGATCCGGTTAAGGTTCAGGCTGTGCAGGAATGGCCTAGGCCTATTGGTTTGAAATCGATACAGAGGTTTTTGGGTTTCGCCAATTACTATAGAAAATTCATAAAAAATTTTTCTAGTATTGTCAAACCTCTGACTGATCTCACCAGGAAAGGTGCTGATGCGGTTCAGTGGTCTTCTGAGGCCATTGAAGCTTTTGTGTATCTCAAGGAGAGGTTCACCTCTGCTCCCATCCTTATGCAGCCTGATGTTACTAGGCCGTTTTTGGTTGAGGTTGATGCTTCCTCTGTGGGGGTTGGCGCAGTATTGTCTCAGGATAACGGGGATGGATTACATCCCTGTGCCTTTTTTTCAAAAAAATTTTCGGAGACTGAATTGAATTACGATATTGGTAATCGGGAATTATTGGCTATTAAACTCGCATTTGAACACTGGTGCCACTTCTTGGAAGGTGCGGAATTTCCCGTTCAGGTTCTTACGGATCATAAAAATCTGATATATCTTGATGCTGCCAAGCGCCTGAATGCCCGTCAGGCTAGGTGGGCACTGTTTTTCTCGCGGTTTAATTTCTCCGTTACTTACATCCCTGGTACTAAGAATGTTAAGGCGGATGCCTTGTCTCGCAGTTTTTCTCCCATAGTCGGTGCTGAGAAAGAGGAAAACATTTTACAAGAAGGTGTTGTGATAGCTGCTTTAGACTCCGTTTTGGAAGATGAGATTCTTAAAGCTCAGGAGAATGCCCCATCTAACACTCCTCATGGGAGGTTGTTTGTGCCTGGGACCTTTAGGAGAGATTTGTTTGTTGAGTGTCACGAATCTCGGTTGGCAGGTCATCCCGGAATCTCTGAGACCAAGAGACTGGTGGGTCGCAGTTTTTGGTGGCCTGGATGGCAGAAGGAAGTCATTAAGTGGGTGCGCCAATGTACTATATGTGCTAGATCTAAGTCCTCACATACTCCTGCTGCGGGGTTACTTTGTCCTTTGGAGGTCCCCAGTGCTCCTTGAACACATTTGGCTATGGACTTTATAACTGACCTTCCCCCCTCTGAGGGTTTTACTGTCATCTGGGTGGTCGTGGACCGTTTTAGCAAGATGTGTCACTTGGTTCCCTTCGTCAAACTGCCCTGCGCTAAAACTCTCGCTAAGGCCTTTGTCAAGGAAATTGTCAGACTTCATGGCGTTCCTACTGACATTGTTTCTGATAGGGGTCCTCAGTTCGTGGCTCCTTTTTGGCGTGCCTTTTGTGACAGGTTGGGAATTCATTTGTCGTTTTCGTCCGGATATCATCCTGAATCTAATGGCCAGACAGAAAGGAAAAACCAGGATGTTGAGCAGTTCTTGCGTTGTTTTGTGGCAGACAATCAAGAGGGGTGGTCTGAGTTTCTGCCACTTGCTGAATTTGCTCTGAACAATCATACATCTTCTTCTGCTGGTTGTTCGCCTTTTTTTTGTTGTTCTGGGAGACATCCGTCGTTTGGGTCGTTCTCCAAGTTGGGATCTGCCGTGCCTGAGGAGGAGAATTTTTCCGGTGATTTGGAAAGAGTTTGGACGGATGTGCGTGGTAATCTTCAGGAGGCCAACAGAAAATCTAAAGACTACTTTGATAGGAAACGACAGGAGGTTTTGTTCGCTGTTGGTGACATGGTTTGGTTGTCCTCTAGGAATCTGCGGTTGAGGATTCCTTCTAAGAAATTGGGTCCCAAGTTTGTAGGGCCCTTTAAGGTGCTTCAGGTTGTCAACCAATCTGCTGTTAGGTTGGAGGTTCCTACCTCCTGGAGAATTAATCCGGTATTTCATGTCTCTCTGTTAAAAAAAGCTGTTGTGTCGGATGGTGACGCCTCTGCCTCTGTTCCTCCGGTGGTGGAGGACGGGGAATATGAAATTTCTCGCATCCTTGACTCTAGACGGTATAGAGGTAGTTTGCAGTATCTTGTGGCCTGGAAAGGTTTTGGACCCGAGGATAACTCTTGGGTGAGGTCAGATGATGTTTCCGCGTCCAGACTTATCAGAGCGTTTCACAGGAGATTTCCTGATAAGCCTGGTCCTAGGGGATCCGGAGGATCCTCTTAGAAGGGGGGGTACTGTTAGAACCTTGCTGTTAGGTTTTTTTTTCCTTTGCTGGTCACATGACCTTGTTGGCCTATTTAATCCTGCTCCGCCCTTCTGGCTTTGCTGGACTTCATTGTATATCTACTTTCTAGCTAGCCTGTGCTCTGTATCTAGCTCTGTTAGTTTGCTTGGTCTACGGACCTCTATGTTCTATCTATTTTGTTTGTTCGTCTGTCTGCTACTATTTCTGTTAGGAGGTGTCCCATATTCCTCCCAGTCCTTAGTACTTGTAGGGATTCCCTCCCCACATCTATAGGTCTCCGTACAAACTAGATTAGGACTTTAGCAGGTCTGATCGCAGGATCAGGTTCCCTGTTACATCGTAGGGATTCAGCTGAGTCCTATAGTAGGGACAGATCTCCTCTCTTTCCTTAGCTTTGGTAGCAGAACATAACACATAGTGGTTTAACAAGACGGTTTTAATGCCCCTTGGAAGAGACGTGGAGGTCCCAGTGGAATAAAAGACAATATCAATTCCCCTTTGTTAGAATGGTGGAGGTCCCAGTGGAATAAAAAGACAATATCAATGCCCCCTTGGAAGAGTGGTGGAGGTCCCAGTGGAATAAAAAGACAATATCAATGCCCCTTGGAAGAGTGGTGGAGGTCCCAGTGGAATAAAAAGACAATATCAATGACCCTTGGAAGAGACGTGGAGGTCACAGTAGCTTAGCAAGACAGTTTTAATGCCCCTTGGAAGAGACGTGGAGGTCCCAGTGGAATAAAAAGACAATATCAATGACCCTTGGAAGAGACGTGGAGGTCACAGTAGCTTAACAAGACGGTTTTAATGCCCCTTGGAAGAGACGTGGAGTTTAGAGTGGTTTAACAAGACGGTTTTAATGCCCCTTGGAAGAGACTTCGAGGTCACAGTAGCATAACAAGATGGTTTTAATGCCCCTTGGAAGAGACGTGGAGTTCAGAGTGGTTTAACAAGATGGTTTTAATGCCCCTTGGAAGAGATGTGGAGGTCCCAGTGGAATAAAAAGACAATATCAATGCCCCTTGGAAGAGTGGTGGAGGTCCCAGTGGAATTAAAAGACAATATCAATGCCCCTTGGAAGAGTGGTGGAGGTCCCAGTGGAATAAAAAGACAATATCAATGACCCTTGGAAGAGACGTGGAGGTTACAGTAGCTTAACAAGACGATTTTAAAGCCCCTTGGAAGAGACATGGAGTTCATAGTGGTTTAACAAGACGGTTTTAATGCCCCTTGGAAGAGACGTGGAGGTCCCAGTGGAATAAAAGACAATATCAATTCCCCTTTGTTAGAATGGTGGAGGTCCCAGTGGAATAAAAAGACAATATCAATGACCCTTGGAAGAGACGTGGAGGTCACAGTAGCTTAACAAGACGATTTTAATGCCCCTTGGAAGAGACGTGGAGTTCAGAGTGGTTTAACAAGACGGTTTTTATGCCCCTTGGAAGAGACGTGGAGGTCACAGTAGCTTAACAAGACGGTTTTAATGCCCCTTGGAAGAGACGTGGAGGTCCCAGTGGAATACAAAGACAATATCAATGCCCCTTGGAAGAGATGTGGAGGTCCCAGTGGAATAAAAAGACAGTATCAATGACCCTTGGAAGAGACGTGGAGGTCAAAGTAGCTTAACAGGACGATTTTAATGCCCCTTACAAGAGCCATGCAGTACAGCATATTAAAAACATTATTCCCATTATTGGGGAGTGGTTCTACCATAGTCTTTGCCTATGCCTTCCAAGCAAAAGCTGCCAAAAATTAGGACGGAGGAACTTGCAATGCCCCTTACAAGAGCCATGCAGTACAGCATATTAAAAACATTATTCCCATTATTGGGGAGTGAGTCTCCGATAGTCTTTGCCTATGCCTTCCAAGCAAAAGCTGCCAAAAATTAGGACAGAGGAACTTGCAATGCTGGCAATACGGACCACGGTCACCCTGGTGGTATAGTGGTGGTGGAGGCTGAGGATAAGGAGAAGAGCAAAAAACAGCCGAATTGAGGAAGCGTATACCCATGTGTGGGTGTGAAGCGGTGCATGGGAATACACCTCCCGAAATAACACAGTGGATTTGACTTTATGTTACTCTGCTGCTATTTGGGGGTGATGAGAAGTCTGGCCCAATCCAGCCCTTGTTCATTTTGATAAGGGTCAGCTTGTCAGCATTGTCAGTTGACAGGTGAGTGCGCTTATCAGTTATAATTCCCCCAGCGACACTAAAAACACGCTCCGATAACACGCTAGCGGCAGGGCAGGCCAGGACCTCCAAGGCGTACAGAGTGACTTCACTCCAAGTGTCCAGCTTGGATACCCAATAATTAAAAGGCACAGTGGATTCACAGAGGACGCTGGTACGGTCGGCAAGGTACTCCCTCACCATCTTTTTAAACTTTCCACTCCTTGTGAGAGTACCCCGCGCCTCAGGGCCTGTAAGCTGGGCAGGTCTCAGAAAACTGTCCCAGAATGTTGACAGTGATCCCCTGCCTCTGCTGGATTGGAGTTGTATCTCTCTCGCCTGTACGCCTTGGTTGGGCAACGAACTGTGACCTCTGCCGCTAGCGTGTTCAGATGGGAATTTTTTTAACAGTTCTGCAGCAAGGACCTTCTGGTACTGCCCCATTTTTGTAGACCTCTCCACTTCAGGAATAAGAGAGTGAAAGTTCTCCTTAATGACTGTCATCCAACATTTTGACAATGTGAGGGTCACGATTAAGGCAGTGTAACATAACGTCAGCCATGCGTGCCAGACTGGTAATGGGCAAGACTTCCGTGTCCTCACCAAGATGACGACTGACCATGCTCTCCTCCTCCTCCTCCTCCCCCCTGTCCTCAGGCCACCCACGCTGAACCGACGGTATGACAGTTGTACAGGTACTACCGTCTACAGCGCATGATACCAACTCCTGTTCTTCCTCCTCCTCCTCCTCCTCTCCCTCATTGTCCCCCAATGCACGTTGGGATGAGATGAGGCTGGGCTGTGTGTAATCGACCGCTACAGCTTCTTGATCCATCTCATCATACTCTGGCTGCAATGCCTCCTCTTAATTCTCTGCAGAGAGCGTTGCAAAAGACAGACAAGTGGGATGCTGAAGCTAATGATGGCGTCATCGCCACTCACCATCTTGATGGACTCCTCTAAGTTTGTCAGGATGGTACATATGTCAGAAATCCAGGTCCACTCCTGAGGTGTTATGTGTGGAGTCTGACCTGAATATCGACGGCCTTGTTGCAGCTGGTACTCCACAACTTCTCTCTTCTGCTCACAAATCCTTTGCAACATGTGGAGGGTAGAGTTCCAACGTGTGGGGACATCACACACCAGTCGATGTGCCGGAAGCTGCAAACGCTGCTGCAACACAGCAAGGGCGGTGGAAGCTGTAGCCGACTTCCGAAAAGGAGCAGACAGGCGGCGTACTTTGACGAGCAGATCTGGCAACTCGGGGTATGATTTAAGAAACCGCTGAACCACGAGGTTAAGCACATGAGCCAGGCATGGTACGTATGTGATCTCGCCTCGCCTCAGAGCCGCCACCAGATTACGGCCATTGTCACACACGACCATGCCTGGATGGAGGTTCAGCGGTCTCAGCCACAGATCTGCCTGCTCTTTCACAGCTGTCCACAACTCACAAGCAGTGTGAGGTTTATCACCTAAGCTTATGAGTTTCAGCACAGCCTGTTGCCGCTTGGCTGAGGCAGTACTGCAGTGTTTCCAGCTTGTAACTGATGTGGTGATATCTGAGATGGAGGCTGAACATGAGGAGGAGGAGGATGATGCGCAGGAGCTGTACACTGTGGGGGTAACTCTGACTGACATAGGGCCCGCAATCCTCGGTGTGGGGAGGATGTGTTCCGTCCCAAGGTCCGACTGAATCCCGGCTTCCACTATGTTTACCCAGTGTGCCGTCAGGGAGATGTACTGTCCCTGGCCACAAGCACTTGTCCACGTGTCCATTGTCAGGTGGACTCTCCCAGTAACTGCGTTGTTGAGGGAACGGCAGATGTTTTGGGACACGTGCTTGTGTAGAGCAGGGATAGCACACCGGGAAAAATAGTGTCGGCTGGGGACGGAGTACCGAGGGATGGCCACCGCCATAAGGTTGCGGAAAGATTCCGTCTCCACTAGCCTGAAAGGCAGCATTTCCAACGCAAGCAGTCGTGAAATGTGCGAATTTAGGACTGTGGCCTGTGGGGCGTTGGCTGCAAATTTGCGCTTTCGTTCAAAAGTCTGGGATATGGACAATTGAATGCTGCGGTGGGACGTGGGCCTGGACGTTGATGCTGTTTCTTGAGAAACTGCCATAACAAGTGAAGACTGAGAGGAGGGGGCATCTTTGCATGCAGTATGGACAGGGGATTGCCTTGCACGCACAACAGGGGGTTCTTTTACAAGCACAACAGCGGAAGAAGCAGTGGTGACACCCGCTGACATTGGTCGTGGAACCTGGGGTTCGCCCCACAAAGTCGGGTGCTTTGCTGACATGTGTCTGATCATACTGGTGGTGGTCAGGCTGGTAGTTTTGTCACCCCTGCTCATGCTGGCCTGGCTGGTGGTAAAAATGACCTTTTTGGGGTTATCAGCAGAGTCTTTAAAAAAATTCCAGACTCTGGAAGACCTACCGCTTGTACTGGCAACGTCCCTCGTATTGGTGTTATGGGGAACGGTTGCCCGCCTTCTGTCTGCGGCCACCACACTGCTTCTTCCTGCCTGTTGGGGTACTCTGCCTCCCTCCCCCTGTGTACTGCTGGCCTTGCTCTGCGTGTCCTCCTGCCACGTTGGGTCAGTTACTAGATAATCCACCACCTCCTCCTCTTCCACTTCCGCACCACGGTCCTCCTCCTCACTTCGTGGTAATTTTGTCTCGTCATCGTCCACCTCTTGTGACAAATTGCCAGCATCGCCTTCCTGTGGACGTGGCTGTTCAAATAATTGGCCATCACTACATGGGATCTCCTCTTCCACCACTTCAAGCGGAGCAGGCGAGGGGCCCAAATATGGAAATGGACCAGTGAACAGCTCTTCAGAGTGTCCAACTGTGGGATCAGTTGCTGTCTGATGACACTCGGCATGGTGGGAGGAAGGCGCATCAGAGTGATGAGGAGTATGCGGTCGAGACTCACGGCTACTAAGACTTGACCGTCTGGAAGACAGACCGGAAGTGGTGGTGCCCCGGTGACTGGAAGTATTATCTGCTATCCAATTAATAACCTGTTCACACTGATCAGTTCGCAATAGTGGTGTTGTTGTGTGCTTCCATAGTAATTCGGTCAAGAACTGGGAGCGAGTAGATGTGGCTGTTGGTTGTGGCACATTTTCACCTTGGCCACGGCCCCGTCCTCTGCACGCACCATCACCAGAACGTCCAGTTCCACGTCCCTTGCCACGCGCCTTGCCCATTTTAAATGAAGTAAAATAGCTTACACTCGCACTATCAATGGCAAAAGGTTAATAAAGTGGAGATTTGAACTGTGGAAGAGGAAACCCACAGTTCTAGTTCTCTGACCTACACCAGAATCTTTTAAACAGATATATTTGTGTCTGAACAGTCAGCGAGACACTCATACTGGTTTTTTTATGTAAAAAAGGCAAAAAGGAGAATTACACCCAGATTTGAACCGTGGACGAGGAAAACCACAGTTCTATTTCTCTGGCCTACACCAGAATCTTTTAAACAGAAATATTGGTGTCTGAACAGTCAGCGAGAGACTTAAACTGTTTTTTTTTTTATGTAAAAAAGGCAAAAAGGTGGATTACACCCAGATTTGAACCGTGGACGAGGAAAACCACAGTTCTATTTCTCTGGCCTACACCAGAATCTTTTAAACAGATATATTTGTGTCTGAACAGTCAGAGAGACATTCAAACTGTTTTTTTTTATGCAAAAAGGAGGATTACACCCAGATTTGAACCGTGGAAGAGGAAAACCACAGTTCTAGTTCACTGGCCTACACCAGAATCTTTTAAACAGATATATATGTGTCTGAACACTCACAGACACACTCAATTTTTTTTTGGGGGGGGATACGAAAAGGTTAATAAGATGGGTATTTGTACAGTCTGACTGAGGAAAAAAAAAAGAGCATTTAGATGAAAAAAAAAAGGATATTTCCAGGCCCCTGAGACCTGGGGCTAAGTCTAGCAATTTGAGCAGCGGTAGCACACAGGACTGTAATGCAGTGTTTGTTGGTATAACCACTGCGTCTCCTATACAGCCTGCCTGCCTGCCTGATATCTGGGATGAATATTAGTCCTCAGAAGGACTGTTTATTTGATTTTGCAGGCTTTAGAGACCCTACACTACCTATTTCGCAGAATAAATCTCTCCCTAGCTCAGCAGCACTCTCCCTACACTGTCTGATCTGGAGCGACTGTGTCCAAGATGGCGGTGCCCGGTTTTAAATACTCGAGGTGACGCTGTGCGGCCAGCCAATCACTGTAATGCCCACAACCAACATGGCTGCAGCATTACAGTGACTGGCTGGCAATCCCTACTTGTTCATTGGCTCTGTAAAGAGCACCAAACATGCAGGGCGGAGACCCGAGCTCCCGCCCGAGTAACCCGAAAATGCTCGGTGCTCGCCGAACATCCCAAGTAGTGAGATGCTCGGGCGAGTACCTAGCAGTATGCTTGCTCAACACTAGTGGCAATGTCAAATATGCTTTTTTTTTTCTTTACTTTTAAATAAGGAAAAGAGTGTGAATTAACATTTTTATTTTTTAAATGTTTTTTAAAACTTTTTTTTAGCTTTCACTGTACTTTTTAGAACCTGGATCGTTTGATTATTTGTACTATAGACTGTCACTCTTTAGTGAAAATCAACTTCTATATCATGCCCAGAGGTTCACAGGGTGCGACGATAGCAGCGATCAGGGCTTTATGTGGGCCACCTGCTGCCATGGCAAGCTATAGGCATCAAATGATCATGTCTTGGGGACGATGTTCTATGTTGGAAGAGAGTTTAATTTTGTACGTGTCCCACTAATGTGATTTAATTACACTTGAAAGCTCCATCTATAATGTAACTCACTCTGAATTCTGCACTTGACATTAACCCGCTTTGCAAATTTTCTCTATATTTAATGATACACTAGTGCCCTCTGCTGTGTATATGTAATACTACAATTATACATATACAAAGTGCTATCCTCCAGATGACAATATGAGGTTGACCCTGACAACTCAATTCAGCGAATCTTATATAATAGAAATATTTAATACATAATTAGTTGTTTTATAGATAATCTGAACATGATATGTTTTGCATTAGGTTGTTTATGTTAAACACTTTTTTTTTCATTTTACATTCTTGGTAGTCTATGATACTTGAAGGAGTTTTCTGCCGCTCACTTGTCAGCTATACCCCAAAGTGATTTTATGCATAATAGGAATTTTTTCAACGTTTAGAAGAATAAAACATGTAACTTTGTGCACTAAAAAGTAGCAAAAAAAGGTTAAAGACAATAAAAAAGAGCATTTTTATATAGCATAAAATTCATGAGCAAGTTACAACAAAATTTGGTGCAGAAAATGCCAAAAATACCAGAAGACAAGAAAAGTGACTTCAAAGGAACCACAATCAGTCCCTATGCTTCTTAAAACAACTTGGATTTATTTATTCCAATATGGAGGCGTAATACTTGGAAACATTGCAAATCTAACAAACAATTTGCTCTTCACGGAGCAGCCTAGTTTTTCCATTAGTGACTTCCAGTCCGCCGACCGGCACCATTGCCTGTTTTCGGTAGCATCTCACACAGAACATCATATGCAGGATGACTTATTTCACGGATTTTCTTGGCGGACACACGCAGTTTGACAAAGGTTCAATCCTTTCTGGCTCCAGATGACCTATACTGGTTTCTACCACAGATAAGAACAAACAAAAACAAGAAAAACTATATAATGTCCATAAATAATATTCAAAATATGAAGGCTCTGCCAAAACGCGCGTCAGGGTGGGTGCACATCCATTCAGATGCTCCTGCATATATGTGGTGACGCTTATCCCCAGGTGACTGTTTATAGTGCTTAATACTTGGAATTATATGCTATACATGTATTATTGTTATTATACAGACAACCTGAGATTCAGATTGATTATTTTCAATATAGGTAAACTGAGGCTGTGCCATTGCGCACTGACATATGTACACCCATTTTTGGGATATTTGATATATAGCTATTGGCATGTACCTGTATGTGATGTTCCCCCATTTTCACCATGTGTGTATATTGCCTTCCTCTTCCCTATCCCTGATTTTCTAATAAGCTTTTGCATTTTGAATATTATTTATGGACATTATATTGTTTTTCTTGTTTTTGTTTGCTCTTATCTATCATTAGACGATTTGTTTTGATATGTCCAATTAGTCTGACTACATGAAGTGCAGGTTATACTTTCCATTTGGTCCTCTGAGATATATACACTCTAGGCATACTATATTCTCCTTTGAGTAATCTTTGGTTTCTACCACAGTAGTGGCCTGGTTGCATCCTCAGGTTTCCGTTGATTCTGTCCCTCCTGGGACCACTAGCCCAGTACCCATGGTTCTGTGTATAAAATTACTTTTCTGGGTTTGTGACTGAAGTTTACCACTTACATCACTGCATTTCCGTCTCTCCTCTTCCCAGGAGAATGGTGAAGTCACTGAATCTATGCAGGACCATGCTGCCTTTCAGTCTACTACTTGCTTCCTCTTGATACTACTGGTCTAATTAATTGCCGGGATATTACTACATCAAGCCTCAACTCACTCCCACGTTGAACAAGCGCCGACCACACGGCCATCACACAGCACACTCTTTCGACCTTACAAAGATGTCAATTTTCTTCTGCCCAACATCAGTTACCTCTTACAAACAGAGAGATGATATGACACTTTTTTGTACAAAAACAGCAAAAGGAATAGAATAAATAGCATTATAGCTCAAAAAACAAATATACATACCTGCTTCAAAGGAGCAAAAGACAAATACACAAAAGTGTGCAAGAACAATAGCAAGAACAAAGGGGCCAAGATCTGTTTTTTCTGCTGCTTGGCCCGCTGGGTTGTGGGCTCTTAGTTGTGCTTCCCTTCCGGTGGTTCACACAAGTACAACTCCTTCACCCGTCTATCACAGAGGGACCAGCCCGTGTGCTTGGACTGATAGGCCATAGCGTGGCAGTAGCTTGTACAACCCCTGGCAAAAATTATGGAATCACCGGGCTCGGAGGATGTTCATTCAGTTGTTGAAAAAAGCAGATCACAGACATGGCACAAAACTAAAGTCATTTCAAATGGCAAAAGAAATCAAGATTAAAAATGTGGTTCTCAATAAGAGTAATTTTTTTCAGACGAAGCAGAGGGAAAAAATTATGGAATCACTCAATTCTGAGGAAAAAAATATGGAATCACCCTGCAAATTTTCATTTCCAAAACTAACACCTGCATCAAATTAGATATGCATCTAAAAAGGAGTGATCACACCTTGGAGAGCTGTTGCACCAAGTGGACTGACATGAATCATGGCTCCAACAGGAGAGATGTCAATTGAAACAAAGGAGAGGATTATCAAACTCTTAATAGAAGGTAAATCATCACACAATGTTGCAAAAGATGTTGGTGGTTCACAGTCAGCTGTGTCTAAAATCTGGACCAAATACAAACAACATGGGAAGGTTGTTAAAGGCAAACATACTGGTAGACCAAGGAAGACATCAAAGCATCAAGACCGGAAACTTAAAGCAATATGTCTCCAAAACAGGAAAAGCACAACAAAACAAAGGAGGAACGAATGGGAGGAAACTGGAGTCAATGTCTGTGACCGAACTGTAAAAAACCGCCTAAAGGCAATGGGATTTGAATACAGAAAAGCTAAAGCTAAGCCATCATTAACACCTAAACAGAAAAAAACAAGGTTACAATGGGCTAAGGAAAAGCAATCGTGGACTGTGGATGACTGGATGAAAGTCATATTCAGTGATGAATCGCAAATCTGCATTGGGCAAGGTGATGATGCTGGAACTTTTGTTTGCTTCCGTTCCAATGAGATTTATAAAGATGACTGCATGAAGAGAACATGCAAATTTCCACAGTTATTGATGATATGGGGCTGCATGTCAGGTAAAGGCACTGGGGAGATGGCTGTCATTACATCTTCAATAAATGCCCAAGTTTACATTGATATTTTGGACAGTTTTCTTATCCCATCAATTGAAAGGATGGTTGGGGATGATGACATCATTTTTCAAGATGATAATGCATCCTGCCATAGAGCAAAACTATGAAAACATTCCTTGAAAGAAGACACATAAGGTCAATGTCATGGCCTGCAAATAGTCCGCATCTCAATCCAATTGAAAATCTTTGGTGGAAGTTGAAGAAAATGGTCCATGACAAGGCTCCAACCTGCAAAGCTGATCTGGCAACAGCAATCAGAGAAAGATGGAGCCAGATTGATGAAGAGTGCTGTTTGTCACTCATTAAGTCTATGCCTCAGAGACTGCAAGCTGTTATTAAAGCCAGAGGTGGTGCAACAAAATACTAGTGATGTATTGGAGTGTTCTTTTGTGTGTTTGTTTTTCATGATTCCATCATTTTTTCCTCAGAATTGAGTGATTCCATAATTTTTTCCCTCTGCTTGGTCTGAAAAAAATTACCACATTTTTAATACCACTGAGTACCACATTTTTAATCTTGATTTCTTTTAGTGTTTCTTAAAGCTCTAAAGTTGTCATTTGAAATGACTTTAGTTTTGTGCCATGTCTGTGATCTGCTTTTTTTCAACAACATTAAACAACTGAATGAACATCCTCCGAGCCCGGTGATTCCATAATTTTTGCCAGGGGTTGTATTTGAATAAAATAAACTTTATTTCAAATTGAAAAGCACAGCCCTAGAGGGTTTTGCACTTAGCATTTGGGGCGCAGGCCTCGCAAGCATTAAAGTGCCTAGCAAAGTACTCACACTTCTCCCTATAGGTGAATAATAGCATACATCCCAACATTTACAGAACAGAAAGAGAAATAAATTATGTGGCGGCAAGATTCCTACCACACCCCTAGCCCTATCCCAAGCCATACCCATTTACCATTTCTTTTTAACATGGCAGGAGGAAATGTCAGAGAGAGGACGATGATTATTGCATTTTTGCTGCCTCTTCCCTATTATATTTAGTGCGTTTGTGGTGCAGATGTGGGGCAGCATTTTCAATGTGTTTTTTATAATCCAGAAAAGCTTTGATTCTGCATTTAAAAAAGTAACTGCAGAAAGAAAAGCACCAAAACCGCACACTTCAGCAGTATCTTTAGACACACATTGGGCACAGTTTTGATGAAATCACCTCTACTTTGCTTTATTAGAAAAAAATAATTGTATTGTAATTGTTTTCATTATTTTTATATAATCTTAAAACGAAAAAAAAAAGACTTTTTCTTTAACCTCTAAAATACAAGTGCTTAGAAATACAGTGCAATATACAATGTATCTCAATGGATCAGCAAAATCTTTCTGTGGGCTCACAGCCTGCACTGCAGCTTTAAGTTTACAAGATTCTTCAATGCTGATTAAAGCAGTTTGTGGCCTATAGCTTTAGTTGCTGCCTGCAATGATGTAGGTTGTGGCTTTAATTGCCAGCAAACCAAATCACAAGAAAAGAAAATAATGTTTTTGTAATTGTTTTACATTATCTTGCCGTAGACTTATAGGGAAAAAAAATCTGACTTTTATTTTCCCTCTAGAATACAGGTATATATAAATACACTGGTATATACAGATGTATCTCTATGTACCAATATCATCTACATGTGGGTTCACAGCCTGCACTGCATCTTCAAGTATGAAAAATTCCCCCAATAAGTGTAGGCTGTGGCTCATAACTTCAGCTGCTCTCTCTAATGATAGAAGTTGTGGGTTTAATCCCCAGGGAGAGCAAATCGCAAGAAAAGAAGATAATTTTTTATTTAATTAATGTAAGATGACTGCCCCGCCGCCTCCTGAGGAAGAGGGGTCACGGATCGATGAAGATTTCACACAGAGAGAGAAGAGAGTAAGTGGAAGTCAGGACAAAGCCTTGATGCAGCGGGACTGACTCCTCAATTCAGGACAGTCTTGCTGATTCCAGGATGGTTGGGAGCTATGACGATAGTTTCTCCACAAAGGTCAGCAAGCAGAGGTAAACCTTTTCAAAACCTGAATTGGTATACATTTATATCCCATTTCACTCTTTCACAGGTCTTTTATATAGAACTGGCTATAACCTGCTCTCATGCTTGCTGCGACTGATTACTAATGTGGGAAACCAGCGCCCTAAAAAAAACTATGCAATGAACTTGGACATCCCTATTCTGCCGAAGGCATGCGTGCTACCGAACTGTTTGCTAACCTCCACGCAAGCCTCTTAACCCCTAACTAACTGGACTAATAAGGCACGGCATGTGTAAGGCAGTGGCTTTCTCATTCATGCAGTAATTAGGCAGTGACCCCAGAAACTTCAACATAAATGTCTTTCAAAACTCACAAAATAAGTATGCAGCCGGAACGACCATATCCATCCATTGCCATGGGTGACTGCACTGCCGTAACACTCGTGGGTGCGTCAATGGCTTTGCTTCCTCTGGCCTGAGTTCAGACCACACAGACCAGTTCTGAACAGAGTCTACTTCTCTGCTGCTTGCAAACCAAAACACTGACCGCCCAAAAATGGGTTTCACAGCCATGGGTCACTCCCAAGAACCAGAGTGGAGGGAGAGATCTGCCCCACTACCATCCTACAGATCTGTCCAAAAATAAAAGCCCATGTCAGGTTTTCTTAAATCTGACTTGGCAAAATAGTTTGACCAAATCCACTCGCTCTTTTATTTTGCACTGCAACAACAGCGGTGGATATAATTACAATGCTCTCCAGTGGGTTCAGTACTCCTCTACGCACATCCTGGGGAACACATAACGACCGTCGTATATGATTCTCCTCACTGCCTCACACATAGATAAGAACTTTTGCAAATCCCTACTAATCTCCAACAACTACGTGTAAGAGACAATCTTTGCTTTGTAAGAGGGTTACAGGCAAAGTCACTTTCCAAACCTCTTACAAGATTTTTGCTTTTATTTTCCAAGGGGGCTCTAAAAACGGAGTGGTTGCTATGGGTAAATCCTCCACATTTCTTTTGCACCAGTTTTTATACATCTCCCCACTATGCAAGTGCACTGGGTCTACATGTAATAAAAGGGGTTGTCCTGGGCAAGAAACGCCATAACTATCTGACTTAAGATCTGTGTACCTCCATAGTGACGGAATAGTGATTGTTGTCATGGTAACAGTGCATCAATGGCTCAGAGCGTATAAGGAGAGCGGACAGTCAGCAATCACCTGCAGGAGTCTATATTGAAGCCTGGACGAAAACTGATGAATGTAAAATAGTAACTGAAAGGAAATTGAATCCAAATCCAATATATATCAGCTGCAATCATATATTTTTTCTCCCTCTGGGTTCATCTCCACTTGCAGGTGCTGCATGCCAGTATACATCTGCTTCCAGATCATTTTGGGGCTTACCCTAAGGTCAAAAAATCATGTTGGGGTCTGGTCTGGGGTCTACATTAATTTTGAAGTTTACTCTGGTGTCTTTTTTAATTTCAGGACTTGGTCAGAAACTTTAGGGAGACTAGGTTAAGATGAAAATGAATTGTGATCTGGACTCAGGTCTGTTCTAGTTTAGGATGATCTGATGTGAGTGAAAGGGGATATCTGACGCGCCCCCTGGGCCGTGGGGTACTCGGTAGCCGGGCCGGTCGGTGCTGGGGATGTCACGGTGGCAGTGACCCGGTCCGTGACCCAGGGCGGTCAATTAAAGGGAAAGTAAAAGAGAATAAAGTTTTTAGGATAATAATGTTTGTGACGCCACCTGTGGTATGCAGCTATATGGAGCCGCCGCTGCGGTGCAGATCCTCTGGAGCTGATGGTGACGGAGCAGGCTCCAGGGCAGTGGGGATGATTTGAAGAGTAAATGTTGTCGGCAGGGACAGTGTTGAGCAGGCCTGAGGGCGCAGGTAATAAACAGACAGCACATTAATGGCGGTTTCCTCTTAGCTTTACTTGCTGTTTGGCAGAGCAGACCGGGGCACGGTTACTAGCTGGTAGAGGAGGTCCGGGTGGCCTGGAAGCAAGTTGGGGATCCACCTCGCCAGGTGGAGTTGTAGGCCTTCCCTCTGCGCTATTCTCTTTGGCCCTGCTGCTTGATGCTATGCTACGACCCTTGTCCCTGAGTAAAACATATTTTTCCTCACCTGTATTGCAGGCAGCTCAGGTCTTCCTAAAGTGTCGCTCCCACATGGCGGTGCTGGGCTCTATGGTGCTGCTGTGTCGCCGGGCGTCTGGTGAGGCCAGGAGACCTGCAGTCTCATGCCCTCTGGATTCTGCTGCTGGGCCTTCAGTGCCCCACAACCACGGACTCCGTTATCCGGTTCACTTACGCTTCTCTCCTCTGGGGCGAGCTTGTACACAGCTCCCTTCCCCAGGTCCTTCCTCGTCGCTGTCCTGTCTTCTAATCCTCTCAACTCACTCTTACTAACCCCGCCTCCAGATTCCAGTTGTTAAAGGGAAGAGCTCCCCTTCCTGGTCTGGATCCAGGAAAGTGTTGTATGCTGGTAAACCTGATTAGGGGACCCCTCCTTGCTTCCAGGCATGGCATCACCCCTTGTGGGGGAGGCAATGCCACTGTGGCAACCGGACCCCTGGGATGCCACATTCCCCCCTAGTTAAATTCAGTACTCCCGGACTGAGGACACCTTTAGAATTAACAACAATAACAATTCACATTACAAATAGTTTACAAAGTCTCAAAAAGGCAAAAAAATCACAAAACCCAGCATAAAGTGGTAGCAGTCATTGCAGCGCTTTCTCTTTACGCCGCTATCCGGGAATTGTCTTATTACAGGCACTTGAAGGTTCGTTGGTGGGAACCGCCTCAACCCACTTTGAGTATCGTCCCTGGGCGTGGCTTCAGGGCACTCTGTCGATGGGCCTGGTTTTCGGTAACGCCTGCGGTTTATTTTCAAGGCCAACACTTAACTTTATTCAACATCGTCCTGACCACACCTAGCCCTCTGGTCCATTTGTCCATAAATTTAATAACTATATAAACTCAGGATTACTTAAAAGTTCTTACAGGACGTCTCTGTAGGCTCTCAGTTACAACTATATATTTTACATTTTTATTCTATTATACTTTAGTCCCTATAACGGGCAGGAAGCTGACCTATGGTACTACGGGTTGATCTACTACTAAGGCTACTTGGGGAAAGGTCAGGACAGGTACCACGATTGCTTGGTTCACCTGCGTCCAAGACAGGGGAAATTCTCCAATGATGGTTTGAACCGTCTCGTCCACCTTTTCTGTGTGCTGGGGGCTGTTTTGGTCTTCCTCTTGGTGTCTCAATTGATCAGGGCATATCTTCAGGTGGTCTCTTGAGACTGCCGGCGAAGTCTCTCTTCCATCTTTACTGATGAGGCATATCTTGGTGTTGTCGAAATATGAAGGTAAGACGGTGTATGGATCAACCTCCCACTGATCTTCTAATTTGTGAACTCGTCAATTCCTTTTGAGTACCTGTTCTCCAGTTGACAAAGGAACTGCAGGTGCATGCTGATTATAAGTTCTTTCCTGCCTCTGTCTCGCCTGGGACAAACTTCTCTCTACACATTCTTGCACCTTGCAGTATTGTTGCAGCCACTCCGTATCCCAGTCTGCATCTGGTGATGTCGTCTCAGGTGTTAAAACTCCCATGTCTAAGTCAATGGGTTACTTGCCAGGTCTTGCTCTCATCAGGTAGGCGGGTGTACAGTTGGAGTTCACCGGGATGTGGTTATATAGGTCTACCAAATCCGGTAACTTCTCTAGCCACAGGCTACGTTCTTCAAGGGGCAGCATCTTCAACGGGTCTATTACCACCTGGTTCATTTTCTCGCACATCCCGTTGGTTTGGGGATGATACGGCGTCGTCCTTATTTTCTTACAGCCGTACAAGTTACAGAATTCCTGAAACACTTCTGCTTCAAAGGCTGCAGCTTTGTCAGTAAGCACTCATTCAGGCTAACCATGTGGGCGACAAAAGTGTTGTTGAAACGCTTTGGCTGCCGTCTTAGCTGTCTGATCCTTCACTGGCACTACTACCAGAAACCGGGAGTAGTGGTCTACTATGGTGAGAGCGTAGACATAGCCTGATTGACTAGGGGCTAGCTTCATGTGGTCCAAGGCTACCAGTTCAAGTGGTTGTTTGGTGATTATGAGCTGCAGGGGAGCCCTCTGGCTATCACGGTCTTTCCGTCTCAGGTTGAATGAACCACATTCTCGACACCATCTCTCGATTGCTTTCCTCATGCCAACCCAGTAGAATCGTTCACGTAGCAGGACTTCCAACTTCTTCCACCCGAATTGTCCTGCTCCATCGTGGTACGCCTCTAAGACCATTGGCGCATCCCGCTTCGGGACTACCGCCTGCCAGACCAGTTTGTGTGTCCGCGAGTTGATGCTTCTTCGACACAGTTTTCCCTCGTAGATGAACAGCTTGCCCTTCTCCTTCCACAACTGTTGGGTCTCCTGTGGAGCATCTGGATCAGGGTGCGAGTCAGCTTGTGTAAGCAACTCCTTTACTAAGTGGACAGCTGGGTAGCTATCCTGCGTCTCTGCCCATCCATGGTGGGGCAATGGGTTAAACTTGGCCTCTCTGTTGCCGGAGCACTTGTCCCTCACACAGTGGGAGCACTGGGTCACTCCGTGATGATGGAAAGCTGGTAGCACTATCTCCTACAGCTCTTCCGGGTCTTCTTCCCCATCTGGTAAGGTTGGCATCCTGGACAGCACATCAGCATTATCGTTTTTATGCCCCGCCCGATACTTGATGGTAAACTCGTAGTTTGACAGCCGGGCCATCCATCGCTGCTCCAGTGCACCTAGCTTCGCCGTTTCAAGGTGGGTCAGTGGATTATTGTCCGTGAAAATTGTAAACTTCACTGAAGCCTGGTAGTGCTTAAAGCACTCTGTTACAGCCCAGACTATGGCTAAAAACTCCAACTTAAAGGAACTATAGTTATCGGAGTTCCTTTCGGTTGGACGGAGCTTCCTGCTGGAGTAGGCAATCACTCTATATCTGCCCTGCTGTACCTGGGACAGCACCGCTCCCAATCCCACGTTGCTGGCATCCGTTTAGAGTATAAAGAGTTGGCCATAGTCGGGGTAGGCCAGGACTTCGTCTCCTGTAAGAGCCACTTTCAGTCGAGTGAAGGATTCGTCTTCTGTTTTACCCCATTTGAACGGAGGATTCGGGTTCTTGGCCTTCTTGGACTGGCCCACTAAGAGGTCCTGCATGGGTGCCGCTATCTTGGTGAAACCCTTGATGAATCTCCTGTAGTAGCCTACCAGCTCGAGTAACTGCCGCACTTCCTTGATAGTGGAGGGTCTTGGCCAGTCCTTGATCACAATGACTTTTTGAGGGTCTGGTGCTACACCTTCGGCACTTACCACATGACCTAGGTACTGCACCTTGGGCTTCAACAGGTGGCACTTGGACGGCTTTACTTTCAGGCCAAAACCAGATAGGGCTTCGAACACCTCGGCCATGTGCTCCAGGTGGTCTTTGTATGTCTTTGAGTAGACGATTACGTCGTCTGGGTACAGAAGAACGGTTTGAAGTTTTTGTGTCCTAGGCAACATTCCATTAACTGCTAGAATGTCCCCGGGGCATTGCAGAGCCCGAATGGCATGCAGTTGAACTCGCAGAGGCCCATTGGTGTCGTAAACGCGGTCTTTTCTCTGTCCGCCTCTGCCACGGGAACCTGCCAATACCCACTGGTGAGATCTAAAGTGGAGAAATAGTTAGCGGATCTCAGTGCAGCTAATGATTCCTCAATTCTGGGTAATGGGTAGGCGTCCTTATTTGTAATGCGGTTAATCTGCCTATAATCAACACACATCCTCATTGTACCTTCTTTCTTTCTAACGAGGACTAATGGAGCTGCCCAGGGGCTACAACTATCTCTGATCACCCCAGCCGCCTTCATCTCCTGTAACATTCCCTTGGCACATTGATAGTAAGCTGGGGGTACAGGCCGGTACCTCTCTTTAATGGGCTGATGATCTCCTGTGGAGATATGATGTTGAACCCCTTTTAACTGCCCAAAGTCTAATGGGTGTTTGCTAAAGACTAGTGTTGAGCCACCCCCGTAGTGTTTGAGTTCGGTTCGTCGAACACCCGTATGTTCGCAGAACTGTTCGTCAAACTGTTCGTCGAACACCTTCGAACACCGTTAAAACCAATGGCAGGCATACAAAAACACATAGAAACACATAGAAAACACATAGAAAACGCTTCAAAGGTGTCCAAAAGCTGACAAACTGCTCAGAAGACACAACTAAAACATGGAAAAGTGACAAGTACATATAGTCATGCGAAAAGAAAAGAAGTGGAGGAGTAAAAGGAGGGGGAGACACAGATATAGGCATGTCATGCCCTTCTAAAATCAAGAAAGGCTGGAGTAAAAATCTAAAATCAGCCTACCAACACCCAGACGTCGTGACAAGAAAATTAAAAAAAGAAATATCTTTAGGTAGAATGGCGGTTCCATTCAGAACACTTTCCTTACAAGACGTAGTGGTATCCCCATTGTGAGTTGTGCCAAAAACGGAACCCAATACATTCGAACTAATCCACCATTTGTGATATCCAAGGGGCATGTCAGTAAACGACAACATCGACGCGGAACCAAATACAGTAGTATATACTGTACATCCTTTGACAAGGCAATCAGGCGGATCAAGAAGTTGGGAAGGGTCACCCTAATGGCCAAAACAGACATTGATGCGGCGTTCCGGTTACTTACTACCTGTGCCTCTGAATAGTGTCCACCTATTGGGCTGCTTCTGGGACGGAGCATACTATATAGATTGCTGTTTGCCCATGGGGTGCTCCAGATCCTGTTCACTATTTGAGGCGTTTAGTTGCTTCCTCGAATGGGTTGTAATGGACGTTTCTAAGGGGGCACATATTATCCATTACCTCGACAACTTCTTATACCTGGGCCCAAAAGATTCGCCACAGTGTGAATACACGCGGTAGTTCACCTGTGAGAAGGAGAGAGCTGGAGGGAGAGCGGACACCACAGAGCCGAGGGGTTAGATGGAGAACGGAAGAAGGAAAGAGGGCGAGGGAGGTAAGGGAGTACAGTGGAAGGCCGACCTGAGCTCCCCCACGTTCCTGCTGGGCGGGAAACAGCCCTGGGAAGAAAAGCCGCTTGCGCATCCCTTTAAGGTTACGGGCGCGGGCGGGCAGAGGGACTACGCTGGAGTGCGAAGCCGACACGGCCAGTCCGTTCCGGCCCGTGCCGCCGGGTTTATGCCAGAGCCGCAGTGGACCCTGACGGCCAGCCCCCCTCTCCCAATACTGGTGCCTGTCCACTGGTGGGTCGAGCCCCCCCCGCGGTGGGGGGGAGTAACATCTGCAGAAGAAAGACCATCTTCCAGCCAAACTAAGATGTCTACTTCTTTTCGTGGACAATGTGATACGATCCCTTTCTTACGGACACGCCCATCGCTACAAATTCCAGATGAGGCACAAAAACAGCAGGTGCTTCAACGGATATCAAGTGCTCCTTCAAGTGGGCTCTCCTCCACATCAACTTCAACATCACAAATACTCCAGTTCCTAGAGGTGTCACCCCAATCGCATTTGCTTCCTCACAGCTCCCAAGTCTCCAGCTGCCCGTCTGAGTATGGGGTAACACAGATGGTTGAGTCTGCACAGCTGTTTACTCATACTATAGCCTGGGAATCGGAGGTCTGCTCCAGAGCTTCTGTTAATCCAGACGAGGAAATGATCTGCACTGATGCCCAGAATCTTTATGAGTCGGATCCAGGACCAGATGAAGAAGGTTCTGAGCATAATGTAGACCCTCGTTCCCAAACTGTAACTCCTGTTGGTGGAGACAATGATGAAGACGATGATGAGACTCAAATACCTGACTGGAGCGACAACTTGACTTTTCGGTCAGGGCAGGAAGAGGTTGGCTCTGAGGACGACGGGTGTGAGAACACACAGGGTGATGATGACGAGGTTGGAGATCCCACTTACTGTCAACCCACAGTCAGCCAGTCGATGAGGTCAGCAGAGGAGGTGGAGGAGGATGTGACTAGCCCAGGGGATGGGGATGACTCAGTACTCGGGCCTTTGCCTGGCCTTTGGGATGTCGCGGTGGTCGGCTCCCGGGCCCGTACCCTGGGGTCACTCTTTAAAAGGGTGGATAATTGTTAATTTTATAAGAGTTCGTGACGCCACCTGTGGTATCTGGTGAGAAACACCAGCGCTGCAGCAGTCAACTGATAAGGCAGCTCAATGGTATAGCTCCCCACAGGTGGAGCTAGGCCTCAGGGCAGCGTATGCAGGGGGAATGCAGGACAGGCGAGACCCAGCTGGGTCAGAGCAAGAACGGGAACGGACACGGTAGTCACTTCAGTACCTTTTACTGGTGGAAATTCAGGCACATCCCAGAGCACTGTAGGGTGAAGGGTGCATATCAGGATCCTCGCCAATGAGCGGGTGTAGGGACTCCTGTTTCTTGCCTCTGCGTAGTAAGTTTCTGATCTGCCTGGAGCTAGGCCTAACTTTGTCTCTGTCCTGCGCTGGCTGACCTTGTGGTAGGGCCTTCTCTTGGAGTTCACGCTCCCAGTATGCAGGGCCTATCTCCTGGCTCTGTTACGTATCAGCACCTTAGCGATCCTGGGACTTGTAGTTCTCCAGGGATTCCAGTTATGCCTTACTGGGTCATAGAGATCCCGGTAAGCTCGGATCCGGTGTCCGGTAAATTCTTCGGGGTGAGCTGGTTAAGCTCCTCTGCCCCCTATGTACTAACTCTCCACTCGCCTTTGGCCTACTCGGGCCCTCACTAGGCTATACACACTAACGGCAGCTTGCCGCGCTTCACCGATCTTATGGCGCCGGCACACCTTAAGCTCTTACTGGGCTCCCTGAATCTAGCTAGCAGGAGCCTCGTGCTCCACTGCTGAACTATTAACTGAGTTCTCTAGACTAGACTGAGCTCCACTGCAGACTGACCTCTCTTAGGCTTCTTTACTGCAGGAACTCTTCAAAGGAACTGAACTGCCTAGCTACACCTTCCCTATTTATATCCCTAATGGGCTCCCTCTGCTGGTCTGAAGTGGAAGGTGGAGATGTGTGAATGTTTATGGGGGCCTCTTGTGGAGGATTCCATCATTGCACTCTTCTAGGATCTGTGATACCAAGCGCAGCTGGGCGTCACAGATGCTATTGATGACGAGGTTAGGTTGCGCCTTCCTGGACAGAGACGGAGTACTGGAAGCACATCAACAACTGCATCCTCAACCACAACTCTGCCTCTGACCACAAGTGGTGGTGGCTCTTCAGGTCGCATGGGCTCTAAGCCTTGCATAGCCTGGGCATTTTTTCAGATCGATAAGGATGACCCAACTCGTGTTATCTGTAATATTTGTCACCAAAAGCTAAGTAGAGGCTAAAAAATCCATAGTTTGAGTACTTCATGCATGAACCGTCACATGGATATGAAGCATAAGTTGCAGTGGGAAGCTCACTGTGCTACAATGCGGCCTAGCGGGCCGGGCCAACCACCGTCTGCCCCATCTTGTGCATCCGTGGCCTCTTCATCCTCTGTGACTGGGGGGACAGCAGTCACACATGTTTTTGGACGCAGACCTGCCACCTCTTTACCCGCAAAAGCCAGTGTGATTGGCAGGTCATCATTTCATTTGGAAGTGGAAACACCAGCTGGTGTTGAGCGCTCTCCAACATCGAGAGCACCACCTTTGGATCAAGGCAACCTAACTTTTCCGCCTGCATCTTCCTCACAGACCAGCAGTTTGCCGGGGACACCCTACTCAACCCCGTCTAAGCACAACAGCCAGCCCTTGGTCCCTCAGATGTGGACAAGTAAAAGACTATTTCCTCCTAGCCATGACAAAGCTAAGAGGTTGAATTTCACCATCTGGAAGCTGTTGGCTACAGAAATGCTGCCTTTCCGCCTGGTGGACACAGAGGATTTTCGAGACCTTATGTCCGTCGCAGTGCCCCAGTACCAGATGCCCAGTCGGCACTACTTCTCAAAGAAAGGTGTGCCTGCGCTACACCAGCATGTCGCACACAACATCACCGCTTCTTTGAGAAACTCTGTGTGTGACAGGGTGCATTTCACCACAGACACTTGGACGAGTAGGCATGGACAGGGGCGTTACATGTCGCTGACTGGGCACTGGGTAACTATGGTGACAGCAGGACAAGGGGCTGCTGTCCAAGTCTTGCCGTTCCCACGAGTTGTGCGTCAATCCTCTTTATCTAGAAGTTCCTCCACTGCTTCTGCCTCCTCAACCTCCTCTCGGTCCTCCACCTGCACCCAAAGCCTGTCTGGTAATGCCACCCGCTTTCTAACTGCGCAGAAGGAATCCTGCACACCTCCTTACTATGCTGGCAGCAGGGCTCAATGGCATCAGGCGGTGTTTACTTTGAAATGTCTGGGAAATGTGATTCACACAGTTGAGGAGTTGTGGTCAGCTCTGGAGACCCAGTTTCATGAATGGCTGTCTCCACTGGACCTGCAACCAGGGTAGGCCGTGTGCGACAATGCTGCAAACCTGGGTGCGGCCCTTCGCCGGGGCAATGTCACACACGTGCCTTGTATGGCTCACGTGTTGAACCTGTCCCACTATCCCGGAGTAGATGCCCTTCTGCAGAGGGCACGGTCGCTGTGTGCTCACTTCCGCCGTTCGCATCCCGCAACTCAACGACTTACATCTCTACAGAAGTCGTTGGGCCTGCCAGTTCACCAGCTGAAATGCGATGTGCCGACATGGTGGAATTCAACTCTGCACATGTTGCAGCGACTGTGGCAGCACTGACAAGCCCTGGTGCAATACGTTCTGACGTATAGCCTGGGCCAACGAGATCTAGAGGTGGGTCAAATCACGCTGCAGGAGTGGTCTCAGATCATGGACCTATGAAATTGATGCGCCCCCTGGGCCGTGGGGTACCCGGAGCCGGGCCGGTAGACGCTGGGGGTTGTAGTCACTGTGGCGGTGACCCGGTCCGTGACCCAGGGCGGTCAATCCAAGGGTAATTTGTATATATGGGTTTTATAATGTCCGACTACGCCACCTGTGGAGTGCGGCCAAAGGGGCCGCCACTGCAGAACAGTCCTCTGAAGCTGGTGGTTTTGCAGCAATGGTATTATTACTCCCCACAGGAAGAGTGTAGCTTCAGGGCAGTGTGGGTGGATGATGGTGGTTGTAGTGCAGGGAGTCAGTAATGAACACAGAGTCCGTGTGATGCAGTCCCAAGATCTTTACTCACAGTTATTGCAGTCCAGATTACAGGTACCAGAGCAATCTCCCCCGTCGTGCTGTGCATACTCAGTGAGGGGCTCAGTCTACCCCCAGATAGCTCCGGAGTACTTAGCAGGACCCCCTTCTGTGTGTCCTTTCTCTGGCCTTCTCCCTGCACCTCACACCCAGTGACACTTCTATCCGATATCCTCGGGCCTTGGCGGGAGACGTGTGTTCTGTCCCCTGGGTCCTATGTGGCTACCTTCTTAGTGAGACTGGTGTGGACTTTGGCCTGCAGTACATGAAATGCTGCAGCCTCCGGTTTCTAGTTGAGCCTTGCTGTTTCTCCGCTAGTTCAGGGACCGGTTCCCCTTATCTGGTCTGACCCCTCTACCTTCTGGTAGCAGCGGGCGTACGGGTGGCCTTCTGCACGGCCCGTACCCCTAGGGTCCCTTCGGTTCCTGGAGCCTTCCAGCTCCCACTCCTCTCTTCTCTCCTTCAGTCCTGTGCCTCCCAGGCAAGGCCCACCTCCAGAGCAGAGCTCATGCAGAGCCTCTGCTCCTGTCACTTCTCCTCCTCTGACTGGCTTGCTCTTTCTAAGATGACTTCCTATTTATACTCTCCCTGTCATGTGCTCCCCTAAGCTGCTTTCTCCACCCACACCCACTACATAGGACCCTCCCACCAGCTAGGGACCTGGGACTGTGCTCTCCCTTAGGAGCAATCTCGCCCTACCCCCACTGCGGGTATGTGTTGGATGCAGGTGTTATGGTCCCGAGCCATACTCCTTCCTTACCTGAAGGTGAGATACCACACCTCTGGGTGAGATGCAGTACCTCTGTGGCGACTGAACCCTCAGGGGCGCCACACACCCTTCTGCTCAGTTTTGAAATGGCGACGAAGATGTTTAGTGCTGACGATGCCATTATCAGCATGACTATTCCGGTGATTTACATGCTGGAGCACACGTTAAACAGAATTCAGAGTCAGGTTGTGGGACAAGAGGAGGTGGAGGAAGTAGAGGAGGAGTCGTATGTGGAAGGGATAACATCTCCAAGGTCCAGACGGTCGGCAGCACCAAGGCGGCAGGCATGGGAGGCTGGGGGAGAGGGATTAACCAGGGCGCATGGTAGCAGCCAAACTGTTGAGGAAGGTGCAGGAGCCGAGGAAGAAGTGGAGGACGAACTGGCGATGGGCATGTAAGACTCATCAGATGAGGGAGACCTTGATCACATTTCTGTTGTGCGAGGTTGGGGGGAGAGGGCAGAGGAAGGAAGCATGATTCTTACCTTGCTACCAACACAACAAGGATTTGGTCCTCCTGGATGCGCAAGACACATGAGTGCCTTCTTGCTGCACTACCTGCAACATGACCCTTGGATTGTCAGAATTCGAAGTAATCCCGACTACTGGTTTGCCATACTCTTAGATCCCCGGTACAAAAGTAAATTTGCCGAAATAATTCCTGCCATAGAGGAGTGCATGCAGGAGTATCAGCAGAGGCTGTTGCAGAATCTTACATGTGCTTTTCCACAAAACACCAGTGGTGCACGTAGTGAATCTCACAGTTCTAACTGGGACTGTCGAGTCTTCATCACTCAAACCGTATCAGTAACAGAGTATCTGCTGGTAACAGCAATTTTGTGGAATCGTTTCACCACTTTTTTAGACCATCCTTTGCAAGGCCACAGGAGACAAGAACTCTGACACATAGTCAACGCCTAGAGAGGATGGTACAGGAGCATCTCCAAGTGAACATCGAAGCCATGACTGTGTCACTGGACACTTGCTCATTTTGGGATTCCAATCTGGAAAAATGGCCTTAGCTCGCCACTCACGCCTTGGAGATCTTGTCATGCCCTGCAGCCAGCGTTCTCTCTGAATGTGTGTTCAGCGCTGCTGGTGGTGTGCTGACAGATAAGCGCACTCGGCTGTCCACTGAGAATGTAGACAGACTCACAAATCATGGATCTGCAAGGACTTTTCTACCCCTGTATCATCCTGGGGAGACTAAAAGCTTGAGGATTTGGTAAAATCACCTCACCAACCATTTTAAGCAACTCTGGGGCAATTGATGCCACTTAAGTGGTGTCTGTGCCACAATTTTTGGAAAAAATGGAGACTCTTTTTGGAGTCCCCTTGCTGTGTTTTACGAGATGTTGGCATCGTCAATTCCAGGTGGGTTGGGTCGCTCCCCCCCCCTTTTAACTGTAAGAAACTGCATACACTATGGCTTGGGGTAACATAGATGGTTGAGTCTGAAGAGCTGTTTACTCAGAGGTCAGTCAGTTCAGTGAGAGAAGAAGAGGGAGCAGGAGGTGGGAGCAGAGGCTCTGCATGGGCTCTGCTCCGCAAGCAGGCCTAGGAGAGAGGCCGGAGCCTGGAGGAAGCAGAAGGAAGGAGAAGGAAGAAAGAGGAGCGGAGGAGGCTCGAGGAACAGGAAAGAAGGGACCCCAGGGGTGCGGACCGGCGAGTCGCCACCGCACGCCCGAATCTATCTGCGTAGAAGGGTCAGGCCAAAGGGGGAGACCGGTCCACGAAACTAGTGGAGGCGGGGAACTACCCTCAGCTAGAGACTAGTGACATTTCATGTGGCGCAGCCCCTCGCTACACCCGCTAGGAAGCCACCATATAGGGTCAGGGAGACTGGCGCCAAGTTTACCAAGAGAAGGCCCGAGGCAGCCGGACAGAAGCGAGGTCACTGGCGGGGTATGACAGGCCAGAGAAAGGACACACAAAGGGGGTCCTGTGAAACACTCCGGAGATACCTGGGAGTCGGCCAAGCCCCTCACCTGGTGAGCACAGTATGACGTGCACAGCCGTTACCTGCAGAAGTGGTCTGGATAATAAGAACTGTGAGTAAAGACCCTGGACTTTATCACTGACTCTGTGTCGTCACTGCTACTCCTGAACCATCGCCCCCATCCTCCGCATACACTGCCCTGAGGCTACACTCCTCCCGTGGGGAGTTGTACTACACTCTGCTGCACCCACAACACCAGCCTCAGCGGTCTGCTCTGCAGAGGCGGTTCATCCTGACCGCAATCCACGGGTGGCGTAGTCGGACATTTAATATAATAAAAACCACATAAATAGACTGCCATTTGAGTTGACCACCCTGAGCCACGGGACCGGGTCCCCGCCACACGAGGACTACAACCCCCAGCATCCGCAACGGGTCCGGTTTCGGGTATCCCCACACCCGCGCGGCCCAGGGGGCACGTCACATCTAGCCTAGGCAGACTGTGTGGACCCCCAACCAAACCCAGATGCTCAGCCCTCCTACTGCCCCCCTTTCCTTGACAATACAATAATGTAACTCTTACAACTGGATGGGTGAGGATCGGTCACAGCTTTATTAACTCTTTATACTCATTCCATTAGAAAGACATTTTATTTCTAAAATAATTCAGCTTGTTGCAGCATGCCCTGGGTCTCCACACCGGCACGTTGGCCAACAAGTGTAACTCTCCAACATGTCCTTTCTATTTCCAGGCCACGGAGGATCCAGCGTACTCGTATGCAGGACTCTGACCCCCATCCATCACTCTTAATGCTTGTTTCACTCCGTCCTGGAGTCCTGACAGGAATATGTCCAGTCCGATATCCATTAAGTGAACACCGTCGGGCCGTATGAGGCCTGCTTTATCTCCTTCCAGTTGTATCACTACACCACCTCTGTCTCTTCTAAATTTTGCCATCCGAATATTTATTACCCGCCTTGTCTGTTCGATGGCCGTGATGTCTCGCGCACCTTGCCATGCCGCTATCGGAACAATCTCTGACCATACTATAGTTAGTTTTGTGAAAAATTCTCTGAAGCGCTCAGTGTCTAGTTTCATTATTGCCATTAGTTATGCGCTCTTATGATGACCTAGGTCGTTGCCCCCGGCCTGTATAACTAAGATGACCGGACCTCTTGCCTCTCTCCCTACTTTGATTACCTCCATTAGTACCTGTGGCCATAGCAGGCCTCTAATACCTCTCCAGTTGAAATATGTGTTATGAAACTCTAATTTCCTCCCGCCTGGGTGGACTTTCACCCTTTTTTCTGCCCAATATATATACGAGTGGCCTATCACCCACACTGTTGGCTTAGCGTCACCTGTAAAAGAAACAAACCACGTTAAGATAACAAGTCCGGTCTTATGTATCTCGCCAAACACGTGGATCGCCATTTCCCTATCCTCTGAACTTCCGTTTCTGACAGTCCTGCTCTTGCTGCTTCCGTGGCCGCGACTAAGCGGAATGAGTGTGTCCCGTAATCTTTGGGGTGGTTCCCTGCCGATGTTATGCATTTATTAAATATAGCTTGGAACTGGTATCTTGATAATGGCATTCCATCAATGTGTGATAGGAAGAAATTACTTTGGGATCTGATGGTTATATATGTTTTTACTATTGTTACCCGACTCAGTGTACCGTTAGTGGGTTGTAGAAGTACCCAAGTGCCCCTGCCCGCTGGAACCGTTTTCGATTGGCGTATGCGTAGACGTATTGCATTATTGGCTATGACTACGTCCTGGTGTAATAAGCCTCCACTGGTGGTAATTTTGGATTGAGGGACTAATTCGCTTATGCATAACGCCTCGAAGAAGGCGATCGCAAATGCAGTAGACAGTAGTGTTGCTTCAAATTGTGAGTGTCATGTTAATGGTGTTAGGGATATGATGTGAGAAATCAGTTTTAGTGACACGGGACGGGACGTCTACACTCCTGACTTGGCTGACCCCTTTTCCACCCTTTTATGGATTGTCTGATGATGAATCTCTTTGTCACATCTCCCCAATTCAGTAGTTGGAAGAGAAATGCTACTCCGGTCAGACACCACTGCGCTGACACCCCTGATATTCCCCTCATCATTAGCTGGTGGAGAAATTCTATGGTGACTTGTAATCTGGCTTGTTCACATTGGTCAACCCGTCTGCCTGCTACTAGTCGTGTCCACTCTTCCCATGCCTTACCGTATGCTTGCCACGTCGACGGGGCAACTGATGCTCTGATTAATGGCATCAACTATTCGCCACTAGATCCCATAGGGAGGGTGGGCAACTGCTGCCCGATGGGTGGGCGTTGGGGAGGAGCTCTGTGAAAATCTGCCTATTGAATTGTGATAAAGCATTAGCAGCAGCTTTAGACCCCTCAGCATCGTGGCTAGCGCGGACCCATACATTGTGTTTTAGGCACAGGAATGCTAGCCGGCGTAGTAGGCCTAGCACTGGGAGAAACGATGATGCCATCTTATTAATGCAGTGTGCTAGGCTGGTGTTTTTTGTTATGAAGCGTATATTTTTGTTAGCCAGGTGCTCGCCCCATATTTCTATTGCTACCACTATTGGGAAAAAAAATTATTTTCCGGGCTAGATGCAGCTAAAAATTGTTAATAATTTCAAAGCTGGTGGAGCTTGGTATAGATGGCCTAATACAATGAGTACCACACACTACTACTATGCCCAAAATTATTTTCCAGGCAAGATGCAGCTAAAAATTATTAGTAATTTGAAAGCTGGTGGAGCTTAGTATAGATGGCCTAATAGAATGAGTACCACACACTGCTAATATGCCCAAAATTATTTTACAGGCAAGATGCAGCTAAAAATTATTATTAATTTCAAAGCTGGTGAAGCTTGGTATAGATGGCCTAATACAATGAGTACCACACACTGCTACTAAGCCCAAAATTATTTTCCGGGCTATATGCAGCTAAAAATTATTATTAATTTTAAAGCTGGTGGAGCTTGGTATAGATGGCCTAATACAATGAGTACCACACACTACTAATATGCCCAAAATTATTTTCCAGGCAAGATGCAGCTAAAAATTATTAGTAATTTGATAGCTGGTGGAGCTTAGTATAGATGGCCTAATAGAATGAGTACCACACACTGCTAATATGCCCAAAATTATTTTACAGGCAAGATGCAGCTAAAAATTATTATTAATTTCAAAGCTGGTGGAGCTTGGTATAGATGGCCTAATACAATGAGTACCACACACTACTAATATGCCCAAAATTATTTTCCAGGCAAGATGCAGCTAAAAATTTTTAGTAATTTGAAAGCTGGTGGAGCTTAGTATAGATGGCCTAATAGAATGAGTACCACACACTGCTAATATGCCCAAAATTATTTTACAGGCAAGATGAAGCTAAAAATTATTATTAATTTCAAAGCTGGTGGAGCTTGGTATAGATGGCCTAATACAATGAGTACCACACACTGCTACTAAGCCCAAAATTATTTTCCGGGCTAGATGCAGCTAAAAATTATTATTAATTTCAAAGCTGGTGGAGCTTGGTATAGATGGCCTAATACAATGAGTACCACACACTACTACTATGCCCAAAATTATTTTCCAGGCAAGATGCAGCTAAAAATTATTATTAATTTCAAAGCTGGTGGAGCTTGGTATAGATGGCCTAATACAATGAGTACCACACACTGCTACTAAGCCCAAAATTATTTTCCGGGCTAGATGCAGCTAAAAATTATTATTATTTCAAAGCTGGTGGAGCTTGGTATAGATGGCCTAATAGATTGAGTACCACACACTGCTACAGGCCCAAAAGGTTTTACTTGGCTAGGTGCAGTAAAAAAATTGTATTACATACACAGGTGGTGTAGCTTGCAACACAGATAGGCTACTCCACTGACTAACACACACTGCAAGAGGCCCAAAAGGATTTGCTTAGCTAGATTTAGCCAAATGCTGTGAAAAACACTTGCACAGCACTAAAACAGACCTACCTGGCAAAAAGTGATAGGAACTGATGTAACCTAGCCCTCAAAAGGGCTGGAATTACAACTAGTCACTACTCCCAACCTATCTGTCGATTTAAGAGCACAGACCTGCCTGCTAAAAGTGCAAGGAACTGCTGTAACCTAGCTCTCAAAAGTGCTGCAATTACAAACTAGCCCCTACTCCCTAAACCTTTCTGTCTATTTAAGAGAAAATTTGCTTGCAATTAAGTTACACAATATAGCGCTAACAGCAGCAGCAGCGCCGTCTAACACTCAGCTGCAGCAGTGAGAAAATGGTGGCGACGGAGAAAATGGCTGGGTCTTATAGGGCAATGACATGTGACATACACAGCCAATGACACATGCCCTTACTTGTGTGAAAAAAAGCACTTCGCTCCGTGTGTGCGCTGCTGATAGGCTGACAGACTGCAACTCCCCACTGTAAATGCGGGAAAGAGAAAAAAAAATGGAGATCTTCATTATTTCTGCAGAGATCCATCCCATGCCCCTCCCTCCGCCCCGCTGTACACCCAAACTGTGTATTAACATTGATTATCAGCATTACTGTGAAAAAATCCAGTTACGATTTGGGTGCACGAACAGTTATCGAACATAACCTCGAACAGCCGGATTTTTTTCAAATTGTTCGGGTTCGTCGAACGGCTCGAACACCGACCAAAACAGCTCGAATTTGAGATTGGCGAACAGTTCGATTCGAACACCGCTCATCTCTACTAAAGACTCGCTCATATTCTTGGACCACCCGGTACACTCCATGCTTTTAGTGCAAAGGGGTGGAGTCAGTGCCTACTTGTAGCTTCTGACACCAATCCTCCATCTGCCCCTTGGGGTCGTTGTCTTCCGCCTATTCGGATGAAGGCAAAGGTTCCACTGCCTTTATTGCATTGTTACTGACAGTGAACAGCTTAGCAAGGGTGGCATACAGGGGTAAATGGACCTCTTTCTCCCTGCAATTCAGGATGCGTATCAGCACTTCCCCTTGCGGACATCGACTACCCCCTGGCTGTCAAGACGGTGGGCCTACTATCAAAGTACACGGGTTCTACCAGGGCCTGATAATCTTGAACCCTGAGACCTATTGCTGCCCGACACCATATTAACATTTCACTCCTAGGGGGCATTGCAGTGGGGAATGGATCACTCACTTTGACACTCGACTTCTCCACTAGACAGCTCTACCTGTTGTCTCTTCATCAGGGCTTTGATCTCCTTCTGCAGAACTTGCTGCTGACCAGAGCTGGCAGTCTCTGTGACCTGTTGCAACAAAACAATAATTTCCCGAAGACAATTCTCTATCACATTGGTGCCTATAATTATTATAGGATGGCTTTTTTGGCGATCAATATCAGCAATAATCATCCCTTGTGATAGCAATGCTACTCAGCCAACCTTTATGGTCACCTCTTTATACCCCACCTGAGGCAAGGGCTGACCATTGCTAGCAAAGATGTTAATATGTTCATTTGGACTGCGGGTAATGTCTGAATCAGTTCAGTATCGTTTATAAAGGATATATGGCATCGTTGTCACCTGGGAACCAGTGTCCTGCAATGCGTTCATCGGGATGCCATCAAGCACGACAGGTGGACCGGTCGTCCTCCCACGTACTTGTCTCGCCAGCTTTGTGGGCCTGGTCGTCTTACTCCTGGGGGTTGGCCCTCTGCCCCAGGAGTTTCTCGTTTAAATTGCAGAATCTTGCGAGGTGTCCCGCCTTTTGACAGCGGCGACAGATGGGTTGTCCGTTCTGGTCGTAGCAATCGCTGTTTCTCCCTCTGGTCGGTGGAATCCTTCTCTGCCGTCACCAAGGGACGTCATCTAAACTGGAAGCCAGCTGGATCCTTTACTTTGGAGACACTTGCATATCCTGCACGGTTTTGGTTAGTGTAGCGCCACACATTTGGTGAGCTCCTGAAGCTGAAGGAGTAGGTCTGCAGAGGGGTCATAGTCTAGGATCTGCGCGTCAGCCTCCACAGGCGCCGGCGAAAAAGACGCCGCCTCCTGGCGGTATGTGATAGCTGGGCACCAGAGAGGTGCAGTGCCACTTGGGGTTGATTCTCGCAGCACCCGGATGGCCCAGTCTTTAAATTGCGCAAAGTCCAGATCAGGGTTTTGCACAGCCATTATGCGCAGCTGTGTCCGGTGAGCGTTAGACAGGAGCCCGTCAATAAACTGTTCGGTTAGCAATCTGTCCTCGTCTCGCACACTGTCGGGGTCCACCTGTTTAATGGCCCGCAGCGCCTCCTGCAGACAGGGGGTACACTTGGAACAAACTGCTCAGTCTCTCCTCAAAGTCGCTCAGGGTGTGCGACTTCCCTGAGTACTGGGGCAACCACACCGCCCCTGGTATATACAGCATGGATAACGGCATTACAGTGACGGCAGCAGAACCCGCGGCTGAATCCTCTCCCAGTTGGGCATCTTCCTACCCCCCTAGTGAACCTCAGCCAGGTCCTGGGTTTCTGCTGGCGTACCAGTATGCTGCTCTGAAGGCGAGAGGGATCGATTACCCGGAGGTTCCAGATCGGGGCCTCCTGCTTCCCCTCGGCTGACGGCAAATGACGTGATGATACAGTTCAGCAAAGTCTATGGCACACAGTACCCGATTATAGGATTAAGGATGACGCGCCCCCTAGGCCGTGGGGTACTCAGTAGCTGGGCTGGTCAGTGCTGGGGATGTCACGGTGGCAGTGACCCGGTCCGTGACCCAGGGCGGTCAATTAAAAGGAAAGTAAAAGAGAATAAAGTTTTTAGGATAATAATGTTCGTGACGCCACCTGTGGTATGCTGCTATATGGAGCCGCCGCTGCGGTGCAGATCCACTAGAGCTGATGGTGACGCAGCAGAGTTGGTTCAGCTCTCCACAGGCAGAGCTAAGCTCCAGGGCAGTGGAGATGATTTGAAGAGTAAATGTTGTCGGCAGGGAAAGTGTCGTGCAGGGCTGAGGGCGCAGGTAATGAACAGACAACACATTAACGGCGGTTTCCTCTTAGCTTTACTTGCTGTTTGGCAGAGCAGACCGGGGCACAGGTACTAGCTGGTAGAGGAGGTCCGGGCGGCCTGGAAGCAAGTTGGGGATCTGACGCGCCCCCCTGGGCCGTGGGGTACTCGGTAGCTGGGCTGGTCGATTAAAGGTAAAGTAATAGGGGAAATAAAGTTATTAGAGATAATGTTCGTGATGCCACCTGTGGTGTGCGGCTATATGGGGCCACCTCTGTGGTGCAGATCCTCTGGAGCTGATGGTGACGCAGCAGAGTTGGTTCAGCTCTCCACAGGCAGAGCTAAGCTCCAGGGCAGTATATGTAGTATTGTGGAGGTAGATGTTGTTGGTGCGGTGTAATGCAGGTGATGGCGCAGATAATGACCAGTCCTCAGCTTAATGGTGGTTTCCTCTTATCTTTACTTGCAGTTTGTTAAGCAGACTGGGCATAGGTACTAGCTGGTAGTAGAGGTCCGGACGGCCTGGAAGCAAGTTGGGAATCCACCTCGCCAGGTGAAGTTGTAGGCCTTCCCTCTGCGCTAATCTCTTTGGCCCTGCTGCTTGTAGCTATGCTGCGGCCCTTGTCCCTGAGTAAAACATATTTTTCCTCACACGTATGGCAGGCAGCTCGGGCCTTCCTGGAGTGTCGCTCCCACATGGCCGTGCTGGGCCCTATGTGCTGCTGAGCCTCCGGGCATCTGGTGGGGCCAGGATACCTGCAGTCTCCTGCCCTCCAGTTTCTGCTGCTGGCCCTTCAGTGCCCCACAACCTCAGACCCCGGTGTCTGGTTCTTCTGCGCTTCTCCCCTCTGGGGCGAGCTTGTACACAGCTCCCTCCCCAGGTCCATCCTCGTTGCTGTCCTGTCTTCAACTCCTCTCAACTCACTCTAACTAACCCCCTTCCAGATCTCAATTGCTAAGGTGAGGAGCTCCCCTTTCTAGTCTGGAGCCAGGAAAGTGTTGTATGCTGGTAAACCTGATTAGGGGACCCCTCCTTGCTTCCAAGCATGGCGTCACCCCTTGTGAGGGAGGCAATGCCACTGTGGCAACTGGACCCCTGGGGTGCCACAGATCCACCTCACCAGGTGGAGTTGTAGGCCTTAATAGCGCCCCGAGGGTTCGGCCGCTACAGGGGTATTGCACCTCAACCAGAGGTGTGATATTCCACTCCCGGGTAAGGATAGAGTGTGGACCGGGACTCGGTTAGCTGCATGCATCACACACACCCCATTTCCGGGGGACAGCTCAACGGTGCTCCCTTTAGTACAGTAATGCAGGCACGACAGATCATGTCCCTGGCTGGAGTGGGGAGGGGGGAGGAAAACCCAGTGATGTAGGAGCAGGAGGGGACGGCTTCTGGGCATAGGTAGGAGCCCATTGGTTGCAAGTCACCTGGGCTCATACACAGAGAGGGAGGTATATAAGGTGGGCACCATCTTAGTTCTGGGTCAGTCAGTCAGTTCAGTCGTGCAGAGAAGAAGTGCAGTCTGTGGGGAGCGGCTCTGCAGGAGCCCTGCTCCAGGGCCAGGCCTAGAGTAAAGGCCGGGACCCGAGAGAAGAGAGGAGAACAGGAAGGGAGGTAAGAAGGAACAGAACACCAAGAGAGGCCCAGAGACACGAAGGCAGAAGGAACCCTAAGGACCCAGGAGATCACGGGTGACGGGTTGGCAGAACAGGGTACCGGATCCCAAGTTGGTGGAGGCGACTAATCCTTAACCAAGAACCGGTGGTCGTGATCATTTACTGGTGCGACCCCTCACTACACCTACTAGGAAGGCACACCACATAGGGTCAGGGAAGTGGGCACCCAGCCCTCCCAGGAGAAGATCCGAGGCAGCTGGACAGGAGTAGTATCACTGGTAGGGCACGGCTGACGAAAGGATAGAAGGGAGTCCTGTGCCACTATCCGGAATTACCTGGGGGTTGGTCGAGCCCCCTGCCTGGTGGAATTTGCACGGCTCAGGCGGTCCTACCTGTGCACAAGTGACCTGGATGAGAACTGTGAGTAAAGAACCTGAACTGCAACACCTTGTCTCTGTGCTTTCTCACCGCATACAGCACTACTAGTACTGGGACGCCCCGCACCACAACCACCATCTTTGCTCTACATTGCCCTGAGGCTAGACTCCTCCCGTGGGGAGTTGTACCACACTCTGCTGCCCTCACAACTTCAGCCTCAGAGGTCGGTTCGGCAGCGGCGGTTCTTATGGACCGTTATCCACGGGTGGCGTAGTCGGACATTACATTATACTGATACAGAGACTGACACAACCTTTGTCTGACCACCCTGAGCCACGGGACCGGGTTGCCACTACTACTCCCAGCATTGCCCTGAAGCCCGGTCCTGAGTGCCCCACGGCCCAGGGGGCGAGTCACCTTCCCTCTGCGCTATACTTTTGGCCCTGCTGCTTGAAACTATGCTGCGGCCCTCGTCCCTGAGTAAAAACATCTTTTTCCTCACCCGTATGGCAGGCAACTAGGGCCTTTCTCAAGTGTCGCTCCCACGTGGCGGTGCTGGGCCCTATGGTGCTGCTGTGCCGCTGGGCGTCTGGTGGGGCCAGGAGATCTGCAGTCTCCTGCCCTCCGGATTCTGCTGCTGGGCCTTCAGTGCCCCACAACCATGGACTCCGGTGTCTGGTTCACTTGCGCTTCTCTCCTCTGGGTCGAGCTTGTACACAGCTCCCTTCCCCAGGTCCTTCCTCGTCGCAGTCCTGTCTTCAACTCCTCTCAACTCACTCTTACTAACCCCGCCTCCAGATTCCAGTTGTTAAGGGGAGGAGCTCCCCTTCCTGGTCTGGAGCCAGGAAAGTGTTGCATGCTGGTAAACCTGATTAGGGGACCCCTCCTTGCTTCCAGGCATGGCATCACCCCTTGTGAGGGAGGCAATGCCACTGTGGCAACTGGACCCCTGGGGTGCCACATATCTACTGTATATAATTGAGCAAGTGACGCACCCCTGGGCCTTTGTCGCGCGGCATCGCGCGCACGGGAGCTTACCCGGAGCCGGATCTGTTGAGGGTTGTAGTCTCGTGGCGGTGACCCGGTCCGTGCCCAGGGAGTCAAACTGAGCGGCGATGTATTAGCGGTAGATGTTGGACGACTACGCCACCCGTTGAATGCAGCGAAGGAGCTGCCGCTGCAGGGCAGACCGCTGAGGCCGGTGGTAGGATTGTGCAGCGTGATAGTATCACCCCCAACGGGAGGGGTATGGCCTCAGGGCAGCCGACGTGGATGATGGGGGTAGCAGGAATCACTCAGAGACGATGCGGTGTAATTCAGGGTCTTTACTGGTGATAAAGATAGACCCTCCCGGAGTACTGGCTAGCGATCGGGGCCTGGTCAGTCCTTGAGCAGATGGGATCTCCCCTGGCCAGGCGGAGTTGTAGGCCTCCCAAACTGACTGTACTCTTCTGGCTACCTTGCTAGAGGCGGGTATAAGTAGCCCACGTCCCTGAGTGTACCGTGTGGTGCTCACCCGTATGGCCGGTGACTCGGGGCCTTCTAGTGGCGTCCGCTCCACGACGGCGGTGCTGGTCCCACGCGTGTGACCGTGCCTTCGGGTTTCTTGGCCAGAGGACCTGAAATCCCCTGCCGGGCGGTTTCTGCTGCTGGGTAAAGATTAGTCCCCACAGCCTCGGACTCCGGGTCCGGTGATAGCTTCTCAGTCAGGGCGAGCTCTGCAGCTGCCAGCCCCTGACTCCTTGTAGCACTGCGCCCACAGAGCTCCTGATGTTCTTTTCCTATATCTGCTTCTCTTCTCTGTCTCTACTTCTTCTCTACTCCCTAACCCTGCCTCAGCCCTAGGTTTATATAGGGGAAGTTCTTCCCCTCCCAGGACTGGGCAGGAGGTGTGGCATGCACAGGATCCCTGACCAAGAGACCTCCCACCTGCTCTCAGACATAACATTGCTGTTACTGTGGAAACCAGACCCCTGGGGTGCCACACAAGTAGTTTCACATGTAGAATCCTTTCTGTGTAATGTACTCACTGTTAGGATTCTGCCCTGTTCTCCGCGCTTGTCGTGTAACTGCTCATATGAGGTTTGCAGACTTGTACATTTTTTTCTTCTGTTTTATCTTCTGCTTCACTAAGTGTACATCCGTAAGGGTGTGGACAGTGACTGTCGTGTTCCTGCCCATGAAGACAACAATCACGTAAAGTGAATAGTGTCATGCGTTTTTGTACGTGTATTGTGATATGTGAAGTGTGAACTATGTCATGCGGTTTTAGGAATGTGTAATAATGCATAGTGTTTTAGGTAATTGCGCTGCTGTGTAGGTACTGTAAAGGTAATGCCTAGTGTGAGTAAGGTACACTCCAGCTCCAGTATAGGATAAGCATAGGATAACACACAGTTTAGCGTTTAGGTAATCGATAGATAGTAACTGTAGGTGCATTAGGGCAAGATAGAGTTAATGTTTGGGACTAGCTTATATTGGGATGGGTTACTGGGGCAAGTAAAAAACGGAACAGCATCCTGTTTTAGTGAGAGTGTTTGTTTGCTAAGTGACAAGGTGAAGTTCAAGGAGCAGCAAGCTGATAGCAGAAGTGAGTACAAAGTGTTCTGGGTGGTATGAGGCCTTACAAGACTCCCTGCAGACATTCCTGCAATGTCCAGAGCCTATGGCTCGATACAGGTGCTATGGAGAGAACCATAACCCATTCCATACCGAGGAAGATAGACGTGGAACCCCGTAAAGGAAAGGTAAAGAATCTCGGATATACTGCGGGACTGAATGGGAAATCCCTGGGGCTGACAGGATCATTGAACATAGGGATAGTTCAGGAACAACGGAAAGTAAAGTGGGAAATGTACTGTATTACTGAAACAGGAAACAGAGGGTGCTGTGCCCGGTACTGCATGATACAATCTGATGTACTTGAACTGTTCAGTAAATTTTTATGTGTTGAAACAAACTGGGTGTCCCCTGTTCATGAATACGGAGGATTGAAGACAGCGAAGGCCTGCGGCCCACAAGTGAGTGTAATGCACCTTACAGGAGACAGGACACTAGGACTGGGACACAATTTTCTTGTAAAGTGCCAGGGCATTATGGACCAGCATCTCGACCATGGCTACGATCCTCGGCCACCTTACACATCACTAAAATGATGTTGTAATTAGATGGTATCGAAATGTTCCTAGCCTTGTATCAGCACTTGTTATGTGTGTTTGTTTATGCTGATGCTTCTTGAGCAGGGTCATCTCTGTTTGTAAGGCTAAGTTCACATGAGGGTAAAAAAAAAATTGTTTAGATCGTGAAAAAATGGACAATTTTTCATCTGTATTGTCAGTCATCCATATTGCAGCTGTATACTACTCATGTGTCTGTTTTTATATCTTGTGACAAAGTCACTGGTAAAATACTGAAGTGGAAATATGTATCACTGAGGATGTTAGCTTCTGTGATGTGAACCTGGAAAAATGCTGCAGCACACTAAGTGCTGAGAGCAGTTAATAAGCCACATTAATTGCTGGGGTTTTGTGGACAGCTGATGTGTGGGTGGTAAGCTGTTCACCATATCTCCACCCCAGGGTGTGGTCCAGAAGGTAAATAGGCAGCCTTCTGACTCATTCATTGTTCTGTGTACTCCAGGAGGGGAGCTGACCTCCAGAGCTGGGCTCTTGGTAAACAGAGCTGAAATTTGTTTCCTCTGCAGGCGAACTCCGCAGTTATAAGGACTATAGTGAGTGCTATTTTGTTTGTTTATGTCAAGAAGACTGAATGTGCTTATATATTTTGTTTGGACTGGTTTATGAAGCCTGTTTTAATAAACATGTTGAAAACTTAAATGGAAAACCTTCCTGTGACTACCTCGTTAAGCAGCCGAGAGTACCGATCTACCACAATCTGTATGGCATCCGTTTTTATACAACAGTAGCGTATAAAATGTAGAAGACCAAATACAGTTTCCTATAGTAATAATTGAAATGTATCCCTAAAAATCAGATGCTATACGATCCATATGAGATCCGATATTTTTTGGCACCTGTTGACTTGAATAGTAGTAATGGGTAGTAATGTCTGAATCACTTGGCTCCACTCATCAAAAAGAGCTGACTCTTTTGGATCCCAAACGGATCTCTATTGAATATGTTCACTGCATCTGAACACATTATTCCGATAAAATCACCGCAATCTAAACCCCACCGACTAGCTTCCAAAACCTCTTCCTCCTATAGCTAGCCAATTACATTGCTGGGTGTGTGGGGTTTCAGCAGTGTTGGCAGGGTTTCGTCTGCAGAACATTGAATAGTTCACATTGGGGTAAAATAACAGAGACTGTAAGTGGCTCTCAGTGGGGTGCCGGCTCCCATCGTTCAGTGGTGAAGCCATCTCTTTGTACTGGATTGTTAGCGAAAAACCCTTCACTATTGCATAGGCAACTCTTATTAAAAATAATGAAGAGACCAGTGCATGCTGCCAATTTTTTTCACACGGACTGTGTGTTAATAAAAAAAAGGTCATCTGAACAGCCCAATAGAATAGCACTGGTCCTAGGTCAGGTGAACACCACCATATTTTCTGTGCAAGTGCGATCCGACCAAACATCAGATGCATCCAAACCAATGTTTTTCTACGGTGCCGCTCAGATTTATATATTTTTTTCCTAGGACTAAGCTGGTCAGAGGAAAAAATCGCAGCATGTCTGAGTTTGATGCGATTATCGATTATGCAAGTCACTGAGTGCATGCAAATAATCAGACTGCACTCGGATGACATCTGACTGAGTGCAGTTCAATTCAGCACACTGACACAATAGAGAAGATGGAGAAATCTTGTTCTTCTACTTCTTCTCCCAGTGTGCTCTAATTCGCTCATCCAAGACAATCAGATCACTCTATGATCATACTCTGATCAAACTCTGATCAGAATGTCATTTGCATAATCGTCCCAATTCTCTTGGATGAGAAAAAATACGGTGGCCTGACCCTAGCTTTAGTTAGTTTTTTTTACCATGGACAGCACTCAGACCAAAAATACGACAATACGACTGTGTGAACATAGCTTTAATGTATTTACTCAATAATTCACCTGAAAAAGTGCAAAATAAAGGTTAAAAAGAAGAACATATGCACTGCAATGTACAAATGACTTGCTGTGCATATGTTCAATTTTGAGCTTTTTTTAACTACCACTACGCCAAGTGGTTAAAAGAAGTGACCTGACTATTCTTCACGTGGCTTCTGCTTGAAAGTTTTCACTAGTTTGTTCACCATTGGCTCCTGTATGGCAGGAGAGTGGCTGCGTAGTGAGGTGCGATAGTGGTATAATTCCACAGAGGAAGTGTATAGAACCGACAGAAAGAGTAGGGCGGTACTATTTAGAATGCAGCTTTCATTTTAACGGAACCGTTTAAATTTAAACTGATTTCTGAATGGTTGCTATGGGCAACAAAGACCGTTTTCCTTTTAGACAGTTTTTCAAATTGAGGCATATAATCCTCTTTGAGAACATTAACACCCTTACAAAAACGCAAAACTGTTTTATAGTGTAATTGAATTATAAAGTCTAAATGTCAGACTCTATGACTTTTTAGTATCTCAAGGAGTGGGATTTTTTTTTAAGTAATCCTTCAAGACTTCACTTTCTTACTTACACAATTTTTTTTACTTAGGCTTAAAAAAAAGAAAAAAAAAATGTTCACTGCAGTACATGAGTCATCAGCCATACAGAGAAAATTGCTCACTGAAAGCTTCCTACTGCGTATACGTAAAAGCTGTATGTGCCCAATTATTCCTTCCGAATAACAATGTTTGCCTCAGGGCTTTCTTCTTTTCCCCTTGCAAGTAGATTACTGCAGACTTTTAAGCATTTGAGGACATTTCCCATCAGTACCCTGGATTATGTTATCAGCAGAAAACAGATGGAGCGTATCAGAACAATGTCAGCCATTCTTCACCTGTTGCGCCCATATTAAAACCCAAGAATTGAATGGCTTTGAAACCTGCAAGGATAAATTTAGTATTAGGAAAAAAAGAACATCATCTGATACAAGTGGAAGTATCTGAGCTGTGTAAGACTCGCATTTTAACATTTGACTTAGTTTGCAAAAACATTTCTAGATTATATGACAGGAGCAGAAATTATGCTCCCATTGTTGTTCAAGGAAACTCTTCAATTACAAAAAACAATAGGGATTCTTATAACTGTCCAGTATTTTTTTCAGCATGATGTCTAACAGTGGGTCATAAACCACCCACCTGATCTCCTCCCACCTTAGAGGTTTGTTGCTGTCACGCATTTGTAGCACCCCGAGGGCTCGGTTGCTACAGAGGTATTGCATCTCACCTAGAGGTGTGATATCTCACTTCCAGGTAAGGATGGAGTGTGGATCAGTACCCGGACAGCTGCATGCACTACACCACATTTCCGGGGGGCAGGGCGACCGATATGCCCCTAAGATGGGCACGACAGTCCCTGTCCCTGGCTGGAGTGGGGGGTGGGAACACCTAGGAAGGGGGAACCCTGTAGTGCAGGGGCAGAGAGGAAGCAGTTCCTGGGTGCACCTATAGGGAGGTATAAAAGGTGGGGGCCATCTTAGAGCAGGAGCCAGTCAGAGGAGGAAAAGAGCAGGAGCAGGGCTCTGTGGAGCTCTGCTCCAGGAGGCGGGCCTAGCCTGAGAGGCCCAAGACAGAGAGAAGACAGGGAGCAGGGCTGCTGCATGGGCTCTGCTCCACAGGCAGGCTCTGTCAGGAGGCCTGGGCCTGAAGGAAGAGGGAAGAAGGAAGGGAAGCGGAGGAGGCTTCAGGAACACAGAGGAAAGAAGGGACTCCAGGGGTGTGGACCGGCTGGTAGCCACCATACGCCCGTATCTACCTGCATAGAGGAGTCAGGCCGAGGGGGGAGACCGGTCCCCGAAACTAGTGGAGGCGGGGAACAACCCTCAGCTAGAAACCGGAGGCTGCGACATTTCAAGTGGCACAGCCCCTCGCTACACCCGCTAGGAAGGCACCATATAGGGTCCAGGGAAACGGAAGCACGTTTGCCCGCCAAGGCCCGAGGCAGCTGGACAGAAGCGTGGTCACTGGTGGGGTACGACAGGCCAGAGGAAGGACACATAAAGGGGGTCCTGTGAAACACTCCGGAGATACCTGGGAGTCGCCGAGCCCCTCACCTGGTGAGCACAGTGCGACGTGGGCAGCCGTTACCTGCAGAAGTGGTCTGGATAATAAGAACTGTGAATAAAGACCCTGGACTGCATCACTGACTCTGTGTCGTCACTGCTACTCCTGCACCATCACCCCCATCCTCCGCATACACTGCCCTGAGGCTGCACTCCTCCCGTGGGGAGTTGTACTACACTCTGCTGCACCCACAACACCAGTCTCAGTGGTCTGCCCAGCAGCGGCGGTTCATCCTGACCGCAATCCACGGGTGGCGTAGTCGGACAATTTATAAATAATAACAAACACCATAAATAGACTGCCATTTGGTTTGACCACCCTGAGCCACGGACCGGGTCACCGCCACGCGGAGACTACAACCCCCAGCATCCCACAAAAGGCCCGGTTCCGGGTTCCCCACACGGCCCAGGGGGCGCGTCTCATTTTTCATACACTGTATGTGACGCGCCCCTGGGCCTGTGTCGCGCTGCGTTGCGCACGCGGGAGCTTACCCGGAGCCGGATCTGTTGAGGGTTGTAGTCTCGTGGCGGTGATCCGGTCCGTGCCCAGGGAGTCAGACTAAGTGGCGCTGTTTTAGCGGTAGATGTTGGACGACTACACCACCCGTTGAGTGCAGCCAGGGAGCTGCTGCTGCAGGGCAGACCGCTGAGGCCGGTGGTAGGATTGTGCAGCGTGATAGTATAACCCCCAACGGGAGGGGTATGGCCTCAGGGCAGCCGACGTGGATGATGGGGGTAGCAGGAACCACTCGGAGACGGTACTGTGTAGTTCAGGGTCTTTACTGGTGACAAAGATAGACCCTCCCGGAGTACTGGCTAGCGATTGGGGCCTGGTCAGTCCTTGAGCAGATGGGATCTCCCCTGGCCAGGCGGAGTTGTAGGCCTCCCAAACTAACGATACTCTTCTGGCTACCTTGCTAGAGGCGGGTATAAGTAGCCCACGTCCCTGAGTGTACCGTGTGGTGCTCACCCGTATGGCCGGTGACTCGGGGCCTTCGGGTTTCTGGGCCAGAGGACCTGCAATCCCCTGCCGGTCGGTTTCTGCTGCTGGATAGGAGTTAGTCCCCACAGCCTCGGACTCCGGGTCCGGTGATAACTTCTCAGTCAGGGCGAGCTCTGCAGCTGCCAGCCCCTGACTCCTTGTAACACTGCTCCCACAGAGCTCCTGTTGTTTCTTCCTATATTTGCTTCTTTTCTCTGCTTCTTCTCTACTCACTCACCCTGCCTCAGCCCTAGGTTTATATAGGGGAAGTTCTTCCCCTCCCAGGACTGGGCAGGAGGTGTGGCATGCATAGGATCCCTGACCAAGAGACCTCCCACCTGCTCTCAGACATAACATTGCTGTTACTGTGGAAAACCAGACCCCTGGGGTGCCACATTCCCCCCTAGTGAAATTTAGTACTCCGGGACTAAACATATTTTAGAAAAACATAACAAGATATAACAATAACAATAAAGAAACACATAAAGGTGGTCACGGCATGTCCGTAACCGGGTGCAGTCTTTGAAGAAAGCAAGGTGTCCATTTCACCAAAACAGGGAGACGTAACCAGGTAGGGGTCTGTCCTGCCCCGAGTCCTTAACAGTCTTTAGTCCGTCCTGGGTTACGCTCCAACTATGTACAAAGGATTCCCGGTAAATCCACCAAGGACTCCTAAAAATAACTAGAAACACATAATTATTTACAAGTAACAGACAGGTGACCACAAATAAAACAATTTAAACACTTCAAATTCTCCAACGTGCGGGTAACTGGCCTTTAGTGGCCCTAGTGGACCTACGGAGCTGACTGTCTGGCCCTGAACTACAGGGTGTAGGAGCTGTCAAGGATAAACTGGGCAGCTGTCTACGGGCTCTTTGGCTCACTAGGGGTATGGCAGGCTCACTGCAAGCAGAGGGTTGATCCTCCTGGTCTGCTGGTGTGGGGTCTTCTGCCTCCTGGACCGGCTGTTCTTCCAGCTCTACCTGTTGCTCCGTAGGTGCTTGGGATGCTGGTTGGAGGAAGGTGAGTACGGGTACCACAACTGCACCATTGACTTGAGTCCAAGACCGAGGGAAGTCTCCGAGCACAGTATTAACCATGTCTTCCCTTTCCTCTACGGGTCGAGGGTCTTCTTGTTCCTCTTCAGGGTTCCGTAGCTGTTCGGGACACTTCTTCAGGTGATCCCGGGATACAATGGTTGTGGTTTCCCCTCCGTCTTTACTGATGGTACAGACCTTTGGGTTGTCGTGGCTTGAGGGCAGTACGGTGTACGGGTCCTTCTCCCACTGGTCGTCCAACTTGTGGAGCCGTCTTTTTCTCTTCAAGACCTGCTCTCCGGGTACCAGGGGAACAGCGGGAGCATACTGGTTGTAAGTTTTCTCTTGTCTTTCCCTAGCCTGACAAAGACTTCGCTCCACGCTCTCCTGTACTCTCCGGTACTGCTGCTGCCTCTCTGTGTCCCAGTCTGCTTCTGGTGAAGTGTCCTCGGGTGTCAGGACTCCCATTTCCAGGTCAACAGGTAACTTACCAGGTCTCGCCCTCATTAGGTAAGCCGGGGTACAGTTGGTGGAACCTACCGGGATGTGGTTGTATAGGTCCACCAGATCGGGCAGCTTCTCAGGCCACAGACTGCGTTCTTCCAGGGGCAACGTTTTCAGAAGATCCATTACCACCTGGTTCATTTTCTCACAAAGTCCATTAGTTTGCGGATGATAGGGTGTCGTCCTTATCTTCCGGCAGCCATACAGAGTGCAGAATTCTTGGAAGACCTCCGCTTCAAAGGCAGGTCCCTGGTCCGTCAACACTTGGTCCGGGTACCCGTGTGGACGGCAGAAATGCTGCTGGAAGGCTCTTGCTGCTGTTCGAGCTGTTAAGTCCTTGACGGGGACGACAACCAAGAACCGGGAGTAGTGATCCACGATGGTTAGTGCGTAGACGTAGCCACTTCTGCTTGGGGTCAGTTTTACATGATCCAAGGCTACCAGTTCCAACGGCTGCCGGGTGACGATGGACTGCAGGGGAGTCTTCTGGCTGGCACGGTCCTTCCTTCTTAGGTTGCACGGGCCACAGTCTCTGCACCACCTCTCGATGGTTCCCCTCATGCCTACCCAGTGGAACCGCTCGCGCAGCAGGAACTCCAGCTTCTTCCATCCGAAGTGTGCAGCCCCGTCGTGGTATGCCTCCATCACCATGGCTGCGTCTCTTCGTGGCACCACTACTTGCCAGATTAGTTCATGCGTCCGGGAGTTAACCATTCTGCGGCACAACTTCCCCTTATAAAGGAACAGTCGACTCTTCTCAGCCCACAGTTGCTTGGCTTCCTCCGGAGCGTCTGGGTCAAGGCGAGCCTCTGGCCGAGTCAGCATCTCCTTCACCAGTCGGACGGCAGGGTCACTGTCTTGCGTTTCCTCCCAGTTGTAGTGAGGCAAGGGGTTAAACGTAGCGGCTTGCTTACTCCTTACCCAGTGGGAATACTGGATAGTCCCATGCCGGTGGAACGCAGGGAGTTCGACTTCTTCCAGTCCCTCTGGATCTTCTCCTACATCCGGTAGGTTTGGCATCCTGGACAGGGCGTCCGCGTTGGTATTGGAGCGTCCTGCCCGGTATTTGATTGTGAACTCGTAGTTGGACAGACGGGCCATCCATCTCTGCTCTAGGGCACCGAGTCTTGCTGTGTCCAGGTGTGTCAACGGGTTGTTATCCGTGTACACGATGAACCGGGAAGAAGCGAGGTAGTGCTTAAAGCGTTCGGTGACTGCCCACACCACTGCCAGGAACTCTAGCTTAAATGAGCTGTAATTCTCAGGGTTTCTCTCGGTGGGTCGCAGTTTTCGGCTGGCGTAAGCGATTACTCGTTCTTTCCCCTGCTGGATCTGGGACAGCACGGCTCCTAGCCCGATGTTACTTGCGTCGGTGTAGAGGATAAAGGGCTGGCTGTAATCCGGGTACGCCAGGATTTCATCCCCCGTGAGGGCCATCTTCAGCTGGCGGAAGGACTCCTCTTCCAACTTCTCCCATCTGAAGGGCGGCTTCTGGTTCTTGGCCTTCCGGGACTGGCCTATCAGGAGGTCCTGCATAGGAGCTGCCTTTTTGGTGAAACCGGGGATGAACCTGCGGTAGTAGCCTACCAACCCGAGGAACTGCCGCACTTCCTTTACACTGGAGGGACTTGGCCATTCCTTAATTGCGGTGATCTTATCAGGGTCGGGAGCCACTCCGTCAGCGCTCACCACGTGTCCCAGGTACTGCACCTTTGGTTTCAGGAGGTGACACTTGGAGGGTTTCACCTTTAGGCCGTAGCTTGCCAGAGCTTCGAACACTTCCGCCAGGTGTTTCAGGTGGTCCTCATAAGTCTTAGAATATACGATGACATCGTCCAGGTACAACAGGACCGTCTCGAAGTTTCTATGGCCCAGACAGCACTCCATTAATCGTTGGAAGGTTCCTGGTGCGTTGCAGAGTCCGAACGGCATGCAGGTAAACTCGCTAAGTCCCATCGGGGTGGTGAATGCGGTCTTCTCCCGGTCCGCCTCTGCTACAGGAACCTGCCAGTACCCACTAGTGAGATCCAAGGTAGAGAAGAAGTTAGCAGATCTTAAAGCAGCCAAAGACTCCACTATCCTTGGTAAGGGGTACGCATCCTTGTGTGTGATACGGTTGATTTTCCGGTAATCTACACACATCCTCATGGTGTTGTCTTTCTTTTTGACTAAGACTAGTGGAGCTGCCCAGGGGCTACAGCTATCCCTGATCACCCCAGCCTCCTTCATGTCTCTAAGCATCCCCTTGGCGTGTTGGTAGTGTGCAGGGGGTACGGGTCGATACCTCTCTTTTATGGGAGGATGGTCTCCCGTGGGGATGTGGTGTTCTACCCCCTTGACTCGCCCGAAGTCTAACGGGTGTTTACTAAACACTCTCTCGTACTCTTGAACCACCCGATAGACTCCCTGTTTCTGATGTGAGGGAGTGGAGTCAGTACCCAAATGTAGTTGCTGACACCAGTCCTCCATTGTTTTCTTAGAGCCGTTACCTTCCTCCGGGTGAGATGGAGGCAAGGGTTCCACAGATTGTATAGCATTTTGGTTAATGGTATATAATTTGGCTAGCGTGGCATACCGGGGCAGGTACACTTCCCTCTTCCCGATATTGATTATGCGAACGGGCACCCTCCCATGGCGTACATTAACCACCCCCCGTGCTGTCAAGATGGTGGGCCTACTGTCTGAGTAAACTGGTTCTACCATTGCCTGGTAATCTCTACCTCTCAGACCAATAGCTGCCCGGCACCAAATCATCATTTCACTTTTTGGGGGCATGGCAATAGGGAAAGGGTCACACATTCTCACGCTACCAATCTCACCGCCGGAGAGTTCCACCTGTTGCCGTCGCATCAGTGCCCGGATCTCTTTTTGGAGCACTCGCTGCTCGCCGGAGCTGGCGTTCTTGGCAACCTGCTGTAAAAGGAAAATCACCTCTGCAAGACAATTTTCAATTACATTAGTTCCTAGAGTTATCTTTGGGTGACTCTCGTGTTTGTCAATGTCTACAATGATCAGTCCCTGTGCTGCCAGTTCAACTCTACCAATTTTAATGGTCACCTCTTTAAATCCGATCTGTGGCACGGGCTGACCATTGCTGGCGATGATACTCAAGTCGTCGTCAGGGTAGCGGGTAATATCCGAGTCATTCCAGTACTGCTTGAAGAGCACGTACGGGATGGTGGTGACCTGTGACCCGGTGTCCAGTAGGGCACTCATAGGAATGCCATCCAGTACCACAGGCAAGACTGGACGTCCTCCCACATATTTGTCACGCCAGTTTGATGGGCCTGATGATCTTTTTCCTAGGGGTTGGCCCTCTACCCTAGGTTGTGCCAGTTTAAAGGACAGTACCTTGCCATATGTCCGGGCTGATTGCAGCGGCGGCAGATAGGTTGTCCGTCCTCGTTGTATCGGTCGCTGGGTCTTCCTCTGGCCGGTGGGGTCCTCCTTGGTCGGCGCCACGGGATGTCCTCCGGTCCGGATGCCAGCTGGATCTTCCCTGGAGTAGAAACCTGTAAAGACTGCACAGTTCGGGTTAGCGCAGCAACGCTTTTAGCTAGCTCTTGGACCTGATGGTGCAGGTCGGGAGCCGGGTCATTGTTCAAAGCCTGCGCATCAGCTCCCACAGGCCCTGCCGACAAGGGCGCCGCCTCTTGGTGGTAAGTGGTAGTGGGGCGTCTGTGGGTCACAACGCCACCTGGTGCCGGTTCTCGGAGCACCCGGATGGCTCTGTCCTTGAACTGTGCAAATCCCAGATGAGGGTCCTGTAAGGCCATTGCCCGCAACTGGGTTCGGTGGGCATTGCAATATAAACCCTCTATAAATTGTTCAGTTAACAGCCTGTCCTCGTCTCCCACGCCGTCAGGGTCGGTCTGCTTAATGGCTCTCAGGGCCTCTTGTAGGTTCAGGGCATAGTCCCTTATACTCTCATGTGCCCGCTGTTTGCACCCGTAGAATCTAAGCTTGATCTCGGCTGAGGTGCGGGTATCAAAGGTGTCCCTCAGCCGGGTTAGTATCCCTGCGACAGTCCTCCCCCCAGGTGGCCAGGACTTTACCTCCCTTTGGGCTGCCCCGGTTAATTGGGCCACCAGGATGCTTACTTTTTGCTCTTCTGTGAGGGGGTACACCTGGAAGAGGCTATCCAGTTTTTCTCTAAAGTCCTGCAGGGTATGTGACTCCCCTGAGTACTGGGGTAGCCAGGCTGCTCCCGGGATATAGGGCATGGTGAAAGGCATGACTGCAGCAGCGGTGGCGCTGGCGGGGGTTGAGGCAGTGAAGCTCTCCTCCGTATCCGACATCTTCCTCCCCCCTAGTGGACCGTGGCCTACCTTGCGATGATCCTCTTCCGTAGGCCGCGGCTCCGCAGTGGATCGTCAGGGTTGAGGACCTTCCGTCGCGCTCCTGTGACGTCGGCGTCTGCTGGGCTCCTTCCAGGACCTTACGCAACGTCCGGACGTGAGGCGGGGCTTCAGTTCTCGCGCGCTTTCGGAGTCCACGCCCCTCTTCTTCCCGCGCGGCGTCTTCAAGATGGCGTCCAACGGCGGGAAAACTCCACGGATGGCGGGAAGAAGGCAGAAGATGGCGCCGGATGGCGGGAAAACTTCGCGGATGGCGGGAAGAAGACAGAAGATGGCGCCGGATGGCGGGAATCTTCACCACTGGTAAGTTTGAACAGTCTTTTTCAGGCACGCAGTACCCCGTGGTTGCGGGCACGAGATCCTGCCGACTACGCCAAAAGTTGACGCGCCCCTGGGCCTGTGTCTCGCTGCGTTGCGCACGCGGGAGCTTACCCGGAGCCGGATCTGTTGAGGGTTGTAGTCTCGTGGCGGTGATCCGGTCCGTGCCCAGGGAGTCAGACTAAGTGGCGCTGTTTTAGCGGTAGATGTTGGACGACTACGCCACCCGTTGAGTGCAGCCAGGGAGCTGCTGCTGCAGGGCAGACCGCTGAGGCCGGTGGTAGGATTGTGCAGCGTGATAGTATAACCCCCCACGGGAGGGGTATGGCCTCAGGGCAGCCGACGTGGATGATGGGGGTAGCAGGAACCACTCGGAGACGGTACTGTGTAGTTCAGGGTCTTTACTGGTGACAAAGATAGACCCTCCCGGAGTACTGGCTAGCGATTGGGGCCTGGTCAGTCCTTGAGCAGATGGGATCTCCCCTGGCCAGGCGGAGTTGTAGGCCTCCCAAACTAACGATACTCTTCTGGCTACCTTGCTAGAGGCGGGTATAAGTAGCCCACGTCCCTGAGTGTACCGTGTGGTGCTCACCCGTATGGCCGGTGACTCGGAGCCTTCGGGTTTCTGGGCCAGAGGACCTGCAATCCCCTGCTGGTCGGTTTCTGCTGCTGGATAGGAGTTAGTCCCCACAGCCTCGGACTCCGGGTCCGGTGATAACTTCTCAGTCAGGGCGAGCTCTGCAGCTGCCAGCCCCTGACTCCTTGTAACACTGCTCCCACAGAGCTCCTGTTGTTTCTTCCTATATTTGCTTCTTTTCTCTGCTTCTTCTCTACTCACTCACCCTGCCTCAGCCCTAGGTTTATATAGGGGAAGTTCTTCCCCTCCCAGGACTGGGCAGGAGGTGTGGCATGCATAGGATCCCTGACCAAGAGACCTCCCACCTGCTCTCAGACATAACATTGCTGTTACTGTGGAAAACCAGACCCCTGGGATGCCACATATGAACAAAAGCTGTGGGACACCTAGACATTACATCTACATGAGCTTTTATGACCTCCCATTCTACATCCATAGACATTAATATGAAGTTGGCCAATTTGCAGCTATAACAACTTCCACTCTTCTGAGAAGGCTTTCTACAAGTCTCTGGAGGTGTCTCCCTGGGAACTTTTGCCCATTCATCCTGAAGAGCACTGATATTGGAGGAAAGTAAGGGCTCACAATCTCCATTTTAGTTCATCATAAAGATTTTGGATGGGGTTGAGGTTGGGGCTCGGTGCCACCAGTCATATGCTTCTACATGAAACTCGCCAAACCATGCCTTTATGGACCTTGCTTTGTGCACTGGGGCAGAGTTATCCTGGGACAGAAAAAGACCTTCCCCAAACTGTTCCCATAAAGTTACAATTGTCCAAAATGTCTTGTATGCTGAAGCATTAAGATTTCCTTCGCTGGAACTAAGGGATCTAAGCCGACCCCAGAAAAATAACCCAGAGCATCATCCCTCCTCCACCAAACTTTACAGCTGGCACAATGCAGTCTGGTAGGTAACATTCTCCTGGCATTCACCAAACCGAGACTTGTCCATCAGATGCCAGATAGAGAAGTGTTACTCCAAAGAAAACGTTTAAAATGCTTCAGAGTCTAGTGAATACTGCTTTACACCACTCCATCTGACGTTTGGCATTGCGCTTGGTGATATAAGGCTGCATTGGCTATGAAGTTCCCGGGTGGGGGCGCAATATTTTTGCTGATGTTAATACCAGAGGAGATTTGGACTCTGCAGTTATGGATTCAGCAGATTATTGGAGACTTATGCATTTTGATCCTCAGCATCCAGCGACGGACCACTGTAACTTTACATGGTCTCCACATCGCAGCTGAGTGTTTGTCATTCATTCCACTTTTCTATAATATCCCACACAGATGATGGTGCAATTCTTAGAAGAGAAAACATTTCACAAACTGACCTGTTAAAATGATGGCATCCTAATACAGTACCATGCTCTAATTCAGTGAGCGAGCTCCTTAAAACAAGCCATTTGTTTTTACAAAGGTCTATAAAGGCAGACTGCATAGCCAAGGGATGAATTTTATACACCTATGACAATAGGACTTAATGAAAAACTTGAATTCAATGATTAAGACGTGCGTCCCGATACATAAAGGAGTTTTCCTACGAACAAAAGTTGATTTTAAGCAATAGATCTTGCAATAATAATAATTTCCATAATTGGATGTGTTTTAATAAAATGTTTCTGTGCTGAGATAATCTGATAAATGTACACACGGACACACAGAAATCTCCGGTACAGGTTCTTCCGGTACCGGAAATATACAGACCTGTGAAACCGGCCTTAGTCCATCCAGGGGATTTGAACCTGCGATAGTCTGATTGCTTGTGTGATATGCAGCAATACCACAGTACTGCTGTATATAGAAAAAATCAGGGTCTCTTCTGAACACCAGCCAGAAGCTGGCGTTCATAGTAGAACCATCATGATAGGCACAGGGATCTTCAGCAGACCCCTGGCCATAATGAAAACTCATTGGTGCCCTGCTACCACATCATGGGCATCGATCGGTGCCTGGAAAACGCAGGGCCTGCAGGTGCGCTGTAAGGCTATGTGCACTCGATGCATATTTGTTGCAGAAATTTCCTGTGTGTTTCTGCATCTCTTTGGCAGGAAAAACGAATGAGTTTTTTACAAGTGTTTTTGACGCGCTTTTGATGCATTTTTTACATGCGTTTTTGTACATCCATATATGTTTTTTGGTGGGACATTGCTTAAACCTTGGATTACCATCAGAACTGGGGTGAGTATATTGGTTAATTTGAATGATTAAAGAATATGTCTGTTGTATTTCAAATAAAGTGTTTACTGTGTGTGTGTGTTTATTTAACTCTTTACTTTACTTTAATTAAGTTTGGTCTTGAAAAGGTCTGATTTACACCTTGTCATTACCAAACAAAAGAGCTAGGCGTCAGCTAGTCCCATTCACCCAATCTTCATTAGTATTTCTATTCATGTAATTTATGCGGCTGGTGTGAGCTGCTATTTTTAGCCTGGGAAGGTGCCATTTGCAAACATGGTCTCTGGCCATAATTAACATCTCAAAGCTGGTTCGTTAGCCGCTATGTCCCCCCGATCAGCACTCAGCAGCACTTTGGACACAGAGTATTTTTGTAGTGTCCAAAATGCAGCGTTCTAATGCTGCACTTTTGTTGACGGTACATGTGAATCCACCTCATATACCGACACTTCAATCGGTCAAATTCTGCAGCGGAGAATAGCGTGTCCACTACAGAAATTGACATGCTATGGGTGAGTTTGGATACGTGGCCACAATCAGAAGCCTCTGAAGGTTTGACACTGCGTGTTTATACTGCGTCAAACTCGCAGCATCCAGATGTTACAGCATAGTGGATGGGATCTCTAGAAATCCCATGTCCACTATGCGTGCATCAGAGGCTGCGAATCACCCATGGACAATGACATGCAGCGCGTCTTTCAGGACCTCAGCATGTCAAATTTTCTTGCAGAGTCGCTAGTCTCCGCAACAGAAATTTGACCACTACAAAGTATTGAATGCGATAAATCCGCATGGTTCAGTGAATGCAATGTTTTGGACGCAGAAAAAATATGCATCCAAAGCACTGCTACGTCTGAATTATGGGCACAGAGACTAAAATTTAAAAAAAAAATGGCGTGGGCTCCCGACTCATTTTTATAGCCAGCAGAGTGAAAGCCGACCTCTGGGGGCTGATATTAGTAGCCGGGGAAGGGGCCATTAGCCAACAATGTTCCCTGGCTATTAATATCAGCCCACAGCTGATTGTTTAGCCTTTACTGGCTAGATTACACAGGGAGACCCCAGAAAAAAATTGAAGTGGGGTCGCCTTATAAAATCTAACCAGAAAAGGCTAAACTAGACAGCTGGGGGCTGATATTAATAGCCATGGAAGGGGCCATGGATACTAGCCCCCTCCACCGCTATTAATATCACCCCTCAGCAGTCCCAGAAATGACGCATCCATAAGATGCGCCAAATCTGGCGCTTATCCTCCACTCTTCCCACTGCCCTGTAGCGGTGGCGAGTGGGATAATGGAGTTGGGGTTCATGTCAGCCTGGTATTGGCGGCTGACGTTAAACCCAGGTTAGTAATGGATGGCGTCTATAAGATGCCCCCATTACTAACCGCATATTAAAATAGTAACCGCCTTTTCAATAAAAACAGCCAGAATAAAGTATTTTAATGAAATAAAAAACACACGGTTTTAAAAAAAAAATTATTGTACGCCTCCGCGAAGCCATCAATCTCATGAAAAAAACGTAAAATAACAAACAACCATATTCCTCACCTATCCGCTGTCAAAGACGTTGTCCACGTACCGCCAACGAGTGTCCCACAACGATCTGGGTCACTTCTACAGCTGTGACATCAGCAATCACTGATGTTACAGCTGTAGACTACAGCACTGTATACTGACAGGGGTGTAAAATCACCCCTGTCAGTATACATGCTGCAGGAGGTCACTGGGGTTCATCAGCTGAAGATCAAATGATCAGCTCCTGTGAACTTACCACCATGGGAACGAGACGGTGTTCATAGGAGATTCACAATGACAGGCACTGGGGGTCTTCTGCAGACACCAGGCAGTCATGACAACCCATTGGTGCCCCACAATCACATGACGGGGGCGCCAATGGGCAGGACTTGTGAAGGACTTCTGGCCGGCGCATATTAAATGCCGCTATCACAGATTTGCGACGCCTCTACTCAGAAAGCCCGTGTTTTACCCTGGGTGTTGGGGGACTCGGTGTCGGGCCCTGTGATGGGAAGATGGGATGCAGCCGAGGCCCGGGCTCGACCCGTGCTCAGGGCCGTCACATTAGAGAGAGATGGTGTGGGCTAATCCGGGTTGAGTGGCTTAATTAACGACTACGCCACCTGTGGTGTCTGGTGAAGGACCACCAGCGCCGCTACAGTCCGCTGAGGCCTGGTGTCATGGCGGCTGGAGTTCTCACTGCTCCCCACAGGCGGAGCGTGGCCTCAGGGCAGGCAAGGCAGGATGAAGGAGGGTAGCAGTAGCGCGGGGAGTACGGGCACCGCGTCGCGTGGTATGGCGCGTAATGAACAGTCCGGAGGCCATAGGGGTGAACTTCCAAGGCTTTTTACTCACTCAGAGATGTTAGCGGGAAGGCGACTCCCTGCTCCTCGCGGAGTCCTGCGGCCACCAGGGATGGGGGTCCGACTACCTCCGAGGAAGTCCAGTGTTCGGTAGCGACCCTGCACCAGAGTGTTCCTGCACTACAGACTTCACCCTTTCCCGTCAGTGAGTGTGTAGATAGGCCGGGTCTCCCTCTGAGCTCCTCTCAGGTGTAGGGCTCGGGTGGCAATTCCTCTCCATCTGATGCCTGGTGGGATCCTCAGGGCCTAACCGGGCTTTCCCGTCCTGGACGTGGAGTACAAGGTCGGGTGTCGGGGGCCGGTACCCCTCTTGCAGCCGGAATCCCTCTGAATAGATCAGGTAGGCGAGGACAGGTGGCGTGCTCCGCTCCGTCTGCATCCTCCCCGGGACCCATTTGCTAGGGAGCCACACTCTAAAGCTCCCGGGCCTTCTTGATCCTGGTCCTCGGCCGGATTGAGACATTCCTTGTCTGCAACCAACCTCTCGTCCCAAAGATCGGGGTACGAGGGCTGTGTCCCATGCCGGTGCAGGCCCACACAGGATCTGCGCTCCCGGAGGGAAGTCACATTACACACAGTATTTTGACAGCACAGAGACAGCCGACAGATTAGCAAAGGCTAGACCACAAAGAACCAGCAGAAGACCGAAAAAGACAAGGACCAAGATCTAAGATGGCATTCTATTAAATATGAAATCTAAAGTGTCACTATCTAGTTGTTCCTCCACCCACACCCACTAACTGGTTCCTACCACTTTGTGCTCCCCAGTCTCCTTGTAACCAGGGGAGCAGCAACTAGTGCATAATAGCTCCCTCTGGTGGAAATGTGGTGTTGGATGCAAAAGGCTAGATCACTACCATCACACTGGACTTACCTCAGAGGAGGAACACCACACTCCATTGAAGAAGTGCAGAATTCCTGTGGCGGTCGAACCCTCAGGGGCGCCACATTTTCCCCTGGTAAAACACAGCACGTCCGCGGGCTGCAAAGGAAGTAACACCCATGAAATTTTCTTTTTATAATAACAAAACTATCATCCCTTTACGGGAGGCACATTTCTTAAACGTTGCATAACAAGGTATAAAAGTGTAAAAGTGCAAAAGTACAAAATTATAAAAGTATAAAGCATAAATTAGGACAAGAGACTTTTGACAATGGCAGCAGACTGATTAGAAGTAGCGACGGTCAGTTCAGTGTCAAGAGGGACCTGCCCTAAACCCTCTACATGGGCCCAGGGGTGGCTGCAGGGCATGAAGATCTGGAGTTGGACCTCCACAAAAGCCGCTCCAGACAGGTTTTGCTTCTGAGGTCTGAGGTAGAAGAGGATGCACGGTTTTGCATAAAACCAATAGGAAGCACCTAAATAGATGCTTAACTATATACAAACACAGTCCGCCGCCTGCCATAGTCCGCAGGGACCAAAGTATCTGTAAAAAGGAAAATAACACAAGAATAGCATCATAGAACTTAAACTTCAACAACAACAACAGCAGCCGGGGGCTACTTTAGACTTCAGGTTCTCGTCTCGGGAAAGGCTCATTCCTCCCGATGGAGGCTAGCCAGTCACCTGAGGCTGAGGGCGGGGTGGCGTCGCTCCCAGACACTTTGTGGACGTCCAAGGCGTACCACCCACGCTCCCTCTGGTGGCAAGTGAAAGTCACTGAGTCGCCCGGGAGAAGGTTCCGACCGGGGTGTCCCTTCTTGAGGCGCGGCTCGACATCCCGCCAGCTGATGAACACATCGTCCTGGAACAGGGGACACCGAATGAACCCCCACCCCGCCTCATGGTGAAATCAGACGATTTGGCCTTCGTACCGGGGACTGGGATGGGTGGCCTCCTCCTGACGCGCCCGAGTCTTTGCAGCCTTGGTCCTGACCTCGAGGCGCTCGCAGCGCTGCTCCCGCCTATGTTGCTCCCTTGCAAGTTGAAAGATCTGGTCGCTGCACCACTGGCTCCTCCTTCGCGCTTCAGATCGGGTCTCCCGAGGGAAGCCCATTAGGTCGCCCCCCTGGTTTTCCCAGGCCCACTCCTCAGCCTCGGGCCAGGTTACTGCTGGTGCGGGTAGCGGGGTGAGGACGGGTTGCTGCGAGTCCTCGATTGATGCGGACCAGTCCGGGTTGGAGCCGGTAGCCTCCTCCGCAGCTTCAGGCACCTCCGTAACTGAGCTTGGGCGACATCGCAGGTCCCCACCGATGGCTGCTGATTGCAGCTCAGGAGCTAGCGCTTGCTCCCAGGTGACCGCGTGGGGAACTATGTACTCCGCCATGAGGTCCAGGATAGTCTCTGTTGGCTCTGCAGCCGGGGCAGGGGTTGCACACTCACCCACGCGAGGTCACCCTCGACCTCGGTCTCCGAGTCAACTGGTCCTGGAACCTCTACTCCTCGGCAGCGGTCTCGAATACGCAGCAGCATCTCTTCTTTCCACGCTGCCGTCGCCGCCTCCTGGGCCTCTTTCTGCCTCATTGCAAGTTCCGGAGCTTCTTTATGGAGAAATTCAATATCTCCCGGGGTTAACACGCTGCCGCCTTGCTCTCTGCCGGGTGAAGGGCCTGAAACAGGTTCAGTAGTTGCATGGACTTGCTCCCCAGAGGCATCCATGTCTGCCACCATTGACTGCCAAGCTCCGACGACCATGGTCGCACCTTGTTGCTTTTCTTCTTCCTCCTCTTTCGGGGCGGTTCCTGGGCGGAATGCTGACAGGCTCGCCTTCGTTCAGCCCATCCAGTTTGACGGGCATTACCCTGCGTACAGTCTCTGATGGAAGGGGCAGTCCACATATTTTTTGGCGCCAAACAGGAGCCCAGCCCACGATGGGAGGCGTTCAAAGACAATCTTTTTACAGCGTTATGGCGCCTGTTCTTCTTGGGCGGGCGCCATTTTAAGTGTAAAACAACAGTTCAAGGTGTAAGGCACACAGTACCCGATAGCAATGGGCACTCTTCTCTGTTGCTGCGGGCACGATATCCTGCCGACTACGCCAGGTTGCGACGCCTCTACTCAGAAAGCCCGTGTTTTACCCTGGGTGTTGGGGGACTCGGTGTCGGGCCCTGTGATGGGAAGATGGGATGCAGCCGTGGCCCGGGCTCGACCCGTGCTCTGGGCCGTCACATTAGAAAGAGATGGTGTGGGCTAATCCGGGTTGAGTGGCTTAATTAACGACTACGCCACCTGTAGTGTCTGGTGAAGGGCCACCAGCGCCGCTACAGTCCGCTGAGGCCTGGTGTCATGGCGGCTGGAGTTCTCACTGCTCCCCACAGGCGGAGCGTGGCCTCAGGGCAGGCAAGGCAGGATGAAGGGGGGTAGCAGTAGTGCGGGGAGTACGGGCACCGCGTCGCGTGGTATGGCGCGTAATGAACAGTCCGGAGGCCATAGGGGTGAACTTCCAAGGCTTTTTACTCACTCAGAGATGTTAGCGGGAAGGCGACTCCCTGCTCCTCACGGAGTCCTGCGGCCACCAGGGACAGGGGTCCGACTACCTCCGAGGAAGTCCAGTGTTCGGTAGCGACCCTGCACCAGAGTGTTCCTGCACTACAGACTTCACCCTTTCCCGTCTGTGCGTGTGTAGATAGGCCGGGTCTCCCTCTGAGCTCCTCTCAGGTGTAGGGCTCGGGTGGCAATTCCTCTCCATCCGATGCCCGGTGGGATCCTCAGGGCCTAACCGGGCTTTCCCGTCCTGGACGAGGAGTACAAGGTCGGGTGTCGGGGGCCGGTACCCCTCTTGCAGCCAGAATCCCTCTGAATAGATCAGGTAGGCGAGGACAGGTGGCGTGCTCCGCTCTGTCTGCATCCTCCCCGGGACCCATTTGCTAGGGAGCCACACTCTAAAGCTCCCGGGCCTTCTTGATCCTGGTCCTCGGCCGGGTTGAGACATTCCTTGTCTGCAACCTACCTCTCGTCCCAAAGATCGGGGTACGAGGGCTGTGTCCCATGCCGGCGCAGGCCCACACAGGATCTGCGCTCCTGGAGGGAAGTCACTTTACACACAGTATTTTGACAGCACAGAGACAGCCGACAGACTAGCAAAGGCTAGACCACAAAGAACCAGCAGAAGACCGAAAAAGACAAGGACCAAGATCTAAGATGGCATTCTAATAAATATGAAATCTAAAGTGTCACTATCTAGTTGTTCCTCCACCCACACCCACTAACTGGTTCCTACCACTTTGTGTTCCCCAGTCTCCCTGTAACCAGGGGAGCAGCAACTAGTGCATAATAGCTCCCTCTGGTGGAAATGTGGTGTTGGATGCAAAAGGCTAGATCACTACCATCACACTGGACTTACCTCAGAGGAGGAACACCACACTCCATTGAAGAAGTGCAGCATTCCTGTGGCGGTCGAACCCTCAGGGGCGCCACAGATTGATAACACCATTAAATTTGTTAACAGCTGCGGTTGGATCTTGGATCCACTCGCAGCTGTTAGAGGCACTTAATGGCTGATTAAACAGCCACCAAGTACGTGGAAAGGTGTGGGCTCAGCGCCGGAGCCCGCATCAAAGGCAAGGACATAGTCGATGATGTAAATATGCGTCATCAGTCGTGAAGGAGTTAAAAACAGTTAAAATTGATTGTGTAGAGATTCGGTCATCTACTGAGGATTGCTAATCATATACGTCGGGTATACGTCAGTAGGAATTCCCTATATAATAGAGGTATGTCACTGCATGGACATCTGACAACCTTGCATTGTATGTATTGTATGAGAGGAAGATGTCTGCCACAAGATGTAGGATGAACAGAAGGCCACGCACAAGGCACAGAGATTTATGATCTAGAAAACAGCTGTGGCGTGAACACAACATTTAGGTTGCTGACAATGAAGGCTTTTTATACTAGGGGGGAAGAGACAGGAAAATTGCAGTAGATTTAAGGGATAAACATATAAAGAGCCATGAGTCAGGATGAAGATGGAAGAAGCCGTTGTAGCCATGGAGACAGAGGTAATTAGAGCTCGTCTCTACAGGGTGACAGAGGATGCGGCTCAATGTAAAAAAAACTGCAGTAAATTTTTAAGAACTACATAAACATACAATGTGGAACTCAACAGGAATTATTATGAAGAAAATAAGGACACAGACTATTTTTTTGCCTCGATTTTGATCAACTATTTGTGGGGTTTTTTCCCTCCTTTTTCCCCATTCTTCTTCTCTTTTAGTTAAACTTATATGAAACCTGTCTATTAACCAGCAGAAATAGGGTTAATCTGAAGATTAATAGCATTACAATGCTGCCTAGCCACCTTACTGATCCTGGGATTCACCATGTTTTAGTCATAGAAGCGTTCTCGGAGTGGATTCAGTCACCGCTCAGTACACAGTGGGCGGCAGTAAGCATGCCCTGGTACTTTGATTGACAGCTCGCTCTCTGCACAAATGGGTTGTACAATGAATGCATCTTATTTTTTCAAATAACCCAGCCCACTGATTACTGATTGTTTCCCTTAACTCATTCCACCATCTAGTTCTACTTCATGAATGCAAACCAAGCACCCCTGCAGCAATGGTCAGATCCCTTTATAGGAGTAAAAGCGAGACTACCAGGGAGCCCTTGGGACCAACTAAGCAGAGTAGCTTGTGCCAAGATTGTCCAAAGCTTCCCATTTAGAGATGACAGATTTCGAACACTATACAGACTAAGGCTTTGTCACCATAAGAGTGAGTGATCGTAAAGAAGTATCACAGGTAGGGATTAGTGGACCCGTGGAAGTTCGGGTTTGTTGGGCTTGACCAAACTTTAGTCCAAAGTTTGTTTTTCAGGTACCCGAACTGTACCCAAACTCGAACCTGAACGGAAACCCCATAGAAATCAATTGGGACCCAAACTGCCGCTAGGGAATCTCTCTCCTCTCTCTCCTCCCGGACTTTTCCCAGAACTCCGAACACTAAAATAGGCTTCCGGGTTCACTCATCTCTAGTCACAGGTTAACGATGCTAACAGCAGACAGTAAATGCTGCAGAGAGTAGACAGTTATGGCAGCAGAAAAGGGACAAGTTCTGGTGAGCTGTAATATGCCCATGGCCCTGAAGTCTGGAAGATAAGATAGATGGTAGTATTACATGCACGCCGCTAGGTTCAGATAGGGCGAGGCGGGTTTCATGAATTCTTTGGAATCCTGGGGGAACCGTTACTCAGGGCGACCATGTGCTGCAGCTTCTCTCAGGCACACGATAGATTCAATTACTGACCAGACACATCTGACAAGAGTCTTTTTCAATAGTTTAACAGTGGAATTTAATCTGAAGCACCGCCAGTGCAGTTCAGGGACATTACCGCAACAATCATCTTCATTAAAGTACAGTCTGAATTTAATAAGCAACCGGCTCCAGTAACAATGCAGTAGTTTCTTCACAAGGCACAGTATTACAGTCTCATCAGTAGCATAATTCAGCATAGATTAGATCTCTTAGCAGCACACTTCTATGCATACACAACCACAGGCTTTTCCTTCACAAGGACACAATAGTACACAGCATTCTTTATCCTGCATGGAGATGGAGGGGGGGAGGGTTTGATGAGGGAGATGATCCCTGGGACACAATTCACTCCAGTCCTTATCTTCCTTCCCTATAATACTCTGCAATATTATTTCAGGCAGTTTAACTGATCTGTGTTTAGTTTCTCTCATGATCTGAGTTCTGTTCAGTTGCTTTCTTTCAGATCCAGATAACACACCACCTTTCTCTTTGGCTTCAGCCAGACTACAATAACAAGTTCCCCACAATCCCCCTGGGACTCTGCTAAAACATTCCCTGTCTCCTATGACTGTGTTAACCCCTCTAGTTACTAGATGCTTCTGAAGCACAACACTTCCTGTCTCCAGTGCTTGTGTTATTTGTAACAGTTGCTGGATGCTTTGGAAGCAACAGCACTACTTCTGCATGTCACACTCTTCCCTCCTTTTTGAATGTCGTCCTCGACCTTTGTCTTAATTGGTCAATCTGACCAATTCTGAGACATTGGTGAAAGCTTAGTAACTATATACACTGCTCAAAAAAATAAAGGGAACACTCAAATAACACATCCTAGATCTGAATGAATGAAATATTCTCATTGAATACTTTGTTCTGTACAAAGTTGAATGTGCTGACAACAAAATCACACAAAAATCATCAATGGAAATCAAATTTATTAACCAATGGAGGCCTGGATTTGGAGTCACCCCCAAAATTAAAGTGGAAAAACACACTACAGGCTGATCCAACTTTGATGTAATGTCCTTAAAACAAGTCAAAATGAGGCTCAGTATTGTGTGTGGCTTCCACGTGCCTGTATGACCTCCCTACAATGCCTGGGCATGCTCCTGATGAGGTTGCGGATGATCTCCTGTGGGATCTCCTCCCAGACCTGGAATAAAGCATCCGCCAACTCCTGGACAGTCTGTGGTGCAACGTGACGTTGGTGGATGGAGTGAGATATGATGTCCCAGATGTGCTCAATCGGATTCAGGTCTGGGGAACGGGCGGTCCAGACAATAGCTTCAATGTCTTCATCTTGCAGGAACTGCTGACACACTCCAGCCACATGAGGTCTGGCATTGTCCTGCATTAGGAGGAACCCAGGGCCAACCCCACCAGCATATGGTCTCACAAGGGGTCTGAGGATCTCATCTCGGTAGCTAATGGCAGTCAGGCTACCTCTGGCGAGCACATGGATGGCTGTGCGGCCCTCCAAAGAAATGCCACCCCACACCATTACTGGCCCATTGCCAAACCGGTCATGCTGAAGGATGTTGCAGGCAGCAGATCACACTCTACGGCATCTCCAGAGTCTGTCACATGTGCTCATTGTGAACCTGCTTTCATCTGTGAAGAGCACAGGGCGCCAGTGGCGACTGCCAATCCTGGTGTTCTGTGGAAAATGCCAAGCGTCCTGCACGGTGTTGGGCTGTGAGCACAACCCCCATCTGTGGATGTCGGGCCCTCATACCACCCTCATGGAGTCAGTTTCTAACCGTTTGTGCAGACACATGCACATTTGTGGCCTGCTGGAGGTTATTTTGCAGGGCTCTGGCAGTGCTCCTCCTGTTCCTCCTTACACACAGGCGGAGGTAGCAGTCCTGCTTCTGGGTTGTTGCCCTCCTACGGCCCCCCTCCATGTCTCCTGGTGTACTGGCCTGTCTCCTGGTAGCGCCTCCAGCGTCTGGACACTACGCTGACAGACACAGCAAACCTTCTTGCCACTGCTTGCATTGATGTTCCATCCTGGATGAGCTGCACTACCTGAGAAACTTCTGTGGGTTGTAGAGTCTGTCTCATGCTACCACGAGTGTGAAAACACAACCAACATTCAAAAGTGACCAAAACATCAGCCAGAAAGCATTGGTACTGAGATGTGGTCTGTGGTCCCCACCTGCAGAACCACTCCTTTATTGAGGGTGTCTTGATAATTGCCAATAATTTCTATCTATTGTCTATTCCATTTGCACAACAGCATGTGAAATTGATTGTCAATCAGTGTTGCTTTCTAAGTGGACAGTTTGATTTCACAGAAGTTTGATTTACTTGGAGTTATATTCTGTTGTTTATGTGTTTCCTTTATTTTTTGAGCCGTATATATTAATTTGTCATTGTCAAATTGGTATAGCATTTATAAACATTGATAACAACCTATTCTTACGACCTTTTTCTTGTAGGACTCATGTAAGAAATAAACAATTAACACAATTAAAAAAATCAGCATCTCTTCCGCTGGAGTTTTTCGTACGTCTTCAACCAGCTCTCTCTCTCACTAGGCCAAAATAAGTCTTTCCACCAGGTAACATTGTCCATACTGTCTCTCGGTGGTGAATACCACTCAAGTGGGCTTACCTGGTCCGTAGGCAGAGATACCTGTTTCCAAATGACAGTACTTGGCACTTAGCTTGGTTCACCAACTGTCTCATACATCAGCATCACAGGCCTCCTCACTTCTCGAGTCGACATCCTCCTGGTGGGTTGCTCCTCAGATACCACGGGTTCCTCGGTTTCAGGACTTTCTTCTACCGCAATCTTTTCTCGTTGTAACTGCCGCTGTAAGTTCCTGTACTTCTCTTGAATCGTCCGTTTCCACCTGATCTCGTATTTCTGCTTCTCCTGAGTGTTGATCGGTCTCTCCAGTGACCGGTGTTCAATCATCAGATCTGAATTGGACTTCATCTGTACTCCTTGGTACAAACTCTGGAGCCTTGGAACTTAGTTCACTCTCCTGAGGATGATACATCTCTCTTGTTGCCGGTCCGAGAAATACAACGGTGTGCTCTTCTTCATCGGAACTTTCAAGGTCACTATCCACCACCGGAGCTTCAATCTGTGGTGGTCTCTTAGTCAATCTCGGTCCATGTCGGTTTGCTTCTGGGAAGTCTTGTTGTGGTGGGAGATAATCACAGGGTAGTAATAAATTCCGATGGACTATTCTGATTTTCTTGTCCCCTCTTTCCAATTGGATTTCATACACTGGACTGTCATCGGCTTTCCTCTTTACAACCACATACACCTTGTTTTCCCAGTACGAACGAAGTTTTCCTGGACCACCTTTCTCACGTATGTTCTTGACTAGCACCCAGATTCCCGGTGCCAATTCTACTCCATAACATTTTCGATCATAGTACTCCTTACTCTTGCTCTGTCCTTGAATAACCACTTTGGACACTATGTTGTATGCCTATGCCACCCGTTCCTTCCATTTCCGAACGTACTCCAGATATGTTCCGTAAGTCTCTGACACCGGAGTATCGAGCATGATGTCGATTGGCAGTCTTGGCGATCGTCTATACAATAGGAAGAAGGGTGAGTAACCTGTTGCATCGCTCTTTGCACAGTTATAGGCATGTACCACTTTTGACAGAGAACTCTTCCAGTTTTTCTTCTCGTCAGCTGTTAAAGTGCGCAACATGGACAATAATGTCCGGTTAAAACGTCCCACTTGTCCATTACCCTTTGGGTGATAGGGCGTTGTGTGGGATCTCTGAATTCTACAGTACTTTCCTAGCTTGGCAAAGAGATGGTTCTCAAATTCTCTTCCTTGGTCGTGTTGTAACCTCGTAGGGAACCCAAATCTCAAAGCAAAATCATTGAAGATCTTCTCTGCCGCTGTTCGACCAGCTTTATTGGTGGTGGCATATGCTTGGGCAAATCGAGTAAAATGGTCCATCACCACCAATATGTATTTGTAACCACCCTTGCACGTCTCGAAATGTAGAAAGTCTATTGAGACCATCTCAAACGGATACGTAGTTTGGATGTTGCCCATAGGTGCCCAGGTTAATGTGTTGGGACGTTTATCTTTCAGACACCCACACTCCCTGGTCATGTACCTTTCAATAGCTCTCTGCATGTACGGCCAGAAGAAACATTCACGGATCAAGTTGGTTGTCCTTTCCACTCCCAGGTGTCCCATGTTTTCATGGAGTTCTTTGACGACCAACCTACGGAATACTCTGGGTAGTACCAACTGCCGTTTTTGTCCTCCTTTACGATACAGGATACTGTCTTCACTGAGGTAGAGCTACGTCCATTCCTTAACTAAACAGGTACTGCTGGTGACTCATTATCTCTGTCTCCCGTTTACTTGGAAACCAATTTTGGTCCACATAAAGTAATATTCTACCAATTATCTGATCTTCCCGTTGTGCTCTACAGATTTTTCCTTTTGGGAGCTGTTGAATGGACAGGGGATGATCTTGTTCTCTTACTTTTATGGTGGTTTCCATCGTCAACGGACACCACAATGGTGTGTCTTCCTCTTGATAAGCTTGCACTGCTTGGGTATTGCTCTCGATTGCTTTCAGACTGACTTCTTCCGAGCATTCTTGCATGAACTCCTCAGGCTCTAGTGGTATTCTCGACAATCCGTCAGCATCCGTATTGCATTTTCCTGGCCTGTACTTGATGCTGAAATTGAAGTCAGCTAGTTCAGTGACCCATCTCTGACCCGTTGCATTCAGTTTGGCTGTAGTGAGGATATAGGTTAAAGGGTTGTTGTCAGTGTATACCTTGTTGTTGTAGTAGAGATAATGTCTAAATCGTTCACAGATAGCCCATTTCAATGCCAGGAGCTCCAATTTTCCGGAATGTAGATGGTAATTCTTCTCGGCGTCTGTCAACGTAACCGATGACTCTCAATTTTCCATCTTGATGCTGATACAGGGCAGCTTCCAGTCCAACTTGAGAAGCGTCACAATGAAGAACAAATGGTAAGTTGAAATCAGGATATCCCAAGATGGGTGGTTTTACCCGGTAGTCTACTAGTTCTTCCAATCCCTTCTGGTGGTCTGCTGTCCAGAGAATGGGCTGTTGGGACAAAATGGCATTGTTTCTTTTAAGACCGGTCCTACCCGCGTTCTTCTTTTTCTACGTGTTTTTTTTTACTCCCTTGTCCCCCCCAAGAGAAGGTATAGAGGGGCGGTAATCCTGGAGAAGTTCCAAACATAAGTATGATAGTAGGAGAGGAATCCTAAGATCTGCCGCAACTTCCCGACAGTAGAGGGCCGCTTGTCTTTTAAGGCCAGTAACGGACCGATTTCTGATGGGTTCATGATATATCATTCTCCGGACACAATTTTCCCTAAAAATCGGACTTGCCTTTTGAACAGTTCACACTGCTTTGGGGTCAACTTAAATCCATGTTGTTGTTACCTCTGTAATGTGGTCCTCACGTGTTCAACATGCTCCTGGAAGGTTTTGCTGTGTACCACATTGTCATCCAAGTACGGCTGGCAGATATCGTCCCTCAATCCTTCCAAATAGGTCTCCATGCTCTTCTGAAATTCTGCTGGAGCTGAACTGAGCACAAACGGTATGTGGATCCACTCATATAACCCCCACGGTGTGATGAATGCTGTCAAGGGTCTACTGGACTCTTCAACAAACCCTTGATGGTGTGCTTTACCCTGATCGAGGACAGAGAACCAGGTACTTCCTGATTGGCTATCCAGCATATCTTGAATCTTTAGTATCGGGTGCCGATCAGGTACTGACTTTCGATTTAGTTCCCGGTAATCACAGCAGAGTCTCAACATACCATCCTTCTTCCTAACACAAACAATAGGAGAGGAATAAGACGAATTTGAATTTTTGGACTCAACCTCTGTTGATTAGATCTTGTAAATACTCATTCACTTCACGGTGTAATGGTTTCGGCACAGTCATGTAACTTCTGGCTACTGGGGTCGTGTCTTTCAAATTGATTTTCAATTGTAATGACGGGATATAGCCTATATCAGAGTCATCTTTAGAGAATGCATGACACTCTTCTCACAGCGTCTGTTTTGCTATCACTATCTCTTAAGCACACAAGTGTTCCAGGGATACTGGGGGACCTCAGGATCCTGAGGTGGGTCGTGCAATTTCCTCCCCTATGCAACTCCTGTTCCTTGGTGGGGAGATTGAATTCACGGTAGACCCCTGGGCGGGTCTCACACTGGCTGGATGTACCGTTTTAACGGTTTCAATGTGACCTAACACATTCTTTAGATCCAGTCTAATTTTGTGTTTCATAGTATTCATCACTGGTACTGTAACTCGAGCAAACCCACCAGTAGGAATCGTAAGCGCAGAGTCACCTTGAACTAGGTCTTCCGGAAGTTCTGAGGAGTCTTTCAGCATGAACAGTCTTTTCTGGACTTTTATTCCTGGTACTACCCGGACTCCACACCTCACCCCCACCATTTGGTTTGCAGGGATGATGGTTGGGTGCCAGCCTACCTTGACTTCTTTTAGGTCCATTGTATTCTGTATTTTCTTTACTCTATGAATCACATTTTCCGCCACGGAGTTGGGTATGGCAAGTGATGTGGCAATAGCATCCACCACCAGCGTCCCTGACTTGTGTTTCGTGATGACCTCACTGATTACATTATAACCCAGGATAGGATCCTCTGCCACGTTCTGATCACTGGTCACGAGCAAAGGTACCAAAAGCTCAATGTTGTTGCTGTTCTTCATGGCCCTCAGTTGGAAAGTCACTTCCACCCAGTCTATGAAAGGGATTTCGGTCTGGTTGACAGCTTTGCCGTGGAGTTCCACTGGTCCTAAGAGTTCTTTTAGTGACCGAAGGCAGGTATATGGCATGTAGCGCCTTCTCCATTCTTCATTTAAAAGGCTCGCTTGGGCTCCTGTGTCCCACAGTGCTTTTACCAGTAGTCCATCTAGCTGGCACTGTATAAAGCACCTTTCACCGATTAGGGTGATGAGGCTATCTTTACTGACCGAGGAATCCTCCCAGGTGTACATTGTTTGACCTCCGCACTGGGCATTAAGTAACTGATGCCACTGTCTTTCTTGCAGCTGTTGTAGATGGGAACATACTTGAGGATAGTACTGACGCAGCTGTTTTACCTCATGCGCCGTTCTGGGGTTTGGTGAGATTTGGATTTCTAGGGCCTCCTCCATGTCGTAGTTACCAGTCGCCTCGCACTGGCAACCTCCTGTCTTTTAACCCAAATGATCGTAACCATTGGCATTCCTTGGCATAATGTCCTTCCTCTCCACATCTTAGACAGTGGACACACACCGTACTCTGATTTGATGAACGGCACACTTCACAAGCTGGGTATGTTCTGTTTTGGAACCCACTCCTGGGTCTGAGGGATACAGGTTCTGGCCTGGAACGAATCAACTTTTTCACCTCAATCAACTCGGCTCGCAGTTCTCCTATTACTTCCTTCCAGTCAGCACTGGCGGTCCACTCTTTGTTGGTGATTTAAGGTTCCCTCTCGGAGGTGGCACTGGAGGGTCTCCATGATGATCTTCGGACTGGCCAACGGGGGTCTTCAACTTCAGCTGACTCATTTTGGTGATTTTAGGAGCAGAGCCTTTCTTTAACTTCTGCTCGCTCTCTGACTCCAAACTAGCTGCCTCATTCATTTTTTCAATTAGGACTTCGTCCAGAATGCCAGGATCTTCTAGTTCCAGTTGCAACTTGATGTCTTTGCTGATTAAGCCAGTTCCCAATGATCTCAAGAACTTCTTCTGGACTAGTCCAGCATCAAACTTCTCCTCCGTTTCTACATCTCTGAATGCAAACAACAGTCTATCCTTCAGTTCAGTTGCCAGTCCTGGGCTGATCACTTTCATCACCCCTTCGACGATCTCATCTGGCTGGTAGCCTTTCTGTAAGCCTGCATCGATCTCGTGCAACAATTTCATATAAGACAGTTTCTCTTTCTGTTCATAATCTCTATTCTCTCCCAGGATCTGGAATTCTTTCCTTATAGTGATTTGTGGTGTTAGAGAGGACAGTCTTCCTGATTTATCTAACCCGAGCAGGGTAAAGGTTCTGTCTGAGTCTGTCACACGTTCAGAGGTTTTGGTCGATTCCTGTAGGGCTGTTAGCGTTTTGCATTGTTCTTTCAATTCCTGTAGTTTTGCCTGCGGAAGGAGATTCCCATTTTTGGTAATTGGTGCCACCCCTCCATCCTCCAACTTCAACCTGGTTAGAAACTGTGTTAGCTCCTGGAGGAACATCCCCATAACGTCTTCAGCTTCTTTCTCCCCCAGCTCATCCATTTTTGCATTAATGGCAGCTAAGAGTTGCCTGCGGTTGTGTGCTTTAGAAATCTGTTCTTCTGACATCTTTATATGTTCTGCTACTGTTCTCAATTCTTCACAGGTTAACTGAAGAAGCAGCTCACTAATTCTGTCCATTTGTATTTCCACATCCATTGCTGCTAGTGAGTTTTCTTTACGGCTGGTCCCATTTAACTGGTGTAGCAGAGTTGAATTGAGGTGCTGTGCTGCTGTGTTTTTCGAGACACTTTTCCTCTTCTCGCTTTACATGCTAATTCCCACTCAAGATTCCCCGTACGGGCCACCAATGTTACACGCACGCTGCTAGGTTCAGATAGGGGGATACTGGTTACATGAATTCTTTGGAGTCCCGGGGGAACTGTTACTCAGGGCAACCATAGGCTACAGCTTCTCTCATGCACACAATAGATTCAATTGCTGACCAGACACATCTGACAAGAGTCTTTTTCGACACTTTAACAGTGGAATTTAATCTGAAGCACAGCCAGTGCAATACAGGGATATTACAGCTACAATCTTCATTACAGTACAGTCTGAGTTTCTTCAGCAACCGGCTTCAGTAACAATACGGTAGTTTTTTCACAAGGCACAGTATTACAGTCTCTTCATAATTCAGCATAGATTAGATCTCTTAGCAGCACACTTCTGTGCATACACAACCACAGGCTTTTCCTTCACAAGGACACAGTAGTACACATCATTCTTCATCCTGCATGGAGATGGAGGGGGGAGGGTTTGATGAGGGAGATGATCCCTGTGACACCATTCCTTCCAGTCCTCATCTTCCTGCCCGATTATACTCTGTACTGTTAGTTCAGGGAGTTTATCTGACCTGTGTTTAGTTTCTCTCCTGTGCTGAATCTTGTTCAGTTGACTTCTGTCAGATCCAGATAGCACACCACCTTTCTCTTCGGCTTCAGCCAGACTACAATAACAAGTTCCCCACAATCCATATGGGACTTTGCTAAAACACTCCCTGTCTCCTGTGACTGTGTTAACCCCTCTAGTTGCTGGATTCTTCTGAAGCACAACACTTCCTCTCCTCTCTGCTTGTGTTATTTGTAACAGTTGCTGGATGCTTTGGAAGCAACAGCACTACTTCTGCATGTCACAGTAGGAACTGATCTGGAATGGAGTAGTGGTATTGCAACCACAAGGAGCAGCACCGGCGGGTAGCGTAGTCAGGGAAAGCCATGAGTTGGTACACAGGAGCAGCAGTAGAGTCTTGAAGGATTTAGCAGGTTGCGTAGTCAGGAAAAAGCCAGGAGTCGGTACACAGGGACAGCAGTATAATCTTGTATGAGGCAACAGGTGAAGGGAGAGATTGACTAAAGGCTGGGAGCTCAATAAGCTCGCAAGGAAGGGGGTGCCAGTCCAGGTTTATATAGGGTGTTCAATCAGGATGAAGCCAATCAGGAACAGCACAGGGTGGAGCCACTCAGAAACAACACAGATACTAGAATCTGGTTAAGCAAGGAACTGTCCAGCGAACTGAATAACTCGGGGGCGAAAAGCTGCAGCCTGGTGCACAAGAGCTGCTGGGTTCGAGTCCTGACAGTAGATCGGGATTATTGGAGGACAACAGGAACTGGAGTGATTGGCCCCAGATGGGCATATGTAAAGAAGAAAGAAGTCTTAGAACTAAAGAGGAAAAGTTGCAAACATGTGAATATCTTAAAAGAGAGGAGCAGGGAATTATTGATTGAAGAATTCCAACTAAACCCATAATAGGACATTACCAAGTTTTTTCCACAACTCTGATAAGAGTGCCGAAGATTTCAAGTACTGGCGTCAAGAACCATTTATCACATGTAACTCGAGCAATGTTTGTTAAAGGGAATCTGTCACCAAGTTTCTGGTACCTAATCTGAGAGCACCATAACTTACTGTAGAGACAGAGATCCTGATTCCAGTGATGTGTCACTTACTGAGCTGCTCTAGTTTTGATAAAATTATTGATTAAAGGGAAAAAGGGTTATTCTGCAGGTTTATACTGTTCTAAATCTGTGTCGCTGCCATACTGAAAGTCTGGCTGACGGGAGGAAATTAACTTTATTCCTCTCGGCAGCCTCTGTCTTTCAGCCATAGAGGTGCAGCTGGTGCAGCTTCGGTCACCGCTCTGTACATAGTGAGCTGCGTCTGTAACAGCGCCCCAGCACTGACTAACAGTTGTCTCTGCAGTGCCAGACACTATGTTCTGAGCAGTGACTGAAGCTGCAATGGTCACGCCTCTATGACTGAAAGCCAGAGACTACCAGGAGAAATAAAGTTCATTTTCTCTCGCCAGCTTTAAAACATTGTTAACCTGCAGATTAACACCGTATCTACAAGTTAATAATATTTTTTTACATGACAGTTTCCCTTTAATCAGCAGGGGATTATCACTAGAGGACCTGTAAACCTGCTGTCATGTAGAGATCCATATTCATGAGCTCTGTATAACGCCATGCCCACCACTGATTGGCAGCTTTCTGCCTATTCATAGTGTACACAGAGACCTGCCAATCAGTGGTGTGGGCGGGTTATACACAGCTCAGCATTCAGAGAGCTGCTAGATCTGCACCTGATAAAACTGTTATTTTATAAAAACTGCAGCAAGCAGCACGGTAAGTGATGTACCCCTGAAATCAGGATATTTGCCCCTACATGATGCTGCTCTCAGATAGTGTAGCAAAAACTTTTAGAAGTGGTTCCCCATTAAGACTGTTTTGGAGCACAAATGCTGACGTTATGTTGGTCTTGGGTCCGTTCTCCATATTGTCCATTGCTGAAAAATGTTTAATTCTAGGGATGATGTTGAAATAAAAATATCTAAGTTCTGAAGTGCTGTACCAGCAACATTTGCCTCAGTAACGATTCCAGCGGTGGAGCCCTCATGGCATCAGTATGGAGAACAATTGGTATAACTGAGACATCTATACACATTATTCTGGCTCTTTGCTCGGAGCTCAGTTCTCCTGTCTATAATGTCCACGGAACAACTCCTTTAATCACATATGTTATTTTTCAACCCAGTCTTATGTTTAAGTTTTAAGACCCAAATCCAATTATCTGTGGTATTTATAATACTAGCAAAGAGTAACCATGATTAAACATAAACCCATGCATAAATACCATGACAATACTTTCATTCATTTGCCATTTCACAATCAAAAAATTTTTCTTTCAACATTAGACTTGGAGAATACAAGAGTGCCATCTGCTGATGCTATGCAATCTTTTCAAACATGTTATATTTAGTTATTAAATTAGAATATGTCTATCTGAAATGTTTGATGGTTTATAAAGGTTAAGTAAACTTTGATTCAACATTTACTGCAATATATGTCATTAAGATGTCATTTTGGAAGCTAGCTACATAAGGGTGTGGAACATGTTAGATGTTACGCTTGCTATATCTGTAACGTGGCACAGGGCGGTAGCCATGGGTGAGGTACTTGTCTGTTACTCCTCGGCACGTTATAGGAAAGTGGGGGTCCTGGCTGGGTGTGTGGACTTGTGCTGTGAGGGTGCTACACCCGTGCAGGTCACATGTTACCGATTACGCTGGTTTGCCAAGACCATATGTTAACCAGTTCAGGAAAGGAGAGAACCAGTTCTTAAACAAAGCTTTAATAAACTGCCATTGTGTCACATTTATATACACAGGATAGCGGGTATACAACTTCTCGCACGTTTCTTTATTAATACAAAGCATCTCAATACACAGTCTCATTACTTCCTCTACCTCACACATTCTTGCCTCCGCTGGTCAAATTTACTTCTCCACCACCCAGCTTAGCACCACAGTACAGTCCGTGAAAGTAATTTCCTCTTCCTGTAGATCCGCGTCTGAATCTCCTCGTAGAGGAGAGGGTTTTGCCAATATGTTCAGACTCAGCTTCAAGCTCTCTGACACTTAGGTAACTCCTGCCCGGGACACTCCCTTCCTCTCACGTTCTATTCCGTCCTGGCCCTTTAGCTTTAAGCAAATTCTTATCGTCTCTTGCTGACAACTTTATCTTCCAAAAGGTAGGGGAGAAAACAAGGGGATCTGCTACTTTGGATCTAATCCTTATAAACAGGGAGGAAATGGTTGAGGAGGTAAAGGTGGCTGGGACCCTAGGAGGCAGCGATCATGCTATTATAGAATTTTGGATAACTAGAGGAGGAAGACATGTGAAGACTCAAACTTCAAGGTTAGATTTTAGAAAGGCAGATTTTAAGAGACTCAGAAAGAGAATAGGAGGGATCCAATGGCTGGATGTCCTTAAGGACAAAAATGTCCAGGAAGGATGGGAAATTTTTAAAAATGAGATTCTCAAAGCACAATCGTTAACAATCCCGAAAAGTAGGAAGAATGGGAAGCATTTAAGGAAACCAGGATGGATGAACACAGAACTTAAACACATGCTAAAAAGAAAGAAAGAAATGTTTATTAAATGGAAAGAGGGAGGCATATCTAAAGAAGATTATAATGCAGTCTGCAGATCCTGCAGGGCACGTATCAGGTTAGCTAAAGCTGACAATGAATTAAGGCTTGCAAGAGATGTCAAAAGCAATAAAAAAGGATTTTGGGGGTATGTCAAAAGTAAAAGAAAAGTCAAAGATGCTATAGGATTTTTACAGGATGAAAATGGAGAAATGGTAAGAGAGGATGTTGAGAAGGCCGAACTTTTTAATTCCTATTTTGCATCTGTTTTCTCTCAGAAAGAAAATGTAACATCAACTGATCTTCACTGTCCTTTTAAAGGAATAGAGGAATCCAAGTTATCTGTAAACAGAAAGATTGTGAGTGAATATTTAGCTAACATAAATGAGTTCAAGTCTCCAGGTCCAGATGAATTACACCCCAGAGTACTGAAGGAGATCGTAGAAGAAATTTTAGAACCACTCTCCATAATCTTTGAAAATTCTTGGAGAACAGGAGAAGTCCCAGAAGACTGGAGAAGAGCAAATGTTGTTCCTATCTTCAAAAAGGGGAAGAAGGTGGACCCAGGGAACTATAGGCCGGTGAGTCTGACTTCTATACCAGGAAAGATCTTTGAACAAATTATTAAACAACATGTATGTAAGTATATGGATAAGAATGAAGTGATTAACCAGAGTCAGCATGGGTTTGTAACTAACAAGTCATGTCAGACTAACTTAATTTCCTTCTATGACAGAATCACTGACTGGGTGGATCAGGGAAATGCTGTAGATATAGTATATCTTGACTTCAGCAAAGCATTTGACAAAGTATCTCACACCATCCTTATTGAAAAAATGACCAAGTATGCAATGGACCAGGCAACTGTTAGGTGGATTCATAACTGGCTTAGTGATCGGACTCAAAGGGTGGTTGTAAATGGCTTCACATCCAGCTGGATGAATGTCTCAAGTGGGGTACCACAGGGCTCCGTCCTGGGACCTGTATTGTTCAACATCTTTATCAATGATTTAGATGAAGGAATTGAGGGTAAACTGATTAAATTTGCTGATGACACAAAGCTAGGAGGGATAGCTAATACTAGAGAAGAGAGAGAGAGGATTCAAAAAGACCTAAATAAACTGGAGCAGTGGGCAGCAACCAACAGAATGGTTTTTAACAGGGAAAAATGCAAAGTACTACATCTGGGCAATAAAAATGAAAAAAGCATATACAGAATGGGAGGAATAGAGCTAAGCAACAGTACATGTGAAAAAGACTTAGGTATACTAATAGATCATAGACTGAACATGAGTCAACAGTGTGATGTAGCAGCAAAAAAGGCAAATACAATTCTGGGATGTATTAACAGAAGCATACAGTCTAGATCACGTGAAGTCATTATCGGTCTTTACTCCTCTTTGGTCAGACCTCATCTGGAATACTGTGTACAGTTTTGGGCACCACATTTTAAAAAAGACATAGACAAACTGGAGCAAGTTCAGAGAAGAGCGACCAGAATGGTGACTGGTCTGCAAACCATGTCCTATGAGGAACGGTTGCAGGATTTGGGAATGTTTAGCTTGCAAAAAAGAAGACTGAGAGGAGACTTAATAGCTGTCTACAAATATGTCAAGGGCTGTCACATTGTAGAAGGATCATCTTTATTCTCATTTGCACAAGGAAAGACTAGAAGCAATGGGATGAAACTAAATGGGAGGAGACACAGATTAGATATTAGAAAAAACTTTTTGACAGTTAGGGTGATTAATGAGTGGAACAGGCTGCCACGAGAGGTGGTGAGTTCCCCTTCAATGGACGTCTTCAAACAGAGGCTGGACAGACATCTGTCTGAGATGATCTAGTGAATCCTGCTTTGAGCAGGGGGTTGGACCAGATGACCCAGGAGGTCCCTTCCAACTCTACCATTCTATGATTCTATGATTCTATGATTCTATGATCTTTAAGCTGTAGGGGGCATTGCTGCTAGGCGAACCTTCTCCGGACCCTTCTCACTTGGTCACTCTGCTCTCTGGTCAGCCCTCTGAGCTGGCACTGACCTTCTCTCTGTCTCTATCTGTTCCTTAGGATCATGCTATCTCTGTCCCAATCTCCTTTCTCTCTTGCCACAAAACATCCACTGCATGCAGCCCTGCTGAGCACTCAGTCCAAACGTCTACTCTAGCTGCAAGCTAGGCCCTGTCAGAGTCACTACCAGGAAGTCCTCTCTGATCCCGTACATAGCTCCTCCCTCTTTGGGTTAGTCCCAATTCTGGCTATGTCTTTCCCTAATCACTGTCTGTTGCTGGGCTGAACTCAGCTTCCTAACAGTACAGTGCAAAACATTACAATACATCACCATTCCAGTTCACATTACACATCTCCATCACAATAACGTATGACATTACACTTTACATTATAATAATAACATTGATATCTTCAAGGGGGAACAGGGCAGTATGTCCATCTCCTTACACATATGTATGCTACATTCTGTTTGTGTATTTATTGCTGCTTGCATTAGAAAAACAGATGTAGCAGTGGTCAACTTAAAGGGGTTGTCTACTACTAGGACAACCCCTCCTTGAAATAAATGGTTGCCCCCTATAAAATAAAAAAACCTACTCACCTCCTCTGCCGGCGCATTCCAGCGATGTCAGCACTCACAGTACCGGGGCTGTGATGTGGTGGAATAACATGTGGTGCCCAATCAGCTCATGTGACCCTAACCTAATAGCGTGGCACATCATTCATATTATACAAGCTGCATGCTATGCAGATAACATATACTGTACGTGCTACAGTTATGACTGCAAAGTACGCCGTAGTGGTAAGTTTGCAACTTGTACATCAATATTCTGACAATCCATAGCAACCAATAAAATCACATTTTTATTTTCAACTGAATTCCCTGGAAAAAAATAGGATATTCCTATAAAAGATATTTATGCTTTCCAACTTATCAAAATTAAAGTTGATCAAATCTTTTGAAATTCGATTTTGTCGAGTTTGTCACATTTTTCCCAAAAATTCAATTTGCAATAAATTCATTGCTAATTGAAGGTGTTCTAATTGCCCTGAAAAGATGCGTATAACACTCTGAGGCCTCCTAGGACTTTTAAACTCTTAAATATGCAAATTGTCTCTTCAGAGAGGACAGAGGACTCGAACTCTAGCTCCTCCTATTGGAAGCAGTGATCCTAAAAGTCAATATCGACCTTTTAAAGAGCCTTGTAATATGACTTAGAATAAAAGTCAAACTGGAATCTCAATTTGCAGACATTGTTTTTTGGAGTGCTGCCCCTCATCATTGCAAAGTATTAGATCTGATTTGATTACGTGAGAGTAACGTTTCTCCTTGTAGAGAGTGACAAGCCAAGCCTGACATGTCAGAGTGGGGAGACTTATAAGTCATGCATACTCCTCTGGCAAATTATAGGAGCAGGTATGGCTTATAAGTCTCCTCACTCTGACATGCCAGGCTTGGCTTGTCACTCTCCACAAGGAGAAATGTTACCCCTTAGACACCAATCTCTTAAATGCAAACAAAGCCTTAGTAATTCCAAAGTAACCTCAACCCATAAATGGATGGTAACCTACTAATAACCGATTTAGCTAATTTAATAACACAGTACACTGTGTTATGGACCATATGTACGCTAAAACATACCTTATATACTCGACTATAAGCCGACCCGAATATAAGCCAAGGTACCTAATTTTACCACAAAAAACTGGGAAAACTTATTGACTCGAGTATAAGCCTAGGGTGGGAAATGCAGCAGCTACTGGTAAATGTCCCCATCCTGGTAAGCATTGCCCACTCATCACCAATCCTGATATGCATGGCCCCTTCATCACCAATCCTGGTATGCATGGCCCCCTCATCCCCAATCCTGATATGCATGGCCCCCTCATCACCAATCCTGATATGCATGGCCCCCTCATCACCAATCCTGATATGCATGGCCCCCTCATCCCCAATCCAGGTATGCATGGCCCCATCATCCCCAATCCTGGTATGCATAGCCCCATCATCCCCAATCCTGGTATGCATGGCCCCATCATCCCCAATCCTGGTATGCATGGCCCCCTTATCCCCAATCCTGTTATGCATGACCCCCTCATCCCCAATCCTGGTATGCATGGCTCCCTCATCCCCAATCCTGGTATGCATGACCCCCCATCACTGCACACATGGAAAAAAATAAACAATTCTACTCACCTTCTTTCCCTTTGCTCCAACGCTGCGTCCTTAATAGCGCACACTGTCAGACGCAGCCGCCGGCTTCCTGCTGCTGCTCAGTGATCCTGTGTGCCCGCTACTAAAGAGAATGAATATTCACTCCTCTCCACGGCCATTGTATAACGCTATTGCTGACTATATAAGGTCAAAATAATACCGCTACCATTTTAACTACATAATGAATACATAATATTATAATATGACAATTAGCGCTACATACAGTACAGACCAAAAGTTTGGACACACCTTCTCATTTAAAGATTTTTCTGTATTTTCATGACTACGAAAATTGTACATTCACACTGAAGGCATCAAAACTATGAATTAACACATGTGGAATTATATACTTAACAAAAAAGTGTGAAACAACTGAAAATATGTCTTATATTCTAGGTTCTTCAAAGTAGCCACCTTTTGCTTTGATGACTGCTTTGCACACTCTTGGCATTCTCTTGATGAGCTTCAAGAGGTAGTCACTGGAAATGGTCTTCCAACAATCTTGAAGGAGTTCCCAGAGATGCTTAGCACTTGTTGGCACTTTTGCCTTCACTCTGCGGTCCAGCTCACCCCAAACCATCTCGATTGGGTTCAGGTCTGGTGACTGTGGAGGCCAGGTCATCTGGCGTAGCACCCCATCACTCTCTTTCTTGGTCAAATAGCCCTTACACAGCCTGGGGGTGTGTTTGGGGTCATTGTCCTGTTGAAAAATAAATGATGGTCCAACTAAACGCAAACTGGATGGAATAGCATGCCGCTGCAAGATACTGTGGTAGCCTTGCTGGTTCAGTATGCCTTCAATTTTGAATAAATCCCCAACAGTGTCACCAGAAAAGCACCCTCACACCATCACACCTCCTCCTCCATACTTCACGGTGGGAACCAGGCATGTAGAGTCCATCCGATCACCTTTTCTGCGTCGCACAAAGACACGGTGGTTGGAACCAAAGATCTCAAATTTGGACTCATCAGACCAAAGCACAGATTTCCCCTGGTCTAATGTCCATTCCTTGTGTCATTTAGCCCAAACAAGTCTCTTCTGCTTGTTGCCTGTCCTTAACAGTGGTTTCCTAGCAGCTATTTTACCATGAAGGCCTGCTGCACAAAGTCTCCTCTTAACAGTTGTTGTAGAGATGTGTCTGCTGCTAGAACTCTGTGTGGCATTGACCTGGTCTCTAATCTGAGCTGCTTTTAACCTGCAATTTCTGAGGCTGGTAACTCGGATAAACTTATCCTCAGAAGCAGAGGTGACTCTTGGTCTTCCTTTCCTGGGGCGGTCCTCATGTGAGCCAGTTTCTTTGTAGCGCTTGATGTTTTTTGCAACTGCACTTGGGGACACTTTCAAAGTTTTCCCAATTTTTCGCACTGACTGACCTTCATTTCTTAAAGTAATGATGGCCACTCGTTTTCTTTACTTAGCTGCTTTTTTCTTGCCATAATACAAATTCCAACAGTCTATTCAGTAGGACTATCAGCTGTGTATCCACCAGACTTGTGCACAACACAAGTGATGGTCCCAACCCCATTTATAAGGCAAGAAATCCCACTTATTAAAACTGACAGGGCACACCTGTGAAGTGAAAACCATTTCCGGTGAGTACCTCTTGAAGCTCATCAAGAGAATGCCAAGAGTGTGCAAAGCAGTCATCAAAGGAAAAGGTGGCTACTTTTAAGAACCTAGAAGATAAGACATATTTTCAGTTGTTTCACACTTTTTTGTTAAGTATATAATTCCACATTTGTTAATTCATAGTTCTGATGCCTTCAGTGTGAATGTACAATTTTCGTAGTCATGAAAATACAGAAAAAGCTTTAAATGAGAAGGTGTGTCCAAACTTTTGGTCTGTACTGTACACACTGTACAAAGACTAATAATACCACCATAGACCTTCCTCTACGTAATAACTGAACTACATTAATCTGTTGATAAATAAAAGAAACATTATGAAAAAGACCAATATTACCAACCACCATAAAGTGACCATAAAGTAGTAGTTACCTGTCCTGCACAACATATAAGTGATTATGGCTCAGGTGTAAGAGGGAAGACCGGGGTGTAATTACTTTCAGAACAAGGGATCCGGAACTGCCGGGGCCGTACTTCTGGTTGCAGGGGGAAGACAGACTTCCAGCACAGGAGTCAGGTGACTGGGAAGCTGGGGGCGTGTCCAGAGTGAGAGCTGGGAGGTCAGGTGACCAGAAAACTGGTGGCGTGGCTAGAGAGAGGGAGAGATGAGGACTTTTGATTGGGAAAGGGAGAGCAGAGTCCCGCTCAGGAGTGCAGTGTGAGAGGGTCCAGGCTCCTGGCTCCAGTACTGGGAGAAAGAGCCAAGTGCAGTGGACCGGAGGAGTCAAGCCGACTAGAGGGAAAAGAGATGCAGGGTCTGTGGAGCCGAACACGTGAGGTGCCGTGTTATGGACTAGGGGCTAAGCGGGTAAAACCGGAGACCGCCCGCTGCCGCCAGAAGATGGAGCATTGTTTGGGCGGGGAAGCCTGAAGAAATCAACACCGGCATCAGCTGGCAACTGCCTTGTGGAGGAAGAGAGTCAGCTAAGTGTAAAAACTGTCGTTTACAACCGGTTCGACTCGGCTATATCTAGTTAAACTGTGAACTGTCAGTTAAAGACTTTTACTTGCTACTTCCCTTGTTTTCCCCCATATTTTCCCCTGTTACTCCCTGCGTGGAGATTGACCCTGTTATCATAAACTTCCCCTGCTTATTAACCCTGCATTGGCTGCTCTGTGTTTCTGTGTCGCTGCATCTAAAGTACCCATGTTACATTTGGCGTAGTCGGCAGGATGCAGTCATTAGACACAGACACTGCAGAGCAGTCCATCCTGGGAGCCCCCAAATCTAGCTTGCCGCTGGGGGCCATGCTCAGCAATCTCCCAAAGTTCACCGGGGACAATATGATGCTGTGGAACTGTATTGAGAGAGTTAGGAGTATGTTACGTATGCATCCGATGACCCCAGCTATGCAAGCCGAAATAGCCTTACTGGCCCTGGACGGTGAAGCCCGACAATCGGTGATGTACCGCCCTCCCCATGACCGGGATACTGTAGAAAAAGTGGTGTGGATACTGGAGGAGATGCATGGGGATCCCACCAATGTAGGAGAGCTGAGGATACGGCTGTTTCACCAAGTGCAGCAGGAGGGGGAGACTGTGACGCAGTATGTTAATGCCTTACAGAGGGTGCATGCCTATATCACTAGAAAAGACGACATGGGGAATTTGGGAATGGGCCCCCCTGACGTGATCTTAAGGGACCAGTTTGTGGCAGGCCTCAGGGATGTGCAGCTGAAGCAGGCCTTGCGGGAGCGCCTGTGCGCCAACCCACGTATGACTTTTCTAGAAGTGGGTCGGAAGCACGTGTGAGAGAGCAGGAGATGGGGGTGACGGCCCTGGCAGGCATGGTCCGGAATAACAAGGTACCCACCCCGCCTGCAGCTGAACCAGAATGGGCATGAGAGATGCGAAAGGAGATACAGGAGAGGCGGGATGAATGGTCCAGTCTCAAGAAGACCCCTGCCCCGACACCAGAGATACCCAGATCGATTGCTCCAGTTTTGGAAAGAATTGAATTCAGGACCCCCCCTGCAGGAGAGTTCCATAGAGGAGTGAGGCAGCCCTACACAGACAGAAACACGACCTGCTGGAAGTGTGGAGGCGCAGGACATTACACCAGGGGCTGTGCTAGCCGAGGGCGGCACCTGTCGTGGCAGCCGTTAAACTAGCGGGCTCCGTGTTTGGGGGACACAGCCCGGAGCCGGAGGAAGGGGAAAGAAAAAGAGGAAGTCCCAAGGACCTGGTTTCCACCAGCCCGACTGTCTGGGCCGAAATAAGCGGTCGGGCTGTTCACTGCCTGATTGACACGGGATCCCAGGTGACTACGATGACAGAAGTCTACTTTCAACAGCGATTTCCAGAGACAGCGTGGCCTGAATGGGGACTAGTAATTAGACTCACGGCAGCTAATCAATTACCCATCCCAGTCGCAGGGGTGGTGTGGATGAAGCTCCGAGTGTGTGGAAAAGATGTGGGAAAAAAAGGAGTCGTCCTGTTCGCAGGGGGAACCGGAAGTGGACCCCCGGTGACCCTCAGAATGAATGTGCTGAAAGAGATCAGGCAAATCCTGATTAGTGAGCCGAAGGAGATTCCTCTAGTCCAGTGGGACCCGCGAACCCCCCAAAGGAGCGTCTTTCAACAACTAATCCGAGCTGCCCAGGCTCAGGAGATGTCGAGTGAAGGGAAGATCCTGGGGAAAATAATAGTGCCAGCAGCTACGGCGCTCACCTTACCGCCCGGACAAACTGTACTCACGTTATTCGCACGGACCTGCACACCTCTTGAGGGGGTCGAAGTTCAGATAGAACCAACATCGCTGGCCAAGGTACCCCCCGGACTCTTGGTGGCTCGGACACTGGCCACCGTTCGGGGTGGCAATGTTATAGTGCGATGTGTTAATCTGGGCGAAGATGATCTCACACTCCCTCCCAGGGCGGAAATAGCCCAGATTATGGGAATGCCAGAGAAGTTGGTGCGACCTGATGTGGTATAGCTGTCCGCTGTACGAGGAGACCCCTGGGCTCTGGCGGTCCCCGTGCCGCCAGAATGCCACCGGGCTAGTGCGAAGGTGGGACGAAGAATCCTTGAACGAATGCGGGCTGAATTGACGGGACTTAGACCTCGACAGGTGAAGCAGATTGAGGAGGTACTGGAGCGCTACCAGGAAGTCTTTTCTCGCCATGAGGATGAGTTTGGTTGCACCGAAGCCATTACCCACGAGATTCCCACGGGGAGCGCTGCCCCAGTGCGTGAGAGATACCGGCAGATACCTCCCCAGATGTATAAAGAGGTTAAGGAGATGATAGCCGATATGTTACAGAATGGTGTGATACGGGAGAGTCAGAGTCCGTGGGCTGCCCGATTGTCCTGGTTTGGAAGAAAGATGGGACCCTGCGGTTCTCTGTGGACTATAGATGACTGAATGCCTGTACAGTACGGGACTCTTACCCACTACCCCAAATCGAAGAGTCCCCTGTCGGCGTTGGGGAAGGCAAGATACTTCTCCTCCCTGGATCTGGCCAGTGGGTACTGGCAGGTGCCCGTGGCTGAACATGACCGTGCGAGGACGGCGTTCATATTACGCATGGGATTGTTCGAATTCAATCGGATGCCCTTCGGCCTGACTAACGCCCCCGGGACGTTCCAGCATCTGATGGAGAGGTGCCTGGGCGATTTGAACTTCGAGGCGACACTGATTTACCTTGACGACATAATTGTCTATGCTGCCACCTTCGAGGAGCACCTCCAGTGACTAGAGCAAGTACTGAGTCACCTACAGAGTCATGGCCTAAAGGTGAAGCCCCAGAAGTGCCACCTGTTCCGCAAACAGATCGAATATCTCGGTCATACTGTGTCCGGTGAAGGAGTCAGGCCCACCCAGGAAAAGGTGGCCGCCGTACAGGAGTGGCCTACTCCGAAGACAGTGAAGGACGTTTGGGCCTTCCTGGGACTTTCCGGGTGCTACCAAGATTCGTGAAGAACTTCACCCACATAGCCAACCCATTGCTGGAGCTACTTAAGGGAGTGCCGGCGGGCTCCAAGAATCAGGCGATTCGGTGGGGAAGCAGCCAGGAAGAAGCCTTCAGTGCCCTAAAAATGGCCCTGACCGAGGCCCCAATACTTGACTATGCGGATTTCTCCCAACCATTCATACTCCACACTGATGGGAGCCTACATGGTCTGGGAGCCGTGTTATCCCAAGTACAGGAGGGGAAAGAGCGCGTGATTGCGTACGCCAGCCGCTCCCTTCACGACTCCGAGAGGAACCCAGATAATTATAGCTCTTTTAAATTAGAGTTGCTGGCTCTGGTTTGGGCAATGACCGAGAAGTTTGCAGAGTATTTGTCCGGGTCCGAAGTACTGGTGAGAACAGATAACAACCCGCTGGCCGACCTGGAGAATGCGAAATTGGGGGCCCTGGAGCAGCGGTGGGTGGCCCGCATGGCCAGGTACCGGTATATGATCGTCTACCGGGGTAAGGCAGAGAATACTCACGCCAACGCCCTCTCCAGAGTGACTTATGAACGGCCTGATCATGACCGCGATGAAGATTTGGAGGCGGATGAGACCCCTAGCTTCCGAAGTTTCGTGGGGCCGCTGCGCAGGGACAGATCAGAGAGACGTCGGAAGAACAAGTGCTAGGGTGGCCAAGAGATGACAGGATCCGACTTCAACAGACTGACAGAGAAGTTGCTCAATTACGTCAATGGGTGGCTTTGCTGCAAGTCCCCAGTCGAGAAAAGAGGAGTACCCTGTACCCTGGAGCACTGAAAATGCTGGGACAATGGGAGAGACTGTGTTTGCGAGACAGGCTGCTGTACCGACGGGTGCAGCTACTGCGAGAGTTCGGGACCACCTGGCAAGTGGTGATCCTAGAGAAGTTGGTCGGAGTAGTGGCTAAGGAGGCTCATGAACGAGGGGTTTACTTCGGACCAGAGAAGATAGAGAGGGTTCTGTCACAGTTGCCCCAAGCCACGATGTGGACGAAGAAGAATTGTTAGTTCTACCTTCGAGCCCCAGCACTCGATTACCTGCAGTCCCCAGTGCAGGCGGCGAGGGAACAACCTCAGTTGAAGCCACCGGGCAGGCGGAGATTGAGAATCCGGGTGACCCTGCACCCCCATCGGTCAAACTGAGTTACGCCGGTCAGAACGAACAACAGCAGGACTGCGTCCTCACCGTTATGAACAAGATCAATTCATATGGTACCGTATCGTCCAGGAAGTCCAAGAATGTGAACGTTTGGTGAAGGAACTCTCGCCCGTGGAATGGCGAGTTAAAGGAGAGCTGGGGTGTAAGAGGGAAGACCGGGATGTAAGCACTTTCAGAACAAGGGATCTGGAACTGCTGGGGCCGTACCTCTGGTTGCAGGGGGAAGACAGACTTCCAGCACAGGAGTCAGGTGACTGGAAAGCTGGGGGCGTGTCCAAAATTAGAGCTGGGAGGTCAGGTGACCGGAAAACTGGTGGCGTGGCAAGAGAGAGGGAGAGACGAGGACTTTTGTGTGGGAAAAGGAGAGCAGAGTCCCGCTCAGGAGAGCAGTTTGAGAGGGTCCAGGCTCCTGGCTCCAGTACTGGGAGCAAGAGCTGAGTGCAGTGGACCGGAGGAGTCAAGCCGACTAGAGGGAGAAGAGAAGCAGGGTCTATGGAGCCGAGCACGTGAGGTGCCGTGTTGTGGACTAGAGGCTCAGCGGGTAAAACCGGAGACTGCCCGCTGCCGCCAGAAGACGGAGCATTGTTTGGGCGGGGAAGCCTGAAGAAATCAACACTGGCATCAGCTGGCAACTGCCTTGTGGAGGAAGAGAGTCAGCTAAGTGTAAAAACTGTCGTTTACAACCGGTTTGACTCTGCTATATCTAGTTAAACTGTGAACTGTCAGTTAAAGACTTTTGCAAAAAAAAGGAGAATGGACCGCACCTCCAAAAATCATACATTTGATCTAATGCCTCTCGGCAAAAATATATATAACTGAACATGAGGTTCTTAGTTTAACATTCTGATCAGACTGTATGAAGCCCACTGCCACGTCACGGCAAACCTCGTAGTGGGTCCTAACATTTCCTACCTGAACGGGAGCGGAGCCGTGCGCCAACCACCGCCACAGCGAAAATGCACCAGCAGGGCGGGCGGCCTGGTGCCTCACAGCACCCATGCTGCAAGGCCAAGTCCCCATGACTCCAGGCCGCGCCGCCCCACAAGCGCAAAACCACAGCAACAATGGCCGACACACTGCACCAACACCACATGAAAGGAGCATTGTAGCTCACCTTCCTCAAGCTCTCAAGTGAGAGCAAAAATAGGCTAGACCCTCTTTGCAGTCTCCTGCTAATTAAAATCGCCTGTGCCAAATGGGAGGAGTGCTGGTCCAAGAAAGGGAAAAGAATATGCAATGCAAAAAAAAGGAGCATGGACCGCACCTCCAAAAATCATACATTTGATCTAATGCCTCTCGGCAAAAATATATATAAATGAACATGAGGTTCTTAGTTTAACATTCTGATCAGACTGTATGAAGCCCACTGCCACGTCACGGCAAACCTCGTAGTGGGTCCTAACATTTCCTACCTGAACGGGAGCGGAGCCGTGCGCCAACCACCGCCACAGCGAAAATGCACCAGCAGGGCGGGCGGCCTGGTGCCTCACAGCACCCATGCTGCAAGACCGAGTCCCCATGACTCCAGGCCGTGCCGCCCCACAAGCGCAAAACCACAGCAACAATGGCCGACACACTGCACCAACACCACATGAAAGGAGCATTGTAGCTCACCTTCCTTAAGCTCTCAAGTGAGAGCAAAAATAGGCAGGATATGTTAGGACCCACTATGAGGTTTGCCTTGACGTGGCAGTGGGCTTCATACAGTCTGATCAGAATGTTAAACTAAGAACCTCATGTTCAGTTTTATATGTTTTTGCTGAGAGGCATTAGATCAACGTATGTTTTTGGAGGTGCTCTCCTTCCCTTTTTTCCACTTAAGTTAAAGACTTTTACTTGCTACTTCCCTTGTTTTCTCCTATATTTTCCCCTGTTACTCCCTGCGTGGAGATTGACCCTGTTATCATAAACTTCCCCTGTTTATTAACCCTGCATTGGCTGCTCTGTGTTTCTGTGTCGCTGCATCTAAAGTACCCGTGTTACACAGGTAAACCTCTATAAACCAGTACATTTCTATGTAACTGTAGAGGTAAAATAAAAGTCTAGTGATTTTATTTTTCTTACAAAATTATAAAAATATATAATTAAAAACAATTAACAATAATCACATTTTTTTATATATTTTTTAAAATAAACATCAGAAATCAATAAATAACACAAACATAATTGGTATCCCTGTTATTGTTACAACCCGTACAATAAAACAAACAGATTATATATGGTGACAGGTAACTGGCGTAAAAAAATAACATTATTTTTGTGTTTGTAAGTGTTCGGCAAAATGGCTTTTAAAAAATCTACAACTTATCTCACAAAATAAAAAAACAAGACCTCTTATGGAGAAACTTATTAGGCTATGTGTAGTGTTGAGAGAGCATGCTCGACACTGCTCGTTACTCGCCCGAGCATCTCACTACTCGGGATGTTCGGCGAGCACCGAGCATTTCCGGGTTACTCAGGCGGGAGCTCGGGTCTCCGCCCTGCACGTTTGGCGCTCTTTGAAGAGCCAATGAACATGCAGGGATTGCCAGCCAGTCACTGTAATGCCGCAGCCATGTTGTTTGTGGGCATTACAGTGATTGGCTGGCCGCACAGCGTCACCTCGATTATTTAAAACCGGGCGCCGCCATCTTGGACACAGTCGCTCCGGATCAGACAGTGTAGGGAGAGTGCTGCTGAGTTAGGGAGAGATATATAGTGCGAAATAGGTAGTGTAGGGTCTCTAAAGCCTTCCAAATCAAACAAACAGTCCTTCTGAGGACTAATATCCATCCCAGATAACAGGCAGGCAGGCAGGCTGTATAGGAGACGCAGTGGTTATACCAGCAAACGCTGCATTACATTCCTGTGTGCTCCTGTTGGTCAAATTGCTAGACTTATTCCCCGGTCTCAGGGGCCAGGAAAAATCCTTTTTTTTTTCATCTAAATCCTTTTTTTTTTTTCCCTCAGTCAGACTGTACAAATACGCGTCCTATTAAACTTTTGATATCCCCCCCCCCCCAAAAAAAAAAATTGAGTGTGTCTGTGACTGTTCAGACACCAGTATATCTGTTTAAAAGAGTCTGGTGTAGGCCAGAAAAATAGAACTGTGGTTTTGCAGTTCCACGGGTGAAATCTCTGTATTATCCCGCTTTTGTCATTTTTTGCCGTAAAAAAAAACTGTAATAGTGTCTACCTGACTGCTCAGACACCAATATATCTGTTTAAAAGAGTCTGGTGTAGGTAAGAGAAATAGAACTGTGGTTTTGCAGTTCCACGGGTCAAATCTCTGTATTAACCTGCTTTTGGCATTTTTTGCCGTAAAAAAAAACTGTAATAGTGTCTCCCTGACTAGTCAGACACCAATATATCTGTTTAAAAGAGTCTGGTGTAGGCCAGGAAAATAGAACTGTGGTTTTGCAGTTCCACTGGTCAAATCTCTGTATTATCCTGCTTTTGGCATTTTTTGCCGTAAAAAAACTGTAATAGTGTCTCCCTGACTGGTCAGACACCAATATATCTGTTTAAAAGATTCTGGTGTAGGCCAGACAAATAGAACTGTGGTTTCCTCTTCCACGGTTCTAATCTCCTTTTTATTACCCTTTTTCCATTGATAGTGCGAGTATAAGCTAATTTACTTCATTTACAATGGGCAAGGCGCGTGGCAAGGGACGTGGAACTGGACGTTCTGGTGATGGTGCGTGTAGAGGAATGGGGCCGTAGCCAAGGTGAAAATGTGCCACAACCAACAGCCACATCTTCTCGCTCCCACTTCTTGACCGAATTACTAGGGAAGCACACTACAACACCAGTATTGCAAACTGATCAGTGTGAACAGGTTATTAATTGGATAGCAGATAATACTTCCACTTACCTGGGCACCACCACCTCCGGTCTGTCTTACACACGGTCAAGTTTTAGTAACCGTGAGTCTCGACCGCATACTCCTCCTCACCCTGATGCTCCTTTCTCCCACCATGCCGAGTGTCGTCAGACAGCAACTGATCCCACAGTTGGACACTCTGAAGAGCTGTTCACTAGTCCATTTCCATATATGTGCCCATCGCCAGCTCCGCTTGAAGTGGTGGAAGAGGAGATCCCATGTAGCGATGCCCAAATATTTGAACAGCCACGGCCAGAGGAAGTCGACGCTGGCAATTTGTCATAAGAGGTGGACGATGATGAGACACAATTGCCACGAAGTGAGAAGGAGGATCGTGATGCGCAAGTGGAAGAGGAGGAGGTGGTGGATGATCTAGTAACTGACCCAATGTGGCAGGAGGACACGCAGAGCGAGGCCAGCAGCACACAGGGGGAGGGAGGCAGAGTACCCCAACAGGCAGGAAGAAGCAGTGTGGTGGCCGCACACAGAAGGCAATAGTTCCCCGTAACACCAACACGAGGGACGTTGCCAGTACAACCGGTAGGTCTTCCAGAGTCTGCAATTTTTTTAAAGACTCTGCTGTTAACCCCAAAAAGGCCATTTGTACCACCTGCCATGCCAGCATCAGCAGGGGTGACAAAACTACCAGCCTGACCACCACCAGCATGATCAGGCACATGTCAGCAAAGCACCCGACTTTGTGGGGCGAACCCCAGGATCCACGACCAGTGTCAGCGGGTGTCACCACTGCTTCTTCCGCTGTTGTGCATGTAATAGAACCCCCTGCTGTGCGTGCAAGGCAATCCCCTGTCCATACTGCATGCATAGATGCCCCCTCCTCTCAGTCTTCACTTGTTATGGCAGTTTCTCAAGAAACAGCATCAACGTCCACGTCCACGTCCCACCGCAGCGTTCAATTGTCCATATCCCAGAGCTTTGAACGAAAGTGCAAACTCGCAGCCAGCGCCCCACAGGCCACAGTCCTAAATTTGCACATTTCACGACTGCTTGCGTTGGAAATGCTGCCTTTCAGGCTGGTGGAGATGGAATCCTTCCGCAACCTTATGGTGGTGGCCGTCCCTCGGTACTCGGTCCCCAGCCGACACTATTTTGCCTAGTGTGCCATCCCCGCACTACACAAGCACGTGTCCCAAAACATCAGCCGTGTCCTCAACAACGCAGTTACTGGGAGAGTCCACCTGACAACGGACAAGTGGACAAGAGCTTGTGGCCAGGGATGGGACATCTCCCTGACGGCACACTGGGTAAACATAGTGGAAGCCGGGACCCAGTCGGACCTTGGGACGGAACAGTCAGAGTTGCCCCCACAGTGTACAGCTCCGGCGCATCATCCTCCTCCTCCTCCTCATGTTCAGCCTCCATCTCAGATATCACCACATCAGTTACAAGCTGGACCACTGCAGTACTGCCTCAGCCAAGCGGCAACAGGCTGTGCTGAAACTCATAAGCTTAGGTGATAAACCTCACACTGCTTGTGAGTTGTGGACAGCTGTGAAAGAGCAGGCAGATCTGTGGCTGAGACCGCTGAACCTACATCCAGGCATGGTCGTGTGTGACAATGGCCGTAACCTGGTGGCGGCTCTGAGCCGAGGCGAGATCACACACATACCATGCCTGGCTCATGTGCTTTACCTTGTGGTTCAGTGGTTTCTTAAATCGTACCCCGAGTTGCCAGATCTGCTCGTCAAAGTACGCCGCCTGTAAGCTCATTTTCAGAAGTCGGCTACAGCTTCCGCCGCCGTTGCTGTATTGCAGCAGTGTTTGCAGCTTCCGGCACACCGACTGGTGTGTGATGTCCCCACACGTTGGAACTCTACCCTCCACATGTTGCAAAGGATTTGTGAGCAGAAGAGAGCAGTTGTGGAGTACCAGCTGCAACAAGGCCGTCGATATTCAGGTTAGACTCCATACATAAGACCTGGATGTCTGACATATGTACCATCCTGACAAACTTTGAGGAGTCCACCAAGATGGTGAGTGGCGATGACTAGTGTTGAGCATTCCGATACTGAAATATCGGGTATCGGCCGATATTCGCGGTATCGGAATTCCGATACTTAATTCCGATACTTTTACAATATCGAATACCGGAATCGGAAGTTCCCATAATGCCTGCGCTCTGCAGTGTCTCTGAAATATGACAAGCTGGATGGCAGCGCTCAGCTGAGATCCAGCCTGTCATCAGAATGCCATCCCAGCGTGGGAGAATTCTCCTGATCATTTAAAAGCCGGCGGGCGGTAAAAAGCCGCCGGCTTTTAAACAATCACACAGCCCCATACTGCTTCCCCGCCGCCTCCCACCCCGATCCTCCGCTCCCCTAGCCACCTCCCATCCCGATCGCAAGTTAGGACTGGGCGGGGAGCACAGCACCAAGGAGCGGGGAGCGAAGGACCCGGGCGGGGAAGCCGGCAGTGAAAAGACTTCACCGCCGGCTTTCCCGCCGGTTATTTCAAATGAACAGCTGAGGTATCAGGTGATGCTGATCAGCTGTTCATTTGAAGTAGCCGCGGTGCCCTCAGAGGGTTCACGTGAGTTCATGCTTGACTGCATTGCATGAACTCACATGAACTTTCCCACGGCCGCACAGGTCAGCCTCACCTCCCAGATGATCAGCCCGTCATGATTGGTGTGTGTGGGTGTCTGTGCGTGTGTCTGCGAATGTGTGCGGGGTGTCTGTGCGTGTGTCTGCGAGTGTGTGCGGGTTGTCTGTGCGAGTGTGTGCGGGGTGTCTGTGCGATGTCTGCGGGTGTGTGCGGTGTCTGTGCGATGTGTGCAGGTGTGTGCGGGTGTGCGCGGTGTCTGTGCGATGTCTGCGGTGTCTGTGCGATGTCTGCGAGTGTGTGCGGTGTCTGTGCGATGTCTGCGGGGGTGTGCGGTGTCTGTGCGATGTCTGCGAGTGTGTGTGGTGTCTGTGCGATGTCTGCGGGTGTGTGCGTGCAGGCAGACATAGGCCGATGTGACACTACTACTCCCATCGGCCTATGTCTGTCCCCCGTCCACTCGTGCCAGCAGGATCAGCTCGATGGGAGCAGTAGTTCCCATCAGCCTGATCCCGCTATTTAAATTGCCCTACTGTGTCCCCAATAAATTTTAAATACATGTCATTGGTGGCCAGTGGTTGCCTACAATAAATTAGTTCATACATTACCTGGCCCCGCCGATCGCCACCTAAAATAAAGTAAAAAATAAAAAACTACACCTATACTCACCTAGACACCTAATTCCCCGAAGCCATCGATCTCCTGTAATAAAATATAAAATAATAAACCACAACCTTATCCTTACCCCTCCATAGTAGTCCACGAGTGTCCCACGATGATCTCCAGTTTAGAGCAGCCACATAGAATGTGACTGCTCTGAACCGCTGCCGCCGCTAGAATGAGGGGGCCGTAAAGCAGCCCCGTCATTGCATAAGCGGGTTCGCCGGAGTTCAGGCAGCGCTGCTCCGGTTAGCTCTTTTACGGCCCTGCTGTATCGTGAGAAATTCCCACGGTACAGCAGTGCCGTAAAGGAGGTCTCCGGAGCTGCGCTGCCTGAATGCACTCCGGTGACCTCAGTCAGTGGCTCCCGCTGCCGGGAGCGGACGTGTTCCCGGCAGTGTGAGCTTACAGCAGCCATGCACAGCAGTCACCATCTCCAGATGTGACAGCTGTGCATGGGAGATCAGCGCAGGAACGTGGACAGGTAACTATTTTTTTTTAGTAAACTAAGAATTAAATAAAATTGTTTATTTTATTTCAAATAAATTATTTTTTTCTGGGTGTAGTGTGTTTTTTCTTTTTAACACTATGTAGGTTAGTAATGGGGGTGTCTTATAGACGCCCATCATTACTAACCTGGGCTTCATGGCAGCTGGCGCTGACATGAACCCCAACCCTATTACCCCCTGCCACCGCACCAGGGCAGCGTGGAAGAGCGAGGCTAAGTGCCAGAGTTGGCGCATCCTATGGATGCGCCATTTCTGGGGCGGCTGACGGCTGGTGTTTCTAGCCTGGGAGGGGGCCAATATTCATGGCACCCTTCCTGGGCTATTAATATCAGCCCCCAGCTGTCTGCCTAGCCTTTGCTAGCTATTAAATAGCGGGGACCCCACGTCATTTTTTTGAGGGGGTCCCCCATTTTAATAGCTAGTAAAGGCTAGGTATTCAGCTGGGGGCTCATATTAGTAGCCTGGGAAGCTCCGTGGGTATTACCCCCTTCCCAGGCTTCAAACATCTGCCCCAGCCATCTGCTTAACCTCGGCTAGACACTAAAATTAAGGGGAACCCCACGCCAATTTTTTTTAAATAAATCCTTTATTTTAACACTAAATGACAAGTACAGTAATCAACACTGTCACTATACTTCATATATATGTGACTGACATGTTTCTATCTATCTAATCTATGTATGATTCTCTATTCCTTCTATTCTAAATTGTCGGGTACAGATGCTGAATTGCCGGCCGGCTTTTTTCAAGAGACGGTGCATGAAAACACTATTATATTTTTAAATAAATCCTTTACACTAAATGACAAGTACAGTAAGCAACACTGTCACTGTACTTAATATATATGTGACTGACATGTTTCTATCTATCTAATCTATGTGTGAAGCTCTATTCTTTCTGTTGTAAATTGTCGGGTACCGGTGTATGCCGCTGATGAATTGCCGGCTTTTCACGTAGTACATTCTACATTATTCTTAGTTGTTTTACTTCATGTAGAATTAACCTACAAGGAAAGAAAGGGTTTATTTTCATTCCGATATTTGTGTCCCATTGACTTGCATTGGTTTCCGGTATCGGAATCGGCGATATCCGATACTTTTTGGGTATCGGTCCGATCCAATCCGATACGATATTTCCTGATATCGGAAGGTATCGCTCAACACTAGCGATGACGCCATCATTAGTGTCAGCATCCCACTTGTCTGTCTTTTGCAACGCTCTCTGCAGAGAATTAAAGAGGAGGCATTGCAGCCAGAGTATGATAAGATGGATCAAGAAGCCATAATGGGCGATTACACACAGCCCAGCCTCATCTCATCCCAACGTGCATTGGGGGACAATGAGGGAGAGGAGGAGGAGGAGGAAGAACAGGAGCTGGTATCAGGCGCTGTAGACGGTAGTACCTGTACAACTGTCATACAGTCGGTTCAGCGTGGGTGGCCTGAGGACAGGGAGGATGAGGAGGAGGAGGAGGAGAGCATGGTCAGTCGTCATCTTGGTGAGGACACGGAAGTCTTGCTCATTACCAGTCTGGCACGCATGACTGACTTTATGTTACGCTGCCTTAACCGTGACCCTCGCGTTGTCAAAATGTTGGGTGACACTCATTACTGGTTGGTGACACTTTTAGACCCCCACTACAAGGAGAACTTTCACTCTCTTATTCCTGAGGTGGAGAGGTCTACAAAAATGCGGCAGTACCAGAAGGCCCTTGCTGCAGAACTGTTAAAAAAATTCCCATCTGAACACGCTAGCAGCAGAGGTCACAGTTCGTTGCCCAACCAAGGCATACAGGCGAGAGAGACGCAACTCCAATCCAGCAGAGGCAGGGGAACACTGTCAACATTCTGGGACAGTTTTCTGAGACTCGCCCAGCTTACAGGCCCTGAGGCACGGGGTACTCTCACAAGGAGTGGAAAGTTTCAAAAGATGGTGAGGGAGTACCTTGCTGACTGTACCAGCGTCCTCCATGATTCCTCTGTGCCTTTTAATTATTGGGTATCCAAACTGGACACTTGGAATGAACTTGCTCTGTATGCCTTGGAGGTCCTGGCCTGCCCTGCCGCTAGCGTGTTATCGGAGCGTGTTTTTAGTGCCGCTGGGGGAATTATAACTGATAAGCGCACTCTCCTGTCAACTGACTATGCTGACAAGCTGACCCTTATCAAAATGAACAAGGGCTGGATTGGGCCAGACTTCTCATCACCACCTAATGACAGCAGAGTAACATAAAGTCAAATCCACTGTGTTATTTCGGGAGGTGTATTCCCATGCACCGATTCACACCCACACATGGGTATACGCTTCCTCATTTCAGCTGTATTTTGCTGTTCTCCTTGTCCTCAGCCTCCACCACCACTATACCACAAGGGTGACTGTGGTCCGTGTTGCCAGCATTGCAAGTTCCTCCGTCCCAATTTTTGGCAGCTTTTGCTTGGAAGGCATAAGCAAAGACTATGGGAGACCCACTCCCCAATGATGGGAATAATGTTTTTAATATGCTGTACAGCATCGCCCTTGTAAGGGGCATGAAAACCGTCTTGTTAAGCTACTGCGACCTCAACCACTTTTCCCAGGGGCATTGATATTGTCTTTTTATTCCACTGCGACCTCCACGTCTCTTCCAAGGGGCATTAAAACCGTCTTTTTATTCCACTGCGAACTCCACGTCTCTTCCAAGGAGCATTAAAACGATCTTGTTAAGCTACTGCGACCTCCACCACTTTTTCAAGGGGCATTGATATTGTCTTTTTATTCCACTGCGATCTCCACCATTCTTCCAAGGGGCATTAAAACCGTCTTGTTAAGCTACTGCGAACTCTACAACTTTTCCAAAGGGCATTAAAACCGTCTTGTTAAGCTACTGCGACCTCCACCATTCTTCCAAGGGGTATTAAAACCATCTTGTTAAGCTAATGCGACCTCCACCATTCTTCCAAGGGGCATTAAAACTGTCTTGTTAAGCTACTGCGACCTCCACCACTTTTTCAAGGGGCATTGATATTGTCTTTTTATTCCACTGAGATCTCCACCATTCTTCCAAGGGGCATTAAAACCATCTTGTTAAGCTACTGCGACCTCCACGTCTCTTCCAAGGGGCATTAAAACCGTCCTGTTAAGCTACTGCGACCTCCACCACTTTTTCAAGGGGCATTAAAACCGTCCTGTTAAGCTACTGCGACCTCCACCACTTTTCCCAAGGGCATTAAAACCGTCTTGATAAACTACTGCGACCTCCACTATTCTTCCAAGGGACATTAAAACTGTCTTGTTAAGCTACTGCGACCTCCATCACTTTTCCCAGGGGCATTAAAACTGTCTTGTTAAGCTACTGCGACCTCCACCACTTTTCCCAGGGGCATTAAAACCGTCTTGTTAAGCTACTGCGACCTCCACCATTCTTCCAAGGGGCATTAAAACCGTCTTGTTAAGCTACTGCGACCTCCACCATTCTTCCAAGGGGCATTAAAACCGTCTTGTTAAGCTCCTGCGACCTCCACCACTTTTTCAAGGGGCATTGATATTGTCTTTTTATTCCACTGCGACCTCCACTATTCTTCCAAGGGGCATTAAAACCATCTTGTTAAGCTACTGCGACCTCCACCACGATTCCAAGGGACATTAAATAAGTCTTGTGAAGCTACTGCGACCTCCACCATTCTTCCAAGGGGCATTAAAACCATCTTGTTAAGCTACTGCGACCTCCACCACTTTTTCAAGGGGCATTGATATTGTCTTTTTATTCCACTGCGACCTCCACCATTCTTCCAAGGGGCATTAAAACCGTCTTGTTAACCTACTGCGACCTCCACCACTTTTCCAAGGGGCATTAAAACCGTCTTGTTAAGCTACTGCGACCTTCACCATTCTTCCAAGGGGCATTAAAACCGTCTTGTTAAGCTACTGCGACCTCCACCACTTTTTCAAGGGGCATTATAACCGTCTTGTTAAGCTACTGCGACCTTCACCACTTTTCCCAAGGGCATTAAAACCGTCTTGATAAGCTACTGCGACCTCCACTATTCTTCCAAGGGACATTAAAACTGTCTTGTTAAGCTGCTGCGACCTCCATCACTTTTCCCAGGGGCATTAAAACTGTCTTGTTAAGCTACTGCGACCTCCACCACTTTTCCCTAGGCATTAAAACCGTCTTGTTAAGCTACTGCGACCTCCACCATTCTTCCAAGGGGCATTAAAACCGTCTTGTTAAGCTACTGCGACCTCCACCATTCTTCCAAGGGGCATTAAAACCGTCTTGTTAAGCTCCTGCGACCTCCACCACTTTTTCAAGGGGCATTGATATTGTCTTTTTATTCCACTGCGACCTCCACTATTCTTCCAAGGGGCATTAAAACCATCTTGTTAAGCTACTGCGACCTCCACCACGATTCCAAGGGGCATTAAATCAGTCTTGTGAAGCTACTGCGACCTCCACCATTCTTCAAAGGGGCATTAAAACCGTCTTGTTAAGCTACTGCGACCTCCACGTCTCTTCCAAGGGTCATTAAAACCGTCTTCTTAAGCTACTGTGACCTCCACCACTTTTTCAAGGGGCATTGATATTGTCTTTTTATTCCACTGCGACCTCCACCATTCTTCCAAGGGGCATTAAAACCGTCTTGTTAACCTACTGCGACCTCCACCACTTTTCCAAGGGGCATTAAAACCGTCTTGTTAAGCTACTGCGACCTTCACCATTCTTCCAAGGGGCATTAAAACCGTCTTGTTAAGCTATTGCGACCTCCACCACTTTTCCCAGGGGCATTAAAACCGTCTTGTTAAGCTACTGCGACCTCCACCATTCTTCCAAGGGGCATTAAAACCATCTTGTGAAGCTTCTGCGACCTCCACCATTCTTCCAAGGAGCATTAAAAACGTCTTGTTTAGCTACTGCGACCTCCACCACTTTTACCAGGGTCATTAAAACCGTCTTGTTAAGCTACTGTGACCTCCACCACTTTTTCAAGGGGCATTAAAACCGTCTTGTTAAGCTACTGCGACCTCCACCACTTTTCCCAAGGGCATTAAAACCGTCTTGATAAGCTACTGCGACCTCCACTATACTTCCAAGGGACATTAAAACTGTCTTGTTAAGCTACTGCGACCTCCATCACTTTTCCCAGGGGCATTAAAACTTTCTTGTTAAGCTACTGCGACCTCCACCACTTTTCCCAGGGGCATTAAAACCGTCTTGTTAAGCTACTGCGACCTCCACCATTCTTCCAAGGGGCATTAAAACCGTCTTGTTAAGCTACTGCGACCTCCACCATTCTTCCAAGGGGCATTAAAACCGTCTTGTTAAGCTCCTGCGACCTCCACCACTTTTTCAAGGGGCATTGATATTGTCTTTTTATTCCACTGCGACCTCCACTATTCTTCCAAGGGGCATTAAAACCATCTTGTTAAGCTACTGCGACCTCCACCACGATTCCAAGGGGCATTAAATCAGTCTTGTGAAGCTACTGCGACCTCCACCATTCTTCAAAGGGGCATTAAAACCGTCTTGTTAAGCTACTGCGACCTCCACGTCTCTTCCAAGGGTCATTAAAACCGTCTTCTTAAGCTACTGTGACCTCCACCACTTTTTCAAGGGGCATTGATATTGTCTTTTTATTCCACTGCGACCTCCACCATTCTTCCAAGGGGCATTAAAACCGTCTTGTTAACCTACTGCGACCTCCACCACTTTTCCAAGGGGCATTAAAACCATCTTGTTAAGCTACTGCGACCTTCACCATTCTTCCAAGCGGCATTAAAACCGTCTTGTTAAGCTATTGCGACCTCCACCACTTTTCCCAGGGGCATTAAAACCGTCTTGTTAAGCTACTGCGACCTCCACCATTCTTCCAAGGGGCATTAAAACCATCTTGTGAAGCTTCTGCGACCTCCACCATTCTTCCAAGGAGCATTAAAAACGTCTTGTTTAGCTACTGCGACCTCCACCACTTTTACCAGGGTCATTAAAACCGTCTTGTTAAGCTACTGTGACCTCCACCACTTCTCCCAGGGGCATTAAATCCGTCTTGTTAAGCTACTTTGACCTCCACCATTCTTCCAAGGGGCATTAAAACCATCTTGTTAAGCTACTGCGACCTCCACCATTCTTCCAAGGGGCATTAAAACCGTCTTGTTAAGCTACTGAGACCTCCACCACTTTCCAAGGTGCATTAAAGCAGTCTTGCTAAGCTACTGCAACCTCCACCATTCTTCCAAGGGGCATTAAAACCGTCTTGTTAAGCTACTGCGACCTCCACCACTTTTCCAAGGGGCATTAAAACCTTCTTGATCAGTTACTGCGACCTCCACCATTCTTCCAAGGGGCATTTTAACCGTCTTGTTAAGCTACTGCGACCTCCATCACTTTTCCCAGGGCATTAAAACCGTCTTGCTAAGCTACTGCGACCTCCACCATTCTTCCAAGGGGCATTAAAACCGTCTTGTTAAGCTACTGCGACCTCCACCACTTTTTCAAGGGGCATTGATATTGTCTTTTTATTCCACTGCGACATCCACCATTCTTCCAAGGGGCATTAAAACCATCTTGTTAAGCTACTGCGACCTCCACCACGTTTCCAAGGGGCATTAAAGCAGTCTTGTTAAGCTACTGCGACCTCCACCATTCTTACAAGGGGCATTAAAAACGTTTTGTTAAGCTACTGCCACGTCCACCATTCATCCAAGCGGCATTAAAACCGTCTTGTTAAGCTACTGCGACCTCCACCACTTTTTCAAGGGGCTTTGATATTGTCTTTTTATTCCACTGCGACCTCCACCATTCTTCCAAGGGGCATTAAAACCGTCTTGTTAAGCTACTGCGACCTCCACCACTTTTCCAAGGGGCATTAAAGCAGTCTTGTTAAGCTACTGCGACCTCCACCATTCTTCCAAGGGGCATTAAAACCGTCTTGTTAAGCTACTGGGACCTCCACCATTCTTCCAAGGGGCATTAAAACCGTCTTGTTAAGCTACTGCGACCTCCACCACTTTTTCAAGGGGCATTGATATTGTCTTTTTATTCCACTGCGACCTCCACTATTCTTCCAAGGGGCATTAAAACCATCTTGATAAGCTACTGCGACCTCCACCACGTTTCCAAGGGTCATTAAATCAGTCTTGTGAAGCTACTGCGACCTCCACCATTCTTCCAAGGGGCATTAAAACCGTCTTGTTAAGCTACTGCGACCTCCATGTCTCTTCCAAGGGTCATTAAAACCGTCTTCTTAAGCTACTGTGACCTCCACCACTTTTTCAAGGGGCATTGATATTGTCTTTTTATTCCACTGCGACCTCCACCATTCTTCCAAGGGGCATTAAAACCGTCTTGTTAACCTACTGTGACCTCCACCACTTTTCCAAGGGGCATTAAAACCGTCTTGTTAAGCTACTGCGACCTTCACCATTCTTCCAAGGGGCATTAAAACAGTCTTGTTAAGCTAGTGGGACCTCCACCACTTTTCCCAGGGGCATTAAAACCGTCTTGTTAAGCTACTGCGACCTCCACCACTTTTCCCCGGGGCATTAAAACCGTCTTGTTAAGCTACTGCGACCTCCACCATTCTTCCAAGGAGCATTAAAAACATCTTGTTTAGCTACTGCGACCTCCACCACTTTTACCAGGGGCATTAAAACCGTCTTGTTAAGCTACTGTGACCTCCACCACTTCTCCCAGGGGCATTAAAACCGTCTTGTTAAGCTACTTCGACCTCCACCATTCTTCCAAGGGGCATTAAAACCATCTTGTTAAGCTACTGCGACCTCCACCATTCTTCCAAGGGGCATTAAAACCGTCTTGTTAAGCTACTGCGACCTCCACCACTTTTCCAAGGGGCATTAAAACCTTCTTGATCAGTTACTGCGACCTCCACCATTCTTCCAAGGGGCATTAAAACCGTCTTGTTAAGCTACTGCGACCTCCATCACTTTTCCCAGGGCATTAAAACCGTCTTGCTAAGCTACTGCGACATCCACCATTCTTCCAAGGGGCATTAAAACCATCTTGTTAAGCTACTGCGACCTCCACCACGTTTCCAAGGGGCATTAAAACTGTCTTGTCAAGCTACTGCGACCTCCACCATTCTTCCAAGGGGCATTAAAACTGTTTTGTTAAGCTACTGCCACCTCCACCATTCATCCAAGGGGCATTAAAACCGTCTTGTTAAGCTACTGCGACCTCCACCACTTTTCCAAGGGGCATTAAAGCAGTCTTGTTAAGCTACTGCGACCTCCACCATTCTTCCAAGGGGCATTAAAACCGTCTTGTTAAGCTACTGCAACCTCCACCACTTTTCCAAGGGGCATTAAAACCTTCTTGTTAAGCTGCTACGACCTCCACCATTCTTCCAAGGGGCATTAAAACCGTCTTGTTAAGCTACTGCAATCTCCACCACTTTTCCAAGGGGCATTAAAACCTTCTTGTTAAGCTGCTACAACCTCCACGTCTCTTCTGAGGGGCATTAAAACCGTCTTGTTAAGCTACTGCGACCTCCACGTCTCTTCTGAGGGGCATTAAAAGCGTCTTGTTAAGCTACTGCGACCTCCACCATTCTTCCAAGGGGCATTAACACCGTCTTGTTAAGCTCCTGCGACCTCTACCACTTTTCCAAGGGGCATTGATATTGTCTTTTTATTCCACTGCGACCTCCACCATTCTTCCAGCGGGCATTGCATTTCCTCCTAATTTTAGTCAGCTTTTGCTTTTCAATGCATAGGCGAACACTAAGGGAGACCCACTCCCCAATAATTGGTAGAAGGTTTTTAGTATGCTGTAATCCACGTCTGTTTCAAGGGGCATTGCAGTTCCTCATAATTTTTGGAAAGCCTTCCATTCACTGCTTAGGCCAACAGTGCACAGGAGACCCAGTTTCTATAAATGGAAAAAACGGTTTAGTTAAGGCCCTCTGACCTCCATGTCACTTCCAAGGGGCATTGGAGTGCCTTGAAATTTTTGGTAGGCAATGCACTCACTGCATGCCCTTTAACTGTGTAGCCGAACCGCTCCTTTTGGAACAGAAACATATCCTACAAGACATGTGTGGTTGACTGGCCTGATATTGATGTGAATGGTCCCTGTTCCTCCTGCTCTTTCTCCTTTGCCACCACCTCATCCATCATTCATCACCTGAAGCTTTGTTTTAACGGGAGTCATAGAACTGGGATAGTAGCAGGAAAACATCCAGCAATCCTTGGAGGAGTTAGGATATGCGCCAAAACGCTGACCACCTCAGGCCTAGCCGCTACTGCATACATGCGCTTGCATTCCAAGAAAACAAAGCAGATGCTAACTTTTATCATCATCATCATGCTCCTCACCTTGGTACTCTCAACTCCCCTGATGGAGAATCTAGGACCCACCGGAGGAGTCTGGTACTCTGGTGGGCTCGTCCAATGGTGCCCTAAAGCAGGCCGGGCTAAGAAAAGTGTGGGGGGAACTTCCAAGGAGAAATAGGAGCGGCTGGGGACCGTTTATGGACACCCGGCTGCCCCCAGGCGGCTGGGGACTGAGTATGGACACCCGGCCGCCCCCTGGTGGCTGGGGACCGAGCGAGGACACCCGGCCGCCGGGCAGCTGGGGACTGAGTATGGATACTTCGCTGCCAAAACAGCCATGAGGTAGTGGCCAGCTTCGGCCTCCTCCAAACTAAAAGGTCCCATTTCAAGTGCAAGCTAGCAGTATGGTATTGCAGCCTGGGGGTGGGTGGGTGGCAGGCTGCATACTTGCGCTTGCATTGCAAGGAATGGGGGAGGTACAATTGAACACTGCCCTGGAACAAGGACTTGCACGGGGATAGTTGCAAGTCTGCATCTTCTGATGCGACAAGGATCACTTCTGATGGGCACACTTTTAGGCAGTGACCTAGATGTCAGAGATGCTTCCCGGGGTCTTCCCCATGCTGTTCCCATGTCTTTTCAGCACTGCATGCATGTGTCACACAGCACATGGCCAGATAAGATTGCAAAATGTTAAAATGACATTTCCCGGTGAATGCATTTGTCACGGTTGAAAGCAATACAAAAGCGTAAAAACACATAAAAAATGCTACTTGTGAACATAGCCCAAGGTGTGGAAGAGTATTTTTGGTTATTTATTTTACCTTATACACAAGTCTTTACCCAGGAAAGGAAATTCCTTAACATATTTCACAGGAAAACTGTTTCAGTTTCATTTTTGAACGTTTTATTGTGAGAATGTAAAAGTGGCTTAATACCTCTGACCACGTTGTTGACAGCAGTGACCTGGGGGTCAGAAATGCTTCCTGGGGCGATGCCCATGCTGTCCCCATGTCTTTTGAGCACTGTCACTATCGTTTTGGGCACTTTTTAGGCTTTCTACAGACTGCCGGGGGTGCCGCCGCAAAAATGCTCGGGTCTCCCATAGACTAACATTGGGCTCGTTGCTTGGGTCGAGCACCCGAGTATCACGGTGAGCTCAGGCCGAGCTTCGAGCACCCGAGCATTTTAGTGCTCGCTCAACACTAGCTATGTGCTGTTATTTCAATATCATGAATGTTTCATCAGTAGGAGATTATTACTACAGGACTACATCTCATGTGCTTCCTGGTCCAACTCCACCCCCAGCAATGATTAGCAGCTCACTGTCAACATACAATGTACACAGAAAGCTGTGGTGTGGGCATTGCAGCTTTCTGAGCTCTGCTGCATCTATAAACTCTGAATGTATCACAACTGCTGTACCCAGTAAACTAAGTGATACATTGCTGGAATCAGGGTCTCTGTCTCTGCTTCATGCTGCTTTCAGATGAGTTAGCAAAAACCTGGTTATGTGTTTGCAGCAAAAAAGGCAAACACAGTTCTGGGATGTATTAAGGGAAGTACAGAGTCTAGATCACATGAAGTAATTATAACCCTCTACCCCTCCTTGGTCAGACCTCATCTGCAATAATGTGTCCAGTTCTGGGCACCACATTTTAAAAAAGACATTGAAAGCAAGTTCAGAGAAGAGCTACAAAGATGGTGATCGGTCTGCGAACAATGTCCTACCAGGAACGGTCAAAGGATCTGGGAATGTTTAGCTTGCAAAAAAGAAGGCTAAGAGGAGACTTAGTAGCTGTCTACAAATATCTGAAGGGATGTCACAGTGTAAAGGGATCATCCTTATTCTCATTTGCTCATGGAAACACGAGAAGCAATGGTATGTAACTGAAAGGGAGAAGATACAGATTAGATATTAGAACTAACTTTTTGACGGTGAGGGTGATCAATGAGTGGAACAGGCGGCCACAAGAGATGATGAGTTCTTCAATGGACGTCTTCAAACAGAGGCTGGACAGACATCTGTCTGAGATGGTTTAGTGAATCCTGCATTAAGCAGGGGGTTGGACACCATGACCCTGGAGGTCCCCTCCAACTCTAACATTCTATGATTCTATGAAATGCATGCGTTTTATGTATTAGCATGTGCACATTTTATTGCATTGTTTATACTGTGAATATGTATGTAAATCTGCGTGTGTTTGGCTGGTGGGGCCTGATAGATGGAGGGGGGGACAGACACAAGTCTTAAACAGGGACCCTTCATTGTCCGCACCTGATACTAAAGTATTAGCCAGCATATAATTTTCGATCTAAAATTGACTTGATAAAATGTGAAGTTTTACTTTTAGTCTTAGATCATAGGTCTAACTTCTATAACTCAGTATTAAGCTGGTTAGCCGTTATCATGCTGTGTGACCTATAAAACAATTCTCATTAAGGTCCCTAAATTAGTATGTTGAGCTTATACTGAGCAGAGATAAGTGAGTCATAACACAGCACAGCTCGCAGGCAGAACTTTACATCAGTCAGTGAGTCAGCCGATGGTTGAATAACTATTAAGTCTTAATACAAGTTTCATGTAAATGATGGAGCATGGGAAAAGTGAAAAATATAGTGAGTTATTTTGGTCAAAATTATTGACTTATTTTTCTTTAACCACTTAGTGACCACCAACACGTCTTTTTACTGATCTGCGATATGAGACTAGCATCCCCCTACCTTTGATAATTGTGTAGCTGTCAGCTGTACAGTATAGCTGACAACTTGCTGCATCAGCCACGATCAGAGTCACGACTGACTATGACCGTTTAACCCCTTAAATGTTGCTTTCAATAATGACTACAGCATCTATATGGTTAACAGTGCGGGGGGCTCCCTCTTTAACCCCATCGACACCTTGAGATCTTAATTGTGTGGTCCTGATGTTTGCCATGGCATTTCACAGCCAAATAACGGCCTTAAAGTCTGCCGGCTATAGAAGCCTCTTCAGAAGTTATCAACATTAAGATGGTAAAAATAAATTTCTTCATTCCTGTCATGCAACTTTGCATCAATTCTTGAAAAGCACCTGAAGGGTTAATAAACTACCTGAAAGCAATTTTGAATATGTTGAGGGGCGCTGTTTTTAAAATGGTATCACTTTTGAGATTTTCCAATATATAGGATCCCCAAAGTCACTTCAAAACTTAATGGGTCCCTAAAAAAAAAAGTTTTGTAAATTTCCTTGAAAAAATGAAAAATTACAGCTACATTTTTAAACCTTCTAAAATGTTAACAAAATAAAACAACATTTACAAATGGTGCTGATGTAAAGCAGACATGAGGGAAATGTTATTTATTAATGTTTTTATGTGCTATGACTATCTGGATTAAAGGGATAATCATTCAAAGTTTGAAAATTGCAAATTTTTTAAAATTTTTGTAAAATTTACAATATTTTTATAAATAAATACAAAACATATCGACCTAAATTTACCATTATCTTAACGTATGATGTGTCACGAAAAAACTATCTCAAAATCAATGGGATATGTTGAAGCGTTCCAGAGTTATTACCACATAAAGTGACATTGTTCAGATTTCAAAAATTTGGCTCGGCCACTAAGGGATTAACAAAAATATTTTTTATTGAAAGTTAACCATAAACAACACTTCAAAAAAATTATTGGTGGTGACATGACATAAGTTTTAATAAGATGGGGGTACTGATGTAACTGGGGGCAGGGTGGTAGTCATGGGCGAGTGTCGCAATGTTTTCTTCGACCTGGCCCACTACAGGAAAATGGGGACGTGCTTGTCCCTGGGTGTATGTGGTGTGCAGTACGCTGGGCTGTATGTTGTGGGAGTCTTTACTCACTTTCATCCTTGGTTCCGACGGGTGCAGATCCTCTGCGCTTTGAATAGATACTGTTCTTTAAACACGAAACAGTCCAGTTTACTTCACCAGCACGGCCCTGAAAAACAGAGGATTACAGATACAACACTGGTTGCAAATCACGGCATTCACAGATGGTAAAACACAGTCTCAATCCCCACACGCTGCTATTCACGGTGTGACTCGGCCCTAGGGGAAACTGCCTCTGGACTTACAATTGGGGAAGCTCCTGCTTCACCCCATGGCTCCCAATACCCGACTCTAACAGGGGCTACCTCGCTCCTGAGGCTCCCTAGTCCTGACACATCCGTTACTGCCTATCGGCTGGAAGAGGCCAGAATCCGCAAATTGACCTTTAGAGTATGAACTGTACTGTGGTGTGCTCGTTCCTGTTAATCCTCCTTGTTTCTCACACACACACCGGTCTCTCTTCTCTGTTTCTCCTTTCTCACTGCTACTTCTTAACTGACTCAAAAAAAACATGGCGACACCAACTCCCAGTGCTCCCTCAGTCTTAACTTCTCAGTAAGGGCGGCCTCAACCTAGTTAACCCTGTGTGCCCCACTGACATAAGGGTAAGGTAGTACAAATCTGTAACTATGCTGCCATCTAATGGTAGTATCAAAAATAATACATTTTAAGATGACTCAAACACACATAGTTACTAAAACAGAACTACAGTTCTATAGGGGAGTGGAGTAGGAATTCGCCACACACCCCTCACCCTGGTCCTGTTGAACACTCAACTGAGCACTGTGATGGGATTTGCTCAACTCTCCTCGAAGACCCAAACAAAATGGAGCCTGAACTAATAGAAAGCAGTTGAGTCTGTTCATTGCTTTACTTTCGTCTCCAATTTCCTGAAAAAAAAATAAAGACACTTGAGGAGAAGCCAACGGACTCTATTAGTTGCTGTGCCAGTTGTATGACAGATCTAGCACAGCACAGAAGCCAAAGCGCTGATGAGAACAAAGCCTTAGACATCTTGATATTAAATGATAAACCTGCTACAAGTCATAAACACACTCTTTTGTAAAATAGTATACCATATAGTTTGTAACTTTTGTAGAAAAGTAGTATATACATCGAATCCTATTTATATATATATTGTTTTTTGTTCCAATCCATTCTTTGATGTCCATCTCTGCTGTGTGTGAGCAATTTTAAAAAGTACACCCTCTTTAAATTCTATATTTTTACATATTAGAACAGAATAATAAAAATCTGGTCCTTAAAAGGTCATAAAGTTAAATACATACAACTTCAAATGGACAGCAAAAAATGAAAATGAAACTATGTCTTTATTTATTTAGCAAAAAAGTGACCAAAATGCAGACATAGTGTGTGTAAAATTAAGTACACCGCTACTAGTTCCATGGGGGTTAAAAGGATAAGTAACAGTCAGGTGCTGTTAATCAAATAATCTTGATTAATTGTTCATCAGCAAGCATGGCCACCTCTATCAAAGCAGAAGTTTTGGCAGTTTGCTGGTCTGAAGCATTTAGGCATGTGTAAATACAATGCCAAGGAGGAACGACATCAGTAATAATTCTTAGAGAAGCGTTGTTGCTGCCTGTCAATCTGGGTAGGTTTATAAGAGAAATTGCAAATAAACCCAAGAGCTACAGTTCATATTCTAAAGGTCTCTGTTAGCATGTCAGATATTGAAATTTAAAACAAATCATTTAGAAAAAGACTGAACAAGTATGGTTTGTTTGGAAGGTTTGCAAAAAGAAAGCCTCTTCTTTTTAAAAATAACACGGTCACACAGCCAAAGTTTGCAAAGCTGCATCTGAAAAAATCACAAGACTTCCAGAACACTGTTCTTTACACAGACAAGAGCAAAGTGGAGACGTTTGGCCATAATCCTTTTGTCAGATTTGTTAAAAAACAAATTATCGACCAACTATTCAAAAGCTAAAGCTTGGCAGAAAATAGGTCATGCAACATGACAATGATCCTAAACACAACAGCAAATCTACAGTACATCAGAATGTCAGAAAAAGAAAGGATTCAAGATGTGTCAAAGGCCCAATCAAAGTAAAGACCTCAACCCTAGTGAAATGCTGTGGTGGAACCTTAAGCTGCGCATAAACAATGAGTCAATCCTTCTACAATGAGAAAGATTATTCACACGTGGAAAACATTCAAGACAGTTAATAATATTCCCAGGAGTGGATATCCCGGCAAATTCACCTCAAAGACAGATTGTGCAATGCTCAGAGAAATTGCAAATAAACTTAAGAGTAGTGTTGAGCCACCCCCGTAGTGTTCGGGTTCGGTTCGGTTCGTCGAACACCGGGATGTTCGAGGAACTGTTCGTCGAACTGTTTGTCGAACACCTTAGAACACCGTCGAACACCGTTAAAACCAATGGCAGGCAAACAAAAACACATAGAAACACATAGAAAACACCTTCAAAGGTGTCCAAAAGCTGACAAACTGCTCAGAAGACGCTCTCTTTAAAAAAGCCGGCCGGCAATTCAGCAGCGGCATACACCGGTACCCGACAATTTAGACAAGAAGGAATAGAGCATCACACATAGATTAGATAGATAGAAACATGTCAGTCACACATATAAGAAGCACAGTGACAGTGTTGCTTACTGTACTTGTCATTTAGTGTAAAGGATTTATTTAAAAAAATAATAGTGTTTTCGTGCACCGTCTCTTTAAAAAAGCCGGCCGGCAATTCAGCAGCGGTACCCGACAATTTATAACAGAAAGAATAGAGCTTCACACATAGATAGATATAAACATGCCAATCACATATATAATAAGTACAGTGATAGTGTTGGTTACTGTACTTGTCATTTAGTGTAAAGGATTTATTAAAAAAAATAATAGTATTTTCATGCACCATCTCTTTAAAAAAGCCGGCCGGCAATTCAGTACCCGACAATTTAGAATAGAAAGAATAAAGAATCACACATAGATTAGATAGATAGAAACATGTCAGTCACATATATATGAAGTACAGTGACAGTGTTGCTTACTGTACTTGTCATTTAGTGTAAAGGATTTATTAAAAAAAATAATAGTGTTTTCATGCACCGTCTCTTTAAAAAAGCCGGCCGGCAATTCAGCATCTGTACCCGACAATTTAGAACAGAAAGATAGAGCATCACAAATAGATTAGATACATAGAAACATGTCAGTCACATATATAAGAAGTACAGTGACAGTGTTGGTTACTGTACTTGTCATTTAGTGTTAAAATAAAGGATTTATTAAAAAAAAAATTGGCGTGGAGTTCCCCGTAATTTTAGTCTCTAGCTGAGGTTAAGCAGACAGCTGGGGCAGATGTTTGAAGCCTGGGAAGGGGTAATACCCACGGAGCATCCCAGGCTACTAATATCAGCCCCCAGTGGAATACTTAGCCTTTACTGGCTATTAAAATGGGGGACCCCACCCAAAAAAATGACGTGGGGTCCCCCCTATTTTAATAGCTAGCAAAGGCTAGGCAGACAGCTGGGGGCTGATATTAATAGCCCAGGAAGGGTGCCATGAATATTGGCCCCTTCCCAGGCTAGAAACACCAGCCGTCAGCCGCCCCAGAAATGGCGCATCCATAGGATGCGCCAATTCTGGCACTTAGCCTCGCTCTTCCCACTGCCCTGTAGCGGTGGCAGTGGGGTAATAGGGCTGGGGTTGATGTCAGCTTATAATGCCAGCTGACATCAAGCCCAGGTTAGTAATGGAGAGGCGTCTATAAGACACCCCCATTACTAACCCCATAGTCAAAGTTAAAAAAAAAAAACACAAACACCCAGAATAAAGTCCTTTAATTGAAATAAACACACAATTCTTTATTGTTCTAAATTAAACCATACTTACCATCACGCCCAGGATCGGACTGGGGTGTCTGGGGCCCACAGGGAGAACTGACTCTAGGGGCCCACCTACAGCCATATGCAAATATCTGATATCCGCTATCCCTGTTATAGTGGAGCATTGACTGGCGGCTCCTGCACATCTACTGTGCGACACTAACTGGGATGTACAATTACGGTAGTTTGCATTAAAGGGGTTCTTTGGTTAAAACAAGTTATCACCGATCCATGGGATCCACAGGATCGGTGATCACTTATTGATCGTTTGGGTCCGAACATTGGAAAACGCGCCTATCAGAAGAATGGGGAAGTTTCATCCCTGACAGGACACTTATCCCCATTTTAAAATGCAGCTTCCAAAAAGGAGCAGCGCTCACAGTCACTGAGGGAATGAATGGATCTGTGGTCGCATCTCACATGCCGCTCCAGTCTAATGGGGAGAAAAGCTCCACATTCTGCCGATTGTGTCCCAGCAGTCAGACCCTCACCAATCAATATCATCACTGATCCTGTGGAGAGGTGATTACTTGTTTTCACCGGAGAACCCCTGTAAGTGCATCTCTGCTGCTCTGGTCCAAGTATTTAATCTCTAAAGCCACGGCCCCACTATCAGTATTTGGTCAGTATTCGGTCAGTATTTTTTCTCAGGAGTGGGAGCCAAAACCAGGTGAGGAACAATCAGAGAAAAGGTATAATAGAAACAAGTCACCAATTCTGCATTTATCACCCACTCCTGGTTTTGGCAGCGACTCCTGAGAAAAAATACTAACCAAATACTAATGGTGGGGCTGTGGCCTAATGGAAAAAAATCTTTTCCTAGTTAATATCAGCAAGAACAAAATGACTGCCATACACAACACAGTCCACTATATCAACACCAATAATACCACATACAAAAGGGACAAATATCGCCACACCATGACTAGATCACATAGTGACCGAATAATACCACATACAAGGAACAAATAAGGCCACACCATGACCAGACCACATATTACCACCCCAAAGTGACCAAATACTACAATACTGATCATGAATACAAACCACAATACTAACAACACTGTTATTACCACCAGCGACATTATACACAGGAGCTCTGTATATAGTGTTAGTGTACAGGTAATACAGGGATCACCAGTGACATTATACACAGGAGCTCTGTATATAGTGTACAGTGTACAGGTAATACAGTGACCACCAGTGACATTATACACTGGAGCTCTGTATATAGTGTCAGTGTACAGGTAATACAGTGATCACCAGTGACATTATACACTGGAGCTCTGTATTTAGTGTACAGGTATTACAGTGGTCACCAGTGACATTATACACAGGAGCTCTGTACATAGTGTATAGTGTACAGGTAATACAGTGATCACCAGTGACATTATACACAGGAGCTCTGTATATAGTGTACAAGTAATACAGTGGTCACCAGTGACATTATACACAGGAGCTCTGTATATAGTGTACAGGTAATACAGTTGTCACCAGTGACATTATACACAGGAGCTCTGTATATAGTGTACAGGTAATACAGTGGTCACCAGTGACATTATACACAGAAGCTCTGTATATAGTGTATACATAATACAGTGATCACCAGTGACATACACAGGAGTTCTGTATATACTATATACACACATGGTCAGAATTGTTGGTACCCCTCGTTTAATGAAAGAAAAACCCACAATAGTCACAGAAATAACTTGAATCTGACAAAAGTAATAATAAATTAAAAATCTATGAAAATGAACAAATGAAAGTCAGACATTGCTTTTCTGCTTCCACTGAATTTAAAAAAAAATTAAACTCATGAAATAGGCCTGGACAGAAATGATGGTACCCCTGAAAATAATGTGACAAAAGAGACATGTTAAATCAAGTTGTGTCCACTAATTAGCATCACAGGTGTCTACAATCTTGTAATCAGTCAGTGGGCTTGTATATAGGGCTACAGATACTCACTGTGTTGTTTGGTGACATGGTGTGTACCACACTCAACATGGACCAGAGGAAACAAAGGAAAGAGTTGTTTCAGGAGATTAGAAAGAAAATTATAGAAAAGCATGTTAAAAGGTAAAGGTTATAAGACCATCTCCAAGCAGCTTGATGTTCCTGTGACTACAGGTGCACATATTATTCAGAAATTTAAGATCCATGGGACTGTAGCCAACCTCCCTGGACGTGGCCGCAGGAGGAAAATTAATGACAAATCAAAGAGACGGATAATATGAATGGTAACAGAAGAGTCCAGGAAAACTTCTAAAAAGATTAAAGGTGAACTTCAAGCTCAAGGAACATCAGTGTCAGATTGTACTATCCACCGTTGTTTGATCCAAAGTGAACTTCATGTAAGACGACCAAGGAGAACACCATTGTTGAAAAAAAAAATAGTAAAAAAGCCAGACTGGAATTTTCCAAACTACATGTTGACAAGCCACAAAGCTTCTGGGAGAATGTACTATGGACAGATGAGACAAAAATGGAAGTTTTTGGCAAGGCACATCAGCTCTATGTTCACAGACGGAAAAATGAAGCATATCATGAAAAGAACACTGTCCCTACTGTGAAACATGGGGGAGGCTGTTATGTTCTGGGGCTGCTTTGCTGCATCTGGTACAGGGTGTCTTGAATCTGTGCAGGGTACAAGGAAATCTCAAGACTATCAAGGGATTCTAGAGAGAAATGTGCTGCCCGGTGTCAGAAAGCTTGGTCTCAGTCGCAGGTCATGGGTCTTGCAACAGGATAATGACCCAAAACACACAGCTAAAACACCCAAGAATGGCTAAGAGGAAAACATTAGACTATTCTGAAGTGGCCTTCTATGAGCCCTGACCTAAATCCTATGGAGCATCTTTGGAAAGAGCTGAAACATGCCGTCTGGAGAAGGCAACCTTCAAACACGAGACAACTGGAGCAGTTTGCTCATGAGGAGTGGGCCAAAATAGCTGTCGAGAGGTGTAGAAGTCTCATTGACAGTTACAGGAATGGTTTGATTGCAGTGATTGCCTCAAAAGGTTGTTCAACAAAATATTAAGTTAAGAAGAACCATCATTTCTGTCCAGGCCTATTTCATGAGTTTAATTTTTTTTAAATTCTGTGGAAGCAGAAAAGCAATGTCTGACTTTCATTTGTTCATTTTCAAAAATTTGTAATTTATCAGATTCTAGTTATTTCTGTGACCATTGTGGGTTTTTCTTTCATTAAACGAGGGGTACCAACAATTTTGACCACGTGTGTAGTGTAAGTGTACATGTAATACACTGACTCACCAGTGATGTCTCTAGGTGAAGTCCTTCATCTTCGCTTTTCTTCTTCATCTGGCACAGACAGCCATCACTTCTTCCAGCCAGGAATCATCTCTGCAGAAAATAACACACAGTTATCAATAACTGATCTCTTCTAGAGAATATTCCCACTTTTCCCCCCCGACTTCTACACTACACCAGTTGAAGAAAAAAAAGCAACATAGTGCCGTCCTGCACAGTAACAGGACCCCTCTTTTGTCCCATCCCATGGAAAACAATTTCCTAAAAAGTAAATTATATTACAGAAGTAATAATGTAATAATAATAATTGGAATCTAAAGTAATAATGTTCCCCACTGGTCATCATAAACTAATAAAGTATGTTCCTCAATCTGGCTCCCAAACAGTAATTAAGTCCCTTGTGTAGCCAGGCACCCCCATATGTCCCTTCTGGCCACCATTTGTCTAGTGTGACCCCTCCATATATTTATCCTAGCACACGTGTATCGAGCCTGCCCCCTCCTATATACCCATCCTAGCCCCCCCATGTGGCCAGTCTGCCCTCCCCACATATCCATCCTTGCCTCCATGTTTCCAGCCTGCGCCCCCATATATCCCCCCATATATCCTCCATGTGTCCAGCCTGCCCTCTACATATCCATCCTGGCCTCCATGTGTCCAGCCTGCCCCCTCATATACCCATCCTGCCCACCCCCCTTTGCCTGGGTCCAGCCAGGGTCCCACCTTGTGTGTCCAGCCAGGGCCCCCCTTGTGTGTCCAGCCAGGGCTCCCCCTTGTGTGTCCAGCCAGGGCTCGCCCCCTTGTGTGTCCAGCCAGGACTCGCCCCCTTGTGTGTCCATCCTGGCCCCCCCTTGCGTGTCCAGCCAGGGTTCCCCCTTGTGTGTCCAGCCAGGGACCCCCTTGCATATCCAGCCAGGGCTCCCCCCTCGTGTGTCCAGCCAGAGTTCACCCTCGTGTGTCCATCCAGGCTTGTATGTCCATCCAGGGTTCCCCCCTTGTGTATCCAGCCAGGGTTTCCCCCTTGTGTGTCCCGCCAGGGTTCCCCCCTTGTGTGTCCCGCCAGGGTTCCCCCCTTGTGTGTCCAGCCAGGGTTCCCCCCTTGTGTGTCCAGCCAGGGTTCCCCTCTTGTGTGTCCAGTCAGCTACCCCCTTGTGTGTCCAGCCTGGCTACCCCCTTGTGTGTCTGTCCAGCTGGGCCCCCCCTTGTGTGTCCAGCTGGGCCCCCCCTTGTGTGTCCAGCTGGGCCCCCCTTGTGTGTTCATCCAGTGTTCCCCCTTGTGTGTACAGCCAGGGCCCCTCGTTGTGTGTCCAGCCAGGGTTCCCCCCTTGTGTGTCCATCCAGGACCACCGCTTTTGTGTCCAGTTGGCTCCCCCCTTGTGTGTCCAGCCAGCCTACCCCCTTGTGTGTCCAGCTGGGCCCCCTTCTTGTGTGTCCAGCTGGGCCCCCTTCTTGTGTGTCCAGCTGGGCCCCACCCTTGTGTGTCCAGCTGGGCCCCCCCTTGTGTGTCCAGCTGGGCCCCCCCTTGTGTGTCCATCTGGCCCCCGCCTTGTGTGTCCAGACCAGCACACACACACACACACACACCTCTTACCTTCCTGCGCTCCCGTGCGGTGTCCTCCTTCTCCTGAGTTGCGCGCCTCCTTCACAGCAGGCGCATGGCGATGACGTCATACACCGGCCGGCGAAGGGAGACACGCAGCTTCAGCGGCTTCACTGGGACGTGCGCCGCGGTGGTTCAGGTAATGAACGCTGCGTGCGCGCGTCCCTGCATACACTGTGCCTGCGCTTTTAAAGGGCCCGTGCCCCTTAAAACCGCAGGATTTTTTTTTGTTCTCTTCTCCCCCCTCTACTCTGCAGCAAGGGGTGGGGCCCACCGGGAAATTTCCCGGTATCCCGCCAGCCCAGACCGACCCTGATCACGCCCATTCCAGCTGAAGCCAACGATCTCCTGCAATAAAAGTAAAATAATAAAGCAACCTCATCCTTACCTTTCCATGGTTCCCAGAACAGCTTCAGCTCTGCTACATCGAGATGACAGGCTGGACCGCTGCAGAACGCTGCCATCCAGCCTGTCATCCCGCAGACACTGAGAAGCGCAGGCATGCTTGCGCTCCTCAGTGTCTCTCTTTGACGGCATCCAGATGAGCCGAGTTCATGTCCAATGAACTCGGCTCACCTCATGCACGTCACTGACAGCGTGGGAGAATTCTCCTGCGCTCAGCGCTTCAGCGTGAGAATTTTCCCACGCTGTCAGTGACGTGCATGAGGTGAGGTCATTTCCAATGAACTCAGCTCACCTCATGTACGTCACTGACAGCGTGGGAGAATTCTCACGCTGAAGCGCTGAGTGCAGGAGAATTTTCCCACGCTGTCAGTGACGTGCATGAGGCTGATATTTAAATTTGGCACACAAATTGGTGATTGGTCGCGGGCAGCGTCCGCGACCAATCACCGATTTGGGCGCCACATTTAAATATCGGCCGCGACCAATCAGCACAGCGTTGTTTAAATGTGGATCCAAGATCGGTGATTGGTCGCGGCCGATATTTAAATTTGGCGCACAAATCTGTGATTGGTCGCGGGCAGCGTCCGCGACCAATCAGCACAGTAGTGTTTAACTTTGGCGGCAAGATCAGTGATTGGTCGCGGTCAAGACGGCTACCAATCACCGATTTGTGCGGCATATTTAAATAGCGGCCGCGACCAATTGGATGTCAGCGCCGCTCCCCGATCCTCCCTTGACACCCTAGCCGCATGGATGTCAGCGGCGCTGCCTGTGCGGCTACTTCCGCTGCGAGAACCCGGGACATGAGCGGGCGCTCGCAGCAGAAGTATCCCGACCCGCAGCGCCGCTCCCCGGTCCTCCCTTCACACCCTAGCCGCTGATGTCCCCACAGTATCCGCATGGTGTTACAAAGGTCCGGATATTTGTGTTAAAAATCGCTGATTGGTCGCTGGCGCTGCCCGCGACCAATCACCGATTTGGGCGCCAAATTTAAATATCAGCCGCGACCAATCACCGATTTGGGCGCCAAATTTAAATATCCTCCGCGACCAATCACCCATCTTGGCTCCACATTTAAACACCGCTGTACTGATTGGTCGCGGACGCTATTTAAATGTGGCGCCAAAATCGGTGATTGGTCGCGCCCAGCGTCGGCGACCAATCAGCGATTTTTAACACAAATGTCCGGATCTTTGTAACACCATGCGGATACTGTGGGGACATCAGCGGCTAGGGTGTCAAGGGAGGACCGGGGAGCGGCGCTGCGGGTCGGGATACTTCTGCTGCGAGCAGTCGCTCATCTCCCGGCTTCTCGCAACGGAAGTATCCGACCAGGCAGCGGCGCTCCCCGGTCCTCACCAATACGATTAGCTGATTGGTCGCGTGCGGAGAGCGCGACCAATCAGTGATCTTGGCGCTAAAGTTAAACACCGCTCTGCTGATTGGTCGCGGAAACTGCCCGCGACCAATCACCGATTTGGGCGCCACATTTAAATAGCGGCCGCGACCAATCAGCGAGATTGGCGCCAAATTTAAAAAACGCTCTGCTGATTGGTCGCGGACTCCAGCCGCGACCAATCAGCGAGATTGGCGCCAAATTTAAACCCCGCTCTGCTAATTGGTCGCGGATGCCGGCCGCGACTAATCAGCATTATTGGCGCCAAATTTAAACACCGCTCTGCTGATTGATCGCGGTCGCCGTCCACGACCAATCAGTAGTATTGGCGCCAAATTTAAACCCCGCTCTGCTGATTGGTCGCGACCGCCGGCCGCGACTAATCAACATTGTTGCCGCCAAATTTAAACACCGCTCTGCTGAATGGTCGAGGTCGTGACCAATCACCATTATTGGCGCCAAATTTAAACACCGCTTTGCTGATTGGTTGCGACCACAACCTATCAGCATTATTGGCGCAAAATTTAAACCCCGCTCTGCTGATTAGTCGCGACCGCCGGCCGTGACCAATCAGTGATATAGTCGCCAAATTTCAACACCGCTTTGCTGATTGGTCACGGTTGCTGGCCGCGACCAGTCAGCGATTTTGGCGCCAAATTTAAACACCGCTCTGCTGATTGCGCCGGGTCTGCCGCATACATATTCTAGAATACCCGATGCGTTAGAATCGGGCCACCATCTAGTTTCATGAAATAATTTAAAAAAAAATTGACGTGGGGCTTCGCACTATATTTGTGTCCAGCCAGGTACAGCAGGCAGGAACGGGCTGCCCCCAACCACCAGCTGCCTATTTGTACCTGGCCGGACACAACAATATAGGGAAGCCCTTTTTTCCTTAATTATTTCATGAATTTCATGAAATAATTTAAAAAAAAAATACGTGGGGCTTCGCCCTATTTTTGTGTCCATCCAGGTACAACTAGGCAGCTGGGGGCTGGAATCCGCAGCACAGGGAGGCCCAAGCTTTCTGGGCCCCCCCCGCTGCAAATTGCAGTCCGCAGCCGCCCCGGAAAATGGCGCGTTCATAGAAGCGCCATCTTCTGGCGCTGTACCCAACTCATCCAGGGCCCTGGTGCGGTGGCTCACTGGGTAATAAAGGGGTTAGGGCCAGCTTGGCATTATCAGCTGGCCCTAAGCCCGAAATTCATGGGGTCACGCCAATATTAGACATGACCACTATGAATTTCTAGTAAAGTATTTAAAAAAAACACAACACCCAGAAAAAAGTCCTTTAATTGAAATAAACACACAATTCTTTATTGTTCTAAATTAAACCATACTTACCGTCACGCCCATTCCAGCTGAAGCCAACGATCTCCTGCAATAAAAGAAAAATAATAAACCAACATCATCCTTACCTTTCCATGGTTCCCACGACAGCTTCAGCTCTGCTACATCGAGATGACAGGCTGGACCGCAGGAGAACGCTGCCATCCAGCCTGTCATCCCGCAGACACTGAGAAGCGCAGGCATGCTTGCGCTCCTCAGTGTCTGGCTGTGACGGCATCCAGATGAGCCGAGGTCATGTCCAATGAACTCAGCTCACCTCATGTACGTCACTGACAGCGTGGAAGAATTCTCCTGCACTCAGCGCTTCAGCGTGAGAATTCTCCCACGCTGTCAGTGACGTACATGAGGTCAGCTGAGTTCAATGGACATGAATGAGCTCACCTCATGCACGTCACTGACAGCGTGGGAAAATTCTCCTGCACTCAGCGCTTCAGCGTGAGAATTTTCCCACGCTGTCAGTGACGTGCATGAGGTGAGCTCATTCATGTCCATTGAACTCAGCTGACCTCATGTACGTCACTGACAGCGTGGGAGAATTCTCACGCTGAAGCGCTGAGTGCAGGAGAATTCTCCCACGCTGTCAGTGACGAGCATGAGGTGAGCCGAGTTCATTGTCGGCTCATCTGGATGCCGTCACAGCGAGACACTGAGGAGCGCAAGCATGCCTGCGCTTCTCAGTGTCTGCAGGATGACAGGCTGGATGGCAGCGTTCTGCTGCGGTCCAGCCTGTCATCTCGATGTAGCAGAGCTGAAGCTGTCCTGGGAACCATGGAAAGGTAAGGATGATGTTGCTTTATTATTTTACTTTTATTGCAGGAGATCGTTGGCTTCAGCTGGAATGGGCGTGGTGGTAAGTATGGTTTAATTTAGAACAATAAAGGATTGTGTCTTTATTTCAATTAAAGGACTTTATTCTGGGTGTTTGTGTTTTCTTTTAACTTTGACTATGGGGTTAGTAATGGGGGTGTCTTATAGACGCCTCTCCATTACTAACCTGGGCTTGATGTCAGCTGGCATTATAAGCTGACATCAACCCCAGCCCTATTACCCCACTGCCACCGCTACAGGGCAGTGGGAAGAGCGAGGCTAAGTGCCAGAATTGGCGCATCCTATGGATGCGCCATTTCTGGGGCGGCTGACGGCTGGTGTTTCTAGCCTGGGAGGGGGCCAATATTCATGGCACTCTTCCTGGGCTATTAATATCAGCCCCCAGCTGTCTGCCTAGCCTTTGCTAGCTATTAAAATAGGGGGGACCCCACGTCATTTTTTTTGGGGGGGTCCCCCATTTTAATAGCTAGTAAAGGCTAGGTATTCAGCTGGGGGCTGATATTAGTAGCCTGGGAAGCTCCGTGGGTATTACCCCCTTCCCAGGCTTCAAACATCTGCCCCAGCCGTCTGCTTAACCTCCGCTAGAGCCTAAAATTACGGGGAACCCCACGCCAATTTTTTTTTAAATAAATCCTTTATTTTAACACTAAATGACAAGTACAGTAATCAACACTATCACTGTACTTCTTATATATGTGACTGACATGTTTATATCTATCTAATCTATGTGTGATGCTCTATTCTTTCTGTTATAAATTGTCGGGTACCGCTGCTGAATTGCCGGCCGGCTTTTTTAAAGAGACAGTGCATGAAAACACTATTATTTTTTTTAATAAATCCTTTACAGTAAATGACAAGTACAGTAAGCAACACTGTCACTGTACTTCTTATATATTTGACTGACATGTTTCTATCTATCTAATCTATGTGTGATGCTCTATCTTTCTGCTCTAAATTGTCGGGTACAGATGCTGAATTGCCGGCCGGCTTTTTTAAAGAGACGGTGCATGAAAACACTATTATTTTTTTTAATAAATCCTTTACACTAAATGACAAGTACAGTAAGCAACACTGTCACTGTACTTCATATATATGTGGCTGACATGTTTCTATCTATCTAATGTATGTGTGAAGCTCTATTCTTTCGGTTCTAAATTGTCAGGTACCGGTGTATGCCGCTGCTGAATTGCCGGCTTTTCATGTTTCACTGTTGGCACTGTTCCCATCGATTTGGGCAATCACTGTAATGCCACAACCACCATGGCTGTAGCATTACAGTGAGTGGCAGACAATCCCTGCATGATTGGTGCTCTAAATAGCGCCAGACATGCAGGACACGCTTTTGGTGCACGAACAGTTATCGAACATAACCTCGAACAGTCAAATTTTTTGCAAATCGTTCGGGTTCGTCGAACAACTCGAACACCGCCCAAAACAGCTCGAATTTGAGATTGGCGAACAGTTCTAGTCGAACACCGCTCATCTCTACTTAAGAGCTACAGCTCATATTCTAAAGGCCTCAGCTAGCATGTTAAATGTTAAAATTTATGACAATTCAATTAGAAAAAGACTGAACAAGTATGGCTTGTTTGGAAGGTTTGCAGGAAGAAAGACTCTTCTTTTTAAAAATAACATGGTAGCACAGCGAAAGTTTGCAAAGTTGCATCTCAACAAATCACAAGACTTCCAGAACAGTGTCCTTTAGACTGACAAAAGAAAAGTAGAGATGTTTGGCCATAATGTTTTTCACTAGATTTTGTAAAAAACAATCACAACAACAGCATAACACCAGAAACACGCCATAAAAACTTTCAAGCACACTGGTAGAGGAGCGAGGATTTAGGCTTGTTTTGCAGCCACAGGACCTAGTCACCTTGCAGCCATTGAGTCAACCTATCTATAAGTATTAAATTATCGGCCAACTATTTAAAAGCTAAAGTTTGGCAGAAACTAGGTCATTCAACATAATAATGATTCTAAGCACACCAGAAAATCTACATCAGAATGGCTGGAAAGGAAAAGATTCAAAACGTGTCAATGGCCCTATCAAAGCCCAGACCTCAACCTTAGTGAAATGCTGTGGTGGGACCTTAAGAGAGCTGTGCATAAGCAAATGTCACAAACCTCAAGGAACTTCAGCTATGCTGTAAAGACGAATAGGCAACAATTCCTCCAGAGCCACTTTATTAGTTTACTAATAATTACTTTATTATCTCCTCAAGAGACTAATAAAGCCATAAAGAAAATGATAACTTCAAGATATTGCTTCAAAAAGCGTCTCTAAAAGCTACTGATTCATGGGGAGTACTTAATTTTTCACATACTGCTTCAGCATTTAGGCCTAGATTTTGGTTTATGAATAATGACACTGTATAATTTATCATTTGTTGTTTATCTTAGGTTGCAGTTGTCCTAATTTTAAGAACTTTTAATGACCAGATTTTTTTTTCATTATTAAAAACATATAGAAGTCCAAGAGGGTGTACTTAGTTTTTGTCATGATTGTATATATTTAAAGATTCTTATTTGGTTGATGTACAAGTCCAGCATCTATAATATAATCGTACAAGCGTCCCTCTGTCTGAAGCCTCTATAGACTGCGCAAGCGTGACACGCAGTCTGGCTCCAGACAGAAGAAGGCATCGAGCCGTTACAGGTAAGAGGAGGTGTATGGCGCCGGGGATCGCGGTATGCGTAGACACTGAACGCATACCGCGATCTCCGGCGCCATACTTACCTGACCGGGAGGAGCGTTGCCGCGGCGCCTCTCTTGGCCGGAGACTGGGGCAGCAGTGGGGCGTCAGAATTGGTGCATGTGCATAGCTCTATCCGGCGCCATTTTACTGAAGACACATTTGCAGTGTGTCTTCAGCAAAATGGCGCCGGACAGCGCGATATGGGCACGCACGTACTCCGGCGCCACACTCCTTCCGTGGCCTCCGGCAGAACAGGACACAGCAGCGCTGGAGCACAGGGAAGAAAGGTGAGTATAAGTGGGTTTTTTTGTATGTGTGCAGCGTGAAAGGGATGAGGGGTGCCATACATACCAGGATTGGGAGGTGAAAGGCCAGGCATACCAGGATTGGGGGTGAGGGGTGCCATGCATACCAGGATAGGGATGAGGGGTGCCATGCATAACAGGATAGAGATGAGGGCAGCACATAACAGGATGGGGGAACAGGATGGGGGCAGCACAAATACCAGGATGGGGGCAGCACATACCAGCATGGGAGACCATATACCAATAAAAATGCTCGCCACCCGGGCGTAGAACGGGCTCAATAGCTAGAATATTTACATTTCTTATTTTTACAGCTATTTATAGTTTTGACTTGGCCATTCAAAAACTCTCCAATTCTTGATGAAAGTACTGGTGTATTTAGGGTTATTTTCATGTTAAAAGTTCAATGTTCAGCTCATTGTCGGCCTTCAGTCTCACATTATCCTAACCACCCTCCAGCACAAAGGATAATTTATAGTGGATTCTATGATGGTGAGTTGCTCAGATCCTGAGATGGCAAAAGTGCCCCAAACTATAACCTTTCCACCACCATACATTTGATATCAGGTTCTTCTGGCAGGATTGAAGAAACACTCATGTGTAGATAGCAGATTCCACAACAGATTGCAACGTAGTGTGAACAGACTCCAGCAACAGTTTGTGCTGCTTACAGAAAATTATGGGTTAACCAGCAGCAGATGCAAGTAATGTGAACAGACTCTAATAACAATTTGTGATGCTTATGGCAAACGATGGGTTATCCAGCTGCAGATGCAAATGGTGGAAATCACAGGAATCTGAGGCTACTGAGCATATATAAACTCATTACTCAGATATAGGAGTGTAACGGGTCTGGGAGGCGGAACCTCTGAGCTACTATACAAGGGGGCGGTCCTTGTAAGGGAGCGGGTGGCAATCAGGGATGACGGCCAGGCAGTCACAGCAGGTGACCGGGACAGTCTCTGAGTGGACGGGCTGGAGGTCACGGCAAGTGACCGGGGCAGTCTCTGGAAGAACGGGCAGGAGGTCACGGCAAGTGACCGGGGCAGTCTCTGGAAGAACGGGCAGGGAGTTACGGCAAGTGACCGGGGCAGTCTCTGGATGAACGGGCAGGGAGTTACGGCAAGTGACCGGGGCAGTCTCTGGGTAAAGGGTAGGTACGACCTGTGATGGCAGAGCCTCCGGGTAGGCTAGCAGGCAGATGGTAGATGTGTGCTCCCAGGTGAGCAAGCGAGAGTCTCTGGAATGGTAGGTGGTCACAGCACGTGACGGCGAAGCCTCCAGGTAGGCTAGCAGGCAGGTAACAGGTGGGCGCTCCCAGGTGAGCAGGCAGGAGTCTCTGGAAAGGCAGATGGTCACAGCACGTGACGGCGGAGCCTCCAGGTAGGCTAGCAGGCAGGTAACAGGTGTTGTTATGTTCTGCTACCAGAGCTAAGGAAAGAGAGAAGATCTGTCCCTACTATAGGACTCAGCTGAATCCCTACGATGTAACAGGGAACCTGATCCTGCGATCAGACCTGCTAAAGTCCTAAGCTAGTCTGTACGAAGACCTATAGATGTGGGGGAGGAATCCCTACAAGTACTAAGGACTGGGAGGAATATGGGACACCTCCTAACAGAAATAGTAGCAGACAGACGAACAAACAAAATATAAAGAACATAGAGGTCCGTAGACCAAGCAAACTAACAGAGCAAGACACAGAGCACAGGCTAGCTAGAAAGTAGATATACAATGAAGTCCAGCAAAGCCAGAAGGGCGGAGCAGGATTAAATAGGCCAACAAGGTCATGTGACCAGCAAAGGAAAAAAAACCTAACAGCAAGGTTCTAACAGTACCCCCCCTTCTAAGAGGATCCTCCGGATCCCCTAGGACCAGGCTTATCAGGAAATCTCCTGTGAAACGCTCTGATAAGTCTGGACGCGGAAACATCATCTGACCTCACCCAAGAGTTATCCTCGGGTCCGAAACCTTTCCAGGCCACAAGATACTGCAAACTACCTCTATACCGTCTAGAGTCAAGGATGCGAGAAATTTCATATTCCCCGTCCTCCACCACCGGAGGAACAGAGGCAGAGGCGTCACCATCCGACACAACAGCTTTTTTTTAACAGAGAGACATGAAAGACCGGATTAATTCTCCAGGAGGTAGGAACCTCCAACCTAACAGCAGATTGGTTGACAACCTGAAGCACCTTAAAGGGCCCTACAAACTTGGGACCCAATTTCTTAGAAGGAATCCTCAACCGCAGATTCCTAGAGGACAACCAAACCATGTCACCAACAGCGAACAAAACCTCCTGTCGTTTCCTATCAAAGTAGTCTTTAGATTTTCTGTTGGCCTCCTGAAGATTACCACGCACATCCGTCCAAACTCTTTCCAAATCACCGGAAAAATTCTCCTCCTCAGGCACGGCAGATCCCAACTTGGAGAACGACCCAAACGACGGATGTCTCCCAGAACAACAAAAAAAAGGCGAACAACCAGCAGAAGAAGATGTATGATTGTTCAGAGCAAATTCGGCAAGTGGCAGAAACTCAGACCACCCCTCTTGATTGTCTGCCACAAAACAACGCAAGAACTGCTCAACATCCTGGTTTTTCCTTTCTGTCTGGCCATTAGATTCAGGATGATATCCGGACGAAAACGACAAATGAATTCCCAACCTGTCACAAAAGGCACGCCAAAAACGAGCCATGAACTGAGGACCCCTATCAGAAACAATGTCAGTAGGAACGCCATGAAGTCTGACAATTTCCTTGACAAAGGCCTTAGCGAGAGTTTTAGCGCAGGGCAGTTTGATGAAGGGAACCAAGTGACACATCTTGCTAAAACGGTCCACGACCACCCAGATGACAGTAAAACCCTCAGAGGGGGGAAGGTCAGTTATAAAGTCCATAGCCAAATGTGTCCAAGGAGCACTGGGGACCTCCAAAGGACAAAGCAACCCCGCAGCAGGAGTATGTGAGGACTTAGATCTAGCACATACAGTACATTGGCGTACCCACTTAATGACTTCCTTCTGCCATCCAGGCCACCAAAAACTGCGACCCACCAGTCTCTTGGTCTCAGAGATTCCGGGATGACCTGCCAACCGAGATTCGTGACACTCAACAAACAAATCTCTCCTAAAGGTCCCAGGCACAAACAACCTCCCATGAGGAGTGTTAGATGGGGCATTCTCCTGAGCTTTAAGAATCTCATCTTCCAAAACGGAGTCTAAAGCAGCTATCACAACACCTTCTTGTAAAATGTTTTCCTCTTTCTCAGCACCGACTATGGGAGAAAAACTGCGAGACAAGGCATCCGCCTTAACATTCTTAGTACCAGGGATGTAAGTAACGGAGAAATTAAACCGCGAGAAAAACAGTGCCCACCTAGCCTGACGGGCATTCAGGCGCTTGGCAGCGTCAAGATATATCAGATTTTTATGATCCGTAAGAACCTGAACGGGAAATTCCGCACCTTCCAAGAAGTGGCGCCAGTGTTCAAATGCGAGTTTAATAGCCAATAATTCCCGATTACCAATATCGTAATTCAATTCAGTCTCCGAAAATTTTTTTGAAAAAAAGGCACAGGGATGTAATCCATCCCCGTTATCCTGAGACAATACTGCGCCAACCCCCACAGAGGAAGCATCAACCTCAACCAAAAACGGCCTAGTAACATCAGGCTGCATAAGGATGGGAGCAGAGGTGAACCTCTCCTTGAGATACACAAAAGCTTCAATGGCCTCAGAAGACCACTGAACCGCATCAGCACCTTTCCTGGTGAGATCAGTCAGAGGTTTGACAATACTAGAAAAATTTTTTATGAATTTTCTATAGTAATTGGCGAAACCCAAAAACCTCTGTATCGATTTCAAACCAATAGGCCTAGGCCATTCCTGCACAGCCTGAACCTTAACCGGATCCATCTCAAAACCTTTGCTGGAGATAATGTAGCCCAAAAAACTAATTCTCTGTACAGCGAACTCACATTTCTCCAGCTTAGCAAAAAGCGAATTGTCCATTAATAACTGTAATACCTCACGCACGCTCCGCCAATGAGACTCCAGATCTGGCGAATAAATCAAAATGTCATCCAAATACACAACCACATTTTTACCGATCAAAGGTCTAAGGATGTCATTAATCAGATTCTGAAAAAATGCAGGAGCATTAGTAAGACCAAAAGGCATAACCAGATTCTCAAAATGACCCACAGGAGTGTTAAAAGCAGTCTTCCATTCATCACCCTCCTTCATGCGCAACAGATTGTATGCCCCCTTAAGGTCAATTTTAGAGAACCACTTGGCCCCCAATAACTGGTTAAACAGATCAGGAATCAATGGCAGTGGGTAAGGATTGCGTACCGTAATTTTGTTAATCTCACGAAAATCCAGACAAGGACGTAAACCGCCGTCCTTTTTTTTTACAAAAAAAAATCCAACCGCCACAGGAGACTTAGAGGGCCTAATGTGACCGGCGGCCAAACTTGTCTGTATGTATTCCTCCAAAGCCTTCCTCTCAGGAATAGTAAGGTTAAATAAACGACTTTTAGGAAGAGTCGCTCCAGGGACAAATTCAATAGAACAATCATAGTCTCTATGGGGAGGCAAAACCTGCGAATCTTTCTCAGAAAAAACTCTCCAAAAATCCTGAATAGGAACAGGTAATTCTCCCCTATCCAAAGCTGCAATACGCCCGTTACAACACTTGTCATAACATTTATGGCTCCAGGATTTAATTTCACTGGTAGACCAATCCAGTACAGGATTGTGAAATTTTAACCAGGGCAAACCCAATATTACTGGAGAAGGCAAGTTATTCAACACTACCAAATCCAATTTCTCATGGTGAACACCATTAATAGTGAGAGGAAATTCACAGACCTTGAGAGTAATATTCTTCAAAGGGGAACCATCCACAGAAACCACAGCAATGGGGGATGATAAAGGTTCAGGTTTTAAATTGAGTTTTTCCACGAATCCCCCATCAATTACATTCAGTGTAGACCCGCAATCAACAAACACCCGAAATTCCATTAATTTTTCCTGAGCAATCGTGGAAGCAGCTAAAAATACACCCTTGGAATTTAAACAGGCAATACGGGCGTGACTGACCATTTTTTTTTCTTTCTTCATACGAAGCTCACAGCCTTTAATCAAATGACCAGATTTTCCGCAATAGAAACACAAGCCTTTCGAAAAACGACGGTCTTTTTCTTGAGAGCGAGGTGCCACCGATCCAATCTCCATCGGTTCACCACTGTTAGTACACACATTCTCATAACCAGAAACTGACATAGCAGAGGATTTGCTCTCATTAACCCTAGCACGCAGTCTTCTATCCACCCGTATAGCTAATTGCATAGCCTGTTGCAAATCCTCAGGTGTAGGATAAGCAATTAGCAGGTCTTTAACCCTTTCACTGAGCCCAGCAAGAAATAGACTTTTCAGAGCAGAATCGTTCCACCCTGTTTGAGTGGACCAACGACGAAAATGTGTACAATATTTTTCGACATTACCTGATCCTTGTTTTAAACGTCTCAACTCAGTCTCAGCTGATGCGACACGGTCAGGATCATCATATAATAGTCCTAAAGCAGAAAAAAAACTATCCACTGATCTGAAGCATGTATCACTAGGTTGCAAAGAAAAGGCCCACTCCTGAGGCTCTTTGCGCAAAAGTGACATTATGAACCCTACGCGCTGGGATTCATCCCCAGAGGACTTGGGTCTCAAACGAAAATACAATAAGCAAGCATTTTTAAATGAAAAAAATTCTCGATGTTCACCAAAAAATAAATCCGGCAAACATACCTTAGGCTCCAAGAAATGTGCTCCAGAACAGTTACTCACGTGCTGACGGAGCTCGGCCACTTCCAGAGAGAGTCCCTGCAGGTGTTTAGCCAAATCCTGAACCGACACCATGATGGAACAAAAAAAATCTTTCCTTAGAGAATTTGCTGGCTGGACTTACTGTTATGTTCTGCTACCAGAGCTAAGGAAAGAGAGGAGATCTGTCCCTACTATAGGACTCAGCTGAATCCCTACGATGTAACAGGGAACCTGATCCTGCGATCAGACCTGCTAAAGTCCTAAGCTAGTCTGTACGAAGACCTATAGATGTGGGGGAGGAATCCCTACAAGTACTAAGGACTGGGAGGAATATGGGACACCTCCTAACAGAAATAGTAGCAGACAGACGAACAAACAAAATATAAAGAACATAGAGGTCCGTAGACCAAGCAAACTAACAGAGCAAGACACAGAGCACAGGCTAGCTAGAAAGTAGATATACAATGAAGTCCAGCAAAGCCAGAAGGGCGGAGCAGGATTAAATAGGCCAACAAGGTCATGTGACCAGCAAAGGAAAAAAAACCTAACAGCAAGGTTCTAACAGGTGTGCGCTCCCAGGTGAGCGGGCAAGCTGGTCCATAGACAGACTGACAGGAGTTGGAAGGCAGACCGTCGGACCTCAGGCTAGCAGGCAGGTGACTGGATATCAGGCAGGACAAAGGCAGCAAGCTGGCAGGAATCTGGCAGGTAACTGGCAGGGGGACCTGAGGGCTGAAGCACAGGTGAGACACAGGTGCAAACAACATTGCTCGGGCACCTCCATTTTGGAGGAGGTGCCCTTTATATGGGAGGTCCTCCGGCAATTGGCCGGGGACTCCTTAGGACGGCGCGCGCGGTCCCTTTAAGAGAGGGGGAGCGCGCGCGCCCTAAGCACACTGCCGGGGAAGGAGCGCGCGCCGGAAGCAGCGGGGAGAGCAGCGCTGGAGGACACCGCGCCAGGAGCGGGGAGGTGAGAGGGACGGCGTCTCTGCCTAGAACGGGGCAGAGACGCCGATGCTACAGTACCCCCCCCTTTAGGCCCCCTCTTTTTTAGGCCAGAAAGAAATTTTTCAAGGAGAAGCGGGGCGTTGATGTTCTCCCTGGGTTCCCAAGTTCTCTCCTCAGGACCAAACCCCTTCCAATCTACCAGAAAAAAGGTTTTTCCTCTTACCCTCTTGGAGGCCAGAATACTCTCTACCTCAAAGATGTCATCAGCGGAAACCGGAGCAGGAGGGGCACCTGGATTTTTGGAAAAAGAGTTAAAGACAACGGGTTTGAGGAGAGATACGTGGAAGGAGTTGGGGATCCGCAGGGTGGCCGGGAGTTTTAATTTGTAGGCCACAGGGTTAATTTGCCTGAGGACTTCGAAGGGGCCGATGAATCGAGGACCCAACTTGTAGGAAAGTATTTTGAGCCGCACATGTTTGGATGAGAGCCAAACCTTGTCTCCCGGACGGAATTGGGGCAGATCCAGATGTCTCTTATCAGCATATCTCTTCATCCGCTCAGAGGAGAGAAGAAGAGCGGACCTGGTGCTCTCCCAAATAGTAGAAAATTCGCTGACAAGAGACTCCGCAGCAGGGTTGTCCACAGAAACGGAGACATGAAGTGGAATCCGGGGATGTTGGCCACCAACTATAAAGAACGGGGATTTGGAAGAGGACTCGCTCTCATGGTTGTTATAAGAGAACTCGGCCCACGGTAGAAGATTCACCCAGTCCGAGTGGTGAGCATCCACGAAGTGCCGGAGGTAGCTGGACAAGATCTGATTAATCCGCTCCACTTGACCATTGGACTGAGGGTGGTAAGCGGAGGAGAAATCCAGGGTAATGTCCAGCAGCTTACAAGTGGCTCTCCAGAAACGAGAGGTGAACTGAACCCCACGATCCGACATGATGTGGAGGGGCAGACCATGGAGACGGAAGATGTGGCGGATAAAGTCTTTAGCCAACTCGGGTGCAGACGGAAGACCAGGCAGGGGAATGAAGTGGGCCATCTTAGAAAAACGGTCAGCGACAACCCAAATGACGGTACAACCGGCAGAAACTGGAAGGTCGGTGATAAAGTCCATAGCGACGTGTTGCCAAGGAGCAGCAGGTACGGGAAGGGGCAGGAGATGGCCGGCAGGTAGATGTCGGGGAACTTTGTTACGAGCACAGGATGAACAGGCCGCGACGAAGTCTACCACGTCCTTACGTAGGGTAGGCCAACAGTAATGCCGGGCAATAAGTTGAAAGGTCTTTTTTTGGCCAGCATGGCCAGCTAGTTTAGAAGAATGTCCCCAGCGAAGAACCCTCTCCCGATCTGGCACAGCTATGAACGTCTTACCGGGTGGAAGACGAGTTAGATCCAAGGGAGCCACATTCATCACCTTGGAGGAGTCGATGATGTGCGTAGGTTCCTCCTCTTGATCGGAGGACAGGAAAGACCGAGACAAGGCATCAGCTTTGACGTTCTTGTCCGCCGGACGGAAATGAAGAGTGAAGTCGAAGCGGGCAAAAAACAACGACCACCGGGCCTGGCGAGGATTGAGCCTCTGGGCATTTTGGAGATATGCCAGGTTTTTGTGATCCGTGTAGATAATTACCGGGTAGAGAGCCCCTTCAAGCAGATAGCGCCACTCTCCTAGTGCCAATTTGATGGCTAGCAATTCCCGGTCTCCAATGGAGTAGTTGCGCTCCGACGAGGAGAAGATTTTGGAGAAGAAGCCGCACGTTACCATTCTCCCGGTAGAAGACTTCTGGGTGAGCACCGCTCCGGCTCCGGAGGAGGAAGCATCAACCTCCAGGTAGAATTGTTTATTACAGTCCGGACAGTGCAGGACGGGAGCAGAGGCGAAGGCTTTCTTTAGGGAAAGGAAGGCCTCCTCGGCTTCAGGCGACCATATCCTGGGGTTAGCCCCCTTACGGGTAAGTGCAGATATGGGAGCAGTCCGAGACGAGAAGTGTGGGATGAAAAGACGATAATAATTAGCGAAGCCCAGGAATCGCTGTATCGCCTTCAAACCTTCAGGACGAGGCCATTTTAGAACGGAAGAGAGCTTCTCGGGATCCATTTGCAGACCTGTTTGGGAGATGACATAGCCCAAGAACGGAAGGGAGGTCTGATCGAAGAGGCACTTCTCGTATTTGGCGTAAAGGTGGTTCTGCCGAAGCCTAAGCAGGACCTGACGAACATCCCTCCGGTGTGTGGGGAGATCCGGAGAGAAGACCAAGATATCGTCCAGGTATACCACTACGCAGGAGTACAGGAGGTCACGGAAGATGTCATTGACTAGTTCCTGAAAGACCGCGGGAGCATTACAGAGACCGAAGGGCATCACAAGGTACTCGTAGTGACCGTCCCGGGTATTGAATGCCGTCTTCCACTCGTCTCCTTGACGGATACGGACCAGATTATACGCTCCTCGAAGATCCAGCTTGGAGAAGATCCTGGCGCCCTTGAGCCGGTCAAACAATTCGGAGATGAGTGGCAGGGGATATTTGTTTTTTACCGTAATGAGATTGAGTCCTCTGTAGTCAATACAGGGACGTAGCGAGCCGTCTTTCTTTTTGACAAAGAAGAATCCGGCTCCAGCCGGGGAGGTAGATTTTCGGATAAATCCCCTAGCCAGATTCTCTTCAATGTACTCAGACATGGCTCGGGTCTCGGCTGCAGATAACGGGTAGATACGCACACGGGGAGGAGTGGTGCCAGGTACCAGGTCGATCGGGCAATCGTATGGCCTATGGGGCGGCAACGTCTCAGCTTCCTTCTTACCGAAGACGTCCGCATAGGGCCAGTAGGGAGCCGGGAGACCAGGTAAATTAGCTGGAGTAGGCTGAGGGCGAAGTGGACGGACCGGAACCAGGCAGGTCCTATGGCAGTCAGGACCCCATCGGAGTACTTCACCGGACCGCCAGTTCAATACGGGTTCATGTGTCTGGAGCCAAGGTAGACCTAGCAACAAGGAGTGAGAAAGTCCGGACAGCACATGGAATGAGATCTCCTCAGAGTGCAGCATTCCCACCTGTAGGGTTATAGGTTCGGTGACGAGCAGGATGGTCTCCGAGAGAAGTCTTCCATCCACGGAAGCAACTGACAATGGCTCCGCCAGGGACTTGGTGGGAATATGGTATCTCTCTACCAGAGACTGGGCGATGAGGTTTCCAGCAGCTCCAGAATCCAGATGGGCGAGTTCGAAGAGACGGTTTTCTCCCCAAGCAATAGAGACCGGTAAGGTCAGAGACGGAGAGGACTTACTTTTGTCTAGGATGACCTCTCCGAGTGGTCCTACACATTGGCGTTTCCCGGCTTTTCCGGGCAGGAACGGATGAAGTGCTTCTTACTGCCACAATAGAAACAGCTTCCCTCGGCTCGGCGAGATTCTTGGCGAGAACCGACCATCTTGGTCTGGTCGACCTGCATAGGCTCAGGAGAGACGGAGGGAGTGACGGGTTGCTGAAAAGTAGGAGCTAGGCGTGGAAACCTCCTCTCACGGGTGACCTCTTTGGCACGCTCCTGGAACCGCAGGTCAATCCGGGTGGCAAGAGCTATCAGGTCATCGAGGGTGGTAGGAATGTCCCGACCGGCAAGTTCATCTTTAATACGGCCGGACAGACCCTCCCAGAAGACTGAAACCAGAGCGTCATTATCCCAGGCCAGCTCCGAGGCAAGGGTACGGAACCGTATGGCATATTGGCCCACGGTGAGGCTTCCCTGACGGAGGCGTAGCAGTGACGATGCGGATGAGGTCTTCCGTCCGGGTTCGTCGAAGACTTTCCGGAAGGCCGTGAGAAAGGCAGGCAAGTTGGACACCAGGGGGTCTCCTCTCTCCCATAGAGGATTTAGCCAGGCCAGAGCCTCTCCGGTGAGATGGGACATGATGAAGGCAATTTTGGCCCGGTCGGAGTTAAACTGGTGGGACAGGAGTTCAAAGTGCAGGGTGCACTGATTTATGAAGCCCCGAGCCTGAGCGGAGTCGCCTCCGAAGCGAGGAGGTGCAGAAAGCCGGGGTCCGGGGTAGGATACCATAGTGTTGGTGGACAGCGGAGCTGTCGGATTGCGAATCATGGCGCTGGCGGAGGTTGCTGGCGGAGCAGTCAGAGTGTCCAGGCGAGAATTGACATTCCGCAGGTGACCCAGGATGGACTCCTGTTGGGACCTCTGGTGGGACAGTTCATGACACAGGTCCGAGAGCGAGGGAGCTTGGGTGCCACCGGGTTCCATGGCCCGAGCAAACTGTAACGGGTCTGGGAGGCGGAACCTCTGAGCTACTATACGAGGGGGCGGTCCTTGTAAGGGAGCGGGTGGCAATCAGGGATGACGGGCAGGCAGTCACAGCAGGTGACCGGGACAGTCTCTGAGTGGACGGGCTGGAGGTCACGGCAAGTGACCGGGGCAGTCTCTGGAAGAACGGGCAGGAGGTCACGGCAAGTGACCGGGGCAGTCTCTGGAAGAAAGGGCAGGGAGTTACGGCAAGTGACCGGGGCAGTCTCTGGATGAACGGGCAGGGAGTTACGGCAAGTGACCGGGGCAGTCTCTGGGTAAAGGGTAGGTACGACCTGTGATGGCAGAGCCTCCGGGTAGGCTAGCAGGCAGATGGTAGATGTGTGCTCCCAGGTGAGCAAGCGAGAGTCTCTGGAATGGTAGGTGGTCACAGCACGTGATGGCGAAGCCTCCAGGTAGGCTAGCAGGCAGGTAACAGGTGGGCGCTCCCAGGTGAGCAGGCAGGAGTCTCTGGAAAGGCAGATGGTCACAGCACGTGACGGCGGAGCCTCCAGGTAGGCTAGCAGGCAGGTAACAGGTGTGCGCTCCCAGGTGAGCGGGCAAGCTGGTCCATAGACAGACTGACAGGAGTTGGAAGGCAGACCGTCGGACCTCAGGCTAGCAGGCAGGTGACTGGATATCAGGCAGGACAAAGGCAGCAAGCTGGCAGGAATCTGGCAGGTAACTGGCAGGGGGACCTGAGGGCTGAAGCACAGGTGAGACACAGGTGCAAACAACATTGCTCGGGCACCTCCATTTTGGAGGAGGTGCCCTTTATATGGGAGGTCCTCCGGCAATTGGCCGGGGACTCCTTAGGACGGCGCGCGCGGTCCCTTTAAGAGAGGGGGAGCGCGCGCGCGCGCGCCCTAAGCACACTGCCGGGGAAGGAGCGCGCGCCGGAAGCAGCGGGGAGAGCAGCGCTGGAGGACGCCGCGCCAGGAGCGGGGAGGTGAGAGGAACGGCGTCTCTGCCTAGAACGGGGCAGAGACGCCGATGCTACAAGGAGTTTGATTTAAAAAGGCTTTGTGAGATGATGTCACTGAGGAACTCCAGGCCACTTGTATGACCTCACGTGGAGCATAGCAGAGGGCAGCAGCCATAGTAGAAGGGAGTGGTGCCTAGCCCTGAAGATGAGACAAGTGCATAACAATCAGTCAATTTCTTCCCAAAGTCTTGATGTTTTCTCCTTGTGTTAAAGGAAAACGCTAGTGCTGCCCCGATGTTCTTTCTAAACCATGAAGTTTCCCTTCTAGAACTGTCTCCATGTAGATGTAGAATGGTAGACTCAAGCATGTTGAGCAAATATAAGAAACCTAATTTAATAAATTTAATTTATCTGAGAAATACTTTTCTTTCTCCACTTATGAGCCATTTCTTCCCCTGCCTAGTGAACTCATCACTCACTCTAAGAAGATGGTAAAATTCATTTTGAATAAGACAAGACAGACTATCAGTTTAATGAACACAGGAATAATGGATCAGCACTCTGTTAGCATGGTGCACGTGGAGTAAAATATGCAGAAAGGAAGTAATTCCCGGCACTCACGTGTTCAATGAATAATTACTCTTTTATTTCATTGCTCCAAAGGACGTTTCAGCCTGTCCCAGGCTTTTTTTGTTGAAAAAAGCCCGGGACAGGCTGAAACGTCCTTTGAAGCAGTGAAATAAAAGAGAAATTATTCATTGAACACGTGAGTGCCGGGAATTACTTCCTTTCTGCATATTTTACTCTACATGCAGTTAGGAGCAGAGTGAGAAACACGGACATACCCATTCCCATTCACTACTCAGTTCTTCTGTATAATGTCCATATATGACTTAGAGAGAGGAGAGCAGGAATCCCTCATGTCTGTGTATGCTGTGTATGGGAAAGATCATAGCAGCTAGTCTCTACCAACTAGCTCAGAGGTGACTGAAAATTGGAGATACAGCCTGCAGAGGCAAAAATTACCGATACAAGTTATATAATGATCAGAAATAGTGTTATTTCTCATGTACAGCAGGAACTAATGAAACAGCAAAAACTATTTAAATATAGGGTTCCTTGTAAAATAAAAGGAGGAAAAAAAAATCTTTTATATTCATTATTCTTTGCATTCTTTCAATGTAGTGGGTGCAATGTGACACATTCACCAATGGTTTTTATTTCATCATTCCTTTTAGAAGTAGGAAAGAAAACTGAAGAGTGAAGACGCTTATTACACTGCTAAAATCTGAAATTTTGATGGTTAGACATTATCTAAATAATACTGTTTGAAAGGCATTATTATCTCCCAGCAGCTAGAATAACACCTTGTACTCATCACACAACAAAAGATATGGCAGAGGTTTCTTGTACAGAACATACATTTGTGTGTATGAGTATGAGTGGGTGAAAGTATAGTGTGCAGGCGTAGTAACAGATAAACAGAACATCTACAAGAGATAGGACGATACAAGGATATAAAAAGATATTAGATAACAAGATGTAAAATGACAGTATTAGGGGACGTTTGATAGAACTTGTTTAGTAGAGGGGACTTGGCTTGGGAACATGTCAAAAGTAAAAGAAAAGTCAAAGATGCTACAGGATTTTTACGGGATGAAAATGGTAAAGGGGTAAAAAATAATGCTGAGAAGACCAAACTTTTAAATTCCTATTTTGCTTCTGTGTTCTCTAAGAAAGTAAATGTGACATCAACTGATCTTTACTGTACTATTGAAGGAATAGAAAATCCACACTATCTATAAACAAAGAGATAGTGAGGGAATACTTAGCTAACATAAATTAATTCAAGTCTCCAGGTCCATGAATTACATCCTAGGGTACTGAAGGAGATAGCAGAGGAAATTATTGAACCACTTTCCATAATCTTTGAAAATTCTTAGAGAACAGGATAATCGCAAAAGACTGCAGAAGAGCGAATGCTACATTCACGCCGCTAGGTTCAGATAGGGGCGAGACGGGTTTCATGAATTCTTTGGAATCCTGGGGGAACCGTTACTCAGGGCGACCATATGCTGCAGCTTCTCTTAGGCGCATGATAGATTCAATTGCTGACCAGACACATCTGACAAGAGTCTGTTTTAACAGTTTAACAGTGGAATTTAATCTGAAGCACAGCCAGTGCAATTCAGGGATATTACAGCAACAATCTTCATTACAGTACAGTGAGTTTCTTGAGAAACTGGCTCCAGTAACAATACAGTAGTTTCTTCACAAGGCACAGTACTACAGTCTCTTCAGTAGCATAATTCAGCATAGATTAGATCTCTTAGCAGCACACTTCTATGCATACACAACCACAGGCTTTTCCTTCACAAGGACACAATAGTACACAGCATTCTTTATCATGCATGGAGATGGAGGGAGGGAGGGTTTTATGAGGGAGATGATCCCTGTGACACAATTCCTTCCAGTCCTTATCTTCCTGCCCAACAATACTCTGCACTGTTAATTCAGGGAGTTTATCTGACCTGTGTTTATTTTCTCTCCTGATCTGAATCCTGTTCAGTTGCCTTCTGTCAGATCCAGATAACACGCCTCCTTTTTCTTCTGCTTCAGCCAGACTACAATAACAAGTTCTTCACAATCCCCCTGGGGCTCTGCTAAAACACTCTGTGTCTCCTGTGACTGTGTTAACCCCTCTAGCTGCTGGATGCTTCTGAAGCACAACACTTCCTGTCTCCTGTGCTTGTGTTATTTGTAACAGTTGCTGGATGCTTTGCAAGCAACAACACTACTTCTGCATGTCACACGAACGTTGTCCCTATCTTCAAAAAGGGGAAGAAGGTGGACCCAGGGAACTATAGGCCTGTGAGCCTTACTTCTATACCAGAAAAGATCTTTGAACAAATTATTAACCAATTATTAACCAACATGTATGCAAGTACCTTTATAAAAATGAAGTGATTAACCAGAGTCAGCATGTAACTAATAAGTCATGTCAGACTAAGTTAATTTCCTTCTCTGACCGAATCACTGACTGGGTGGGTCAGGGAAATGCAGTAGATATAGTACATCTTGACTTCAGCAAAGCATTTGACAAAGTATCTCATACCATTGTTATTGAAAAAATGACCAACTATGGAATGGATAAGGCAACTGTTAGGTGGATTCATAACGGGCTTAGTGATCGGACCCAAAGAGTGGTCATAAATTGTTGCACATCCAGTTTGAAGAATGTCTCAAGTGGGGTACCACAGGGCTCTGTCCTGGGACCTGGTTTGTTCAACATCTTTATCATTAATTTATATGAAGGAATTGAGGGTAAACTGATTAAATTTGCTGATGACACAAAGCTAGGAGGGATAGCTAATACTAGAGAAGAGATAGGGGATTCAAATAGAGCAGCAACTAACAGAATGGTTTTTAACAATGAGACATGCAAAGTCCTACATCTGGGCAAGAAAAATGAAAAAAGCATATACCGAATGGGAGAAGCAAGGGTAAGCAACAGAACATTTGAAAAAGACTTTGGTATACTAATACATCACAGACATGAGTCAACAGTGTGATGCAGCAGCAAAAAAGGCAAACACAATTCTGGGTTGCATTAACAGAAGCATACAGTCTAGATCACGTGAAGTCATTATCGCACTTTACTCCTCTTTGGTCAGACCTCATCTGGAATACTGCGTCCAGTTCTGGGCACCATATATTAAAAAAGACATGAAGAAAATGGAGCAAGTTCAGAAAAGAGCGACCAGAATGGTGACTGGTCTGCAAACCATGTCCTATGAGGAACGGTTAGAGGATTTGGGAATGTTTAGCTTGCAAAAAAGTAGACGGAGAGGAGACTTAATAGCTGTCTACAAATATCTCAAGGGCTGTCACATTGTAGAGGGATCATCTTTATTCTCAGAAAAAGAAAAAGAAAAACTATAGGCATTGGGATGAAACTGAATGGAAGAAGATACAGATTGGGTATTAGAAAAAACTTTTTGACAGTTAGGGTGATCAATGAGTGGAACGGGCAGCCACGAGAGGTGGTGAGTTCTCCTTTAATGGAAGTCTTCACACAGAGGCTGGACAGACATCTGTCTGAGATGATTTAGTGAATCCTGCATTGAGCAGGGGGTTGGACCAGATGACCCAGGAGGTCCCTTCCAACTCTACCATTCTATGATTCTATGAACATTTAAATACTTTGACTATTGGCCAATATACAGGACATATAGGAAAATGAACTTTGTTGCCAAATGCAGGATATTTCAGTTGCTCCCTTCTTTTTAGATCCATTTGTGAGATTGACTCAAAATCTGTATCAAAACTGCATGTGTGAATGTACAGTATTAGCCTCTGCTTTCACAGAAAAACTGTACAAAATGATGGTCTTCCTCTCCTCATCCCCCACACCACAGAAGACTGCTTTTGGTGCACATGCCAGTCTAATAAGTCCAAGTCCATACTCTGTAATTTTCTTTTTGTTTGAGCGATTCCTCTTCCTCAGCATTCTGCCATCACTATGAGTTCTGGAACATCCTTTCTCAAATTTCCCAGTATGCATTTCTCCTGGTATTGTCCATTGTTTTGTTTTTTTGCTTTGCTGTACTGTCTTTTTGGACAGATTCAAATCAGACTAAATTTTATTCAAACTGACATAAATCTGATTCCAATCTCATTCCAAGTTGAATGAATCTGCCCAAAATTAATTTTTGGGAGTTTTGCTCATCTCAACAAGATACTAAATTATATTTAATTTTTTTTTTTTATTTTAATTGGAAACATTGAATACTGTTCACTCAGCCTCTGTCCTTTAGGATCTAGTATGTATATTTTTATTTTTGGGGGAATTGGCAATTGTGGATGCATCTGTAACTACAGATAAGTTGCATAGATGCTACAGAATCACAGGTGAGCTTAGCAAAAATCTTTCCTTCCCCTTTAAAAAGTAAAATGAATGCCAACCATATAGCAACTCTGTCCCTTTGGTATATAGTTGCATCCCTTTTTCAGCAGTATACTTTTTATATATCTAAAAAAGAGAAAAAAGACATCTGGAATAATGAATTTCAGAGTGTGGTGTGTGCCTAGTTACTTTAGAAAGACGCAAGGTGGAAGAATTAAGGCAAAAAAAACACATATTTATGTGATGTAATCCCTGATTTGTCCACATGGTGGCAGTGTGGCACCAGCAGTGTTATATTTAGTGTCTGTGTTGTTTATAGATATTATTACATTTTGCAGTTTTATTACGCCTTTTATATTACTGGTAAAAATGTATGTAAAATGACAAGAATAGGAAAGATTACATAATACTAAAAAATATTTCTGCTTCAACCTTTCCTACTATATTTGTGCTGCCTCTTCAAAGCATTAAATGAAACAATAATGATCCCTGATTGCTCTTTTGTGAATGGAAATGAGAGCGAACCTATTGCAAATCCTCCACTTAACCTTTCAGTATTTCTTGAGTCCGGTCCTTTGTCTTCTCATATCTGGTGTTTGGCTGCAGCTGGCCATGTTATGCTTGACTAATGCTATAGTGACACGGATGGTGGCTCCTGATAGACACATTAAGAGAACATATTCTCCCATAATTACATGCCAGTCATCTATTTATGATGTGTCCTAGAAAATAGACTCTGTACGGTTATTATATGCTGGGAAGGGACAAAGACGCTTAGACAAAGGAGGCTCCTCCAAGCAGGGGTATTTGCCATTGTCTAAACCCCCTCCTCTTCCCTGTTCAGATGCCAGTCAGTATGCCAGCTTTTATAGCTGGTGTTAGAAATGGCGTCCTGCGTATATAACTCGACAGATACAGAAATAAAGCAGTATCTCAGTTCAGACTTCTTTTTCTTTGCATTCGATGGCTCAGTGGTTAGCACTGCAGCCTTGCAGCGCTGGGGTCCTGGGTTCAAATCCCACCAAGGACAACATCTGCAAGGAGTTTGTATGTTCTCCCCGTGTTTGTGTGGGTTTCCTCCGGGTTCTCCGGTTTCCTCCCACACCCCAAAGACATACTGATAGGGAATCTACATTGTGAGCCCCGATGGGGACAGCGACGATAATGTATGTAAAGCGCTGCGGAATACGTTAGCGCTATATAAAAATAAAGATTATTATTTAAAGATTATTATTCTAATTTTGTTAACTGCACCAAAACCTGCCCCAGACAAACCTTGTGTGAATCGGTCATGATCAAAGGGGATTTACACTTTAGAAAACTCCCTTTATCGCATTTCCAAATTCTGAGTTTATAGAGGGGTCCTTTTTTCAGGTTACTGCCATCTTATTGTTCTTGAGGACTTGCGATACAAATACAAGCCAATAATTTGAATGTGCATTGTGTAATACTTTATTTCCCCTGTGGTGGTGCTGCAGGGATATTGATCAATTACTAACAGGTATCATCATAGATAAATGCTGATCGCTTGGGGTCCCAGCTTATTAATAGAATTAGTTTCAAGACGTCTTTCTAAAGCAGACAACCCCTTTAAAGGAAACCCATCAGTAGCTCTTAAGATACCTAAACAGCCACCACCTGCTTTTACTGTTGGCGTTTAGCTCTCTAAAAGTGCCCTTTTTATTTAAAAATGAAAAAAATTGATTCAAAAGAAATCAAATTCACTATGAATTTTTACAAAAAAAAACACAGGAGTCAACAGAATTCAATTCTTTTTTACTATTCAGTTCCTTTGTATCCATTTTTCTGAATTATTTTTATGACCGTGGAGGGTTTTAAAAAATATTATATTCTCCTTGCTCCTTATCTGTCCTTTTCCCCTGGTCCTCTGCTGGATCCTTCCCTACAGGTATGGTCTTCTTCTCTTAAGTCTTCACTCTTCATCTGCACAAGATGTAATGACTTAATGTGAGGCTTTAGCCAGCCCCAGAGGTGCCAAAGAGTGTGAAGTCAAGAGAAATAAACTCGAACAGGAGGGAGGGAAACTGAGGAGGACCGGGTGGGAAGCTACGGCGGTGGAACAGGCCATGGGTGAGGAAAGTGGAGTATATTTTTTATTTTTTAAACGTCTTTTACCAGCAGTAAGGGCTCGTGATTTACATATAAGGCCACATCTAGAAAACGCGATCCAGTTTTGGGCTCCACATTTTAAAAAGGATATTCAGAAGTTAGAGTCAGTTCAAAGGCAGCAACTAGACTATTACATAGGATGGAGGCCTCTCGTGAGAAGTTGGAAAAGGTGGGCTTGTTTAGCTTAGAATAAAGAAGTCTCAGAGGAGATCTCATTTATATGTATAAATATATGTATGGCCAGTACAAAGGACTGGCACACGACTTATTCCTTCTAAAGACCATACTAAGGACCAGGGGGCCCTCATTACAGGTGGAAGAAAGGCGATTCCGGCACCTAAACAGGAAAGGGTTCTTTACAGTCAGAGCAGTGGACTGTGAAATGCCGACCAGAAGAGGTAGAAATGGCCGACACTATAACAGCTTTATACAAGGGCTGGATGATTTTCTCGATACACATAACATTGTGGGTTATAGATAATTTAGAGGCAAAAATTTATCATTGGTGGAGAAAGGTTGAACTTAATGAAGCTTGGTCTTTTTTCAACCTATGTAGTTCTATAAATTAAAGCAAATTGAATTTCTGCACAATCGCTCATCTCAAGTAATATACACCAGCAGTATGTAAAAACAAAGTAATTCCCAAGCTTAATGCACGCAAATTATCTTATAGGAGTCATAGAGGGGGGGCAATTTGTCAGAAGAGTCTGAAATCCTCCCATTTTGGCTTGATTGATGCCCCTGGGCACAGAATATCTCATGGTGTGCCTACATACAGCATTTTGTGCTATAAACAACATGGTACATTAAAAAAAAATGTTCCTAAACCCATGGACAGAAAGAATTGACCTACAGTCAACAACACTGGCCTAAGCTAAGCTAAGCTTACACTGTATTCATGCAAATCCAATGGGAAATTTCTCCTAGCAGATATCAAACAGGCTCATAGGGCCTGATTCATCATTGCATTTTTACCAGTTTTTTGGAGTGAATATGTTCCAATTAGCCACTTTTTGATGTGTGACAAATTCATTAAAATTCATTGTATCTTAAATATACAAGCCATATGTAACATACCTGGCGGCGTCCTTGCATAGTGGTCCATCTCCCACTGTGCAAGAGCGCGCACTTGATCTCCAATCCAGAATGTCTCTCTGGCTTCCCTCCATGCTGTCTGTTTGCCTCTGTGTCTGCTGCTTAAGGGCGGCGCCCGATCACTTCCTGCTTTTTGTACCTGCTGCAGGCACACCCCTTGTGTGTCCTCAGCCTATTGCTGTCTGTCACCTGGTATTTAAACCAGCTGCTCCAATTAACCCATGCCTGAGCATTGCGTTTCATTCAGTGTGTGCTTTCACTCTGAAGGTGCCAGGTCCCGTTCTGTGTTCTCTTGTCTGCCTATCCTGGAGGCTGTATTTCCAGGCCTGTCTGAACACGCTCCTAGCCTGTTCCTCCCGCCTTCTAGGGGCCGATTACCTAGACCCGCTCCTGTATCTTGTCTGTCCTGTCTGAACACGCTCCTTGCCTGTTCGTCCCGCCTCTCTGGGGGCCGTATTCCCAGACCCGCTCCTGTATTCTGCTGCAGTGTCGGTCTCCTCCGTACACTCAGTTCCAGTCTGAACTCTCTCCTATCTTTTACCTGTTTTTTCTCTATGTCCGTTCCTTTCCTTTTTCTGCAGAGTCTGAACTCGTACCTAACTCCTGCTTGTTGTCTCTGTACTCCCGTTTGTGAGTTTGTGGTCCACTTGCTACTTCACTGCAAGTACCCTGTGGGTACCTGGCTCTGCCTTTCCCTTCCTGTCTGTTCCGTGTGAACAGAGCCCTGTTCCCCCCTGCTCTGCCTTGCTCACCGCTCCGGCGGTTGTAGCCTGCTCTGCCTTGCTCACTACTCCGGCAGCCTTGCTCCGCTCTGACCCTTTTGCTCGCTGCTCCGGCAGCCTTGCTCCGCTCTGACCCTTTTGCTCACTGCTCCGGCAGTCTCGCTCCGCTCTTATCCTTTTGCTCACTGCTCCGGCAGTCTTGCTCTACTCTTGCTCACCGCTCCAGGCGGCCTCGTCCTGCTCTACTCTTGCTCACCGCTCCAGGCGGCCTCGTCCTGCTCTACTCTTGCTCACCGCTTCAGGCGGCCTCGTCCTGCTCTACCCTTGCTCACCGCTCCAGGCGGTCTCGTCCTGCTCTGCCCTTGCTCACCGCTCCAGGCGGTCTCGTCCTGCTCTGCTCTTGCTCACCGCTCCAGGCGGTCTCATCCTGGCCTGCTCTTGCTCACCACTCCAGGAGGTCTCGTCCTGCTCTGCTCTTGCTCACCGCTCCAGGCGGTCTCGTCCTGCTCTGCTCTTGCTCACCGCTCCGGACGGTCTCGTCCTGCTCTGCTCTTGCTCACCGCTCCGGGCGGTCTCGTCCTGCTCTGCTCTTGCTCACCGCTCCGGGCGGTCTCGTCCTGCTCTGCTCTTGCTCACCGCTCCGGGCGGTCTCGTCCTGCTCTGCTCTTGCTCACCGCTCCGGGCGGTCTCGTCCTGCCCTGCTCTTGCTCACCGCTCCGGGCGGTCTCGTCCTGCCCTGCTCTTGCTCACCACTCCGGGCGGTCTCATCCTGCCCTGGTCTTGCTCACCGCTCCGGGCGGTCTCGTCCTGCCCTGCTCTTGCTCACCGCTCCGGGCGGTCTCGTCCTGCCCTGCTCTTGCTCACCGCTCCGGGCGGTCTCGTCCTACCCTGCTCTTGCTCACCGATCCGGGCGGTCTCGTCCTGCCCTGCTCTTGCTCACCGCTCCGGGCGGTCTCGTCCTGCCCTGCTCTTGCTCACTGCTCCGGGCGGTCTCGTCCTGCTCTGCTCTTGCTCACCGCTCCGGGCGGTCTCGTCCTGCCCTGCTCTCGCTCACCTCTCTGGGCGGCCTCACTCTGCTGTGTTTGTCCGCCACATCTGTGGTTCTGTTCCAGAGTCCCAGTGTGTACTGGATCCTATCCCGCCTGTGTTCCTACCTGCTAGTGCCTTCCTGTCTGCACTCTAGCCGTGCTTGCCTGTACCCCCCTGCCTGCATACCCGCCTGCCTGCATACCAGTCGTGCCTGCCTATTCCCACCAGTCTGTGTGCCAGCCTGACCTGTCTGTTCCTGTATTCCCCTGTGTGGGTCAACAGCCATGTCCGGGGTCTGTCCTGGAGTAGCACCTGGTCCCTCTGCTCGGTTCCTCCTTGGTGCACTGGCGTCGTATGCCGTCGTGCGACCCTGGTCGGATCGGGTGAATACCTAGTTACGCCCCTCCAGGCATTCACTCTCCGGCACGGTCCAGTGGAATCACACGCACACGCCGCTCAGCCCGGGCGTGTGCATTACAGCATGCACAGGCCATGGTTCCCGTTGAGCCCCACGGCCTTCGCTCTCTGAGACGTTTTCCAGCAAATACGTGCATTAAAAATGAATAAATTATTATTTCTTTTCTCTAGCTGAGTTCCAGGCGAATTACGCACCCGTCCAGATGGATCTATCTGCTCTCGTTCCTGCGGATCCGCCACGTTACTATGGGGATCCAAGACAGAGTCGTGCATTTGTGGAGCAATGCATGCTACACTTCAAGTTCTACCCTCTTTATTTTCCCACCGATCGGGTTAAGGTGGGATTCATGATGTCTTACCTAGCGGGTGATGCCTTGAATTGGATCACCCCCCTATGGGACGCACAGGATCCTATCGTCCTGGACATAATGGCCTTCCTGGTGGCCTTTCTAATGGTCTTCGATGATCCTAACCCGGAGGCTCCTGCTGAAGCTTCACTTCCCAATATCCCGGAGCAGCCCCAATGGGTAATGTGTGTGGGTAGCGCAATAGTCCTCCAGCCCAATGAGACTACAGCCCACCCAGAATCCTCACAGGGTGACTACACTCTCCGGAATACTTCTCCCAACCTCAAGAGGCAGTCCAGATGTGCTAGACGTAGAGGCAAGCCTTCACGCCAGGGTCTGTCCTCCCTGAGACCTCCTGACCCCAACCTTGAAGTCCCTACTGAAGCTTCATCTCCCTGTATCCCGGAGAAGCCCCAACGGGTAATGTGCGTGGGTAGTGCACCAGTTCTTCTGCCCGAAGAGACTGCTGCCCACCCAGAATCCACACCGGAGGACCCCCTGTTGCCTCCTGAATCCCCCGGGATACCACTTGATGACAATTGGAGAGAGACTTCCCTATACTCTGTACCTGATACCTCGGCTGCTTCATCCAGTGAGTCCGACCTAGTGTACTCCGAAGCAGAGGTTACCCATGAGTCTCTTCACCCCTCCGACCTGGCAGAGGACCTCCAGTTGTCTCCAGAACCCTTCGGGGTGCTACCTGGTAGCGAAAGGACAGAGACTCTCCTATACTCTGTACCTGATACCTCGCTCGCTTCGTCCAGTGAGTCCAACCTAGTGTACTCCGAAGCAGAGGTTACTCCCGAGTCTCTACACCCCTCCGACTGGGCGGAGGACCTCCAGTTGTCTCCAGAACCCTTCGGGGTGCCACCTGGTGGTGAAAGGACAGAGACTCTCCTATACTCTGTACCTGATACCTCGCTCGCTTCGTCCAGTGAGTCCAACCTAGTGTACTCCGAAGCAGAGGTTACTCCCGAGTCTCTACACCCCTCCGACCGGGCGGAGGACCTCCAGTTGTCTCCAGAACCCTTCGGGGTGCCACCTGGTGGTGACTGGACAGAGACTTTCCTATATCCTGGATCTGATACCTCGCTTGCTTCGTTCAGTGAGTCCGACCTAGTGTACTCTGAAGCAGAGGTTACCCATGAGTCTCTACACCCTTCTGACCAGGCGGAGGACCTCCAGTTGTCTCCAGAACCCTTCGGGGTGCCACCTGGTGGTCAATGGACAGAGACTTTCCTATACTTGGTACCCGATACCTCGCCTGCTTCGTCCAGTGAGTCCGACCTAGTGTACTCTGAAGCAGATGTTTTCTCCGAGCCTCTGCACTCTTCTGACCCGGCGGAGGACCTCCAGTTGTTTCCTGAATCCTCCGGGGTACCACCAGATAACAAAGAGACAGTGACTTTTCCTCATCCTGTACCTGATAACCCGTCTATTTCTTCCTGTGAGCTTGACAAGATGTACCTCGAAGCAGAGTTTACCCCCAAGTCTCTGCTCCCCTCCAACCCGGTGGAGGACTTCCAGTTGTCTCCTTTACCCTCTGGGGTGCCACCTGAAAGTATGTGGAGAGAGACTTCCTTGTGTGCTGTTCCTGGTACTCCACCCATTTCGTCTGTTGCTAAGGGTGGCTGGATGGGAGGTAGCATCCTAGCTACCCAGAGGAGACCAGTTTTTCTGGTGGACAGTGGAAGTGATCTCCTTGAAGAGAAGAATTGGCCCTCGAATTCCCTGCGGAACATTCTGGCAGGCCTGAAGAAGAGGGGGCGTAAGGGGGGGGGTACTGTAACATACCTGGCGGCGTCCTTGCATAGTGGTCCATCTCCCACTGTGCAAGAGCGCGCACTTGATCTCCAATCCAGAATGTCTCTCTGGCTTCCCTCCATGCTGTCTGTTTGCCTCTGTGTCTGCTGCTTAAGGGCGGTGCCCGATCACTTCCTGCTTTTTGTACCTGCTGCAGGCACACCCCTTGTGCGTCCTCAGCCTATTGCTGTCTGTCACCTGGTATTTAAACCAGCTGCTCCAATTAACCCATGCCTGAGCATTGCGTTTCATTCAGTGTGTGCTTTCACTCTGAAGGTGCCAGGTCCCGTTCTGTGTTCTCTTGTCTGCCTATCCTGGAGGCTGTATTTCCAGGCCTGTCTGAACATGCTCCTAGCCTGTTCCTCCCGCCTTCTAGGGGCCGATTACCTAGACCCGCTCCTGTATCTTGTCTGTCCTGTCTGAACACGCTCCTTGCCTGTTCGTCCCGCCTCTCTGGGGGCCGTATTCCCAGACCCGCTCCTGTATTCTGCTGCAGTGTCGGTCTCCTCCGTACACTCAGTTTCAGTCTGAACTCTCTCCTATCTTTTACCTGTTTTTTCTCTATGTCCATTCCTTTCCTTTTTCTGCAGAGTCTGAACTCGCACCTAACTCCTGCTTGTTGTCTCTGTACTCCCGTTTGTGAGTTTGTGGTCCACTTGCTACTTCACTGCAAGTACCCTGTGGGTATCTCTCTCTGCCTTTCCCTTCCTGTCTGTTCCGTGTGAACAGAGCCCTGTTCCCCCCTGCTCTGCCTTGCTCACCGCTCCGGCGGTTCTAGCCTGCTCTGCCTTGCTCACTGCTCCGGCAGCCTTGCTCCGCTCTGACCCTTTTGCTCGCTGCTCCGACAGCCTTGCTCCGCTCTGACCCTTTTGCTCACTGCTCCGGCAGCCTTGCTCCGCTCTGACCCTTTTGCTCACTGCTCCGGCAGTCTCGATCCGCTCTTATCCTTTTGCTCACTGCTCCAGCAGTCTTGCTCTACTCTTGCTCACCGCTCCAGGCGGCCTCGTCCTGCTCTACTCTTGCTCACCGCTCCAGGCGGTCTCGTCCTGCTCTGCCCTTGCTCACCGCTCCGGGCGGTCTCGTCCTGCTCTGCTCTTGCTCACCGCTCCGGGCGGTCTCGTCCTGCTCTGCTCTTGCTCACCGCTCCGGGCGGTCTCGTCCTGCTCTGCTCTTTCTCACCGCTCCGGGCGGTCTCGTCCTGCTCTGCTCTTGCTCACCGCTCAGGGCGGTCTCGTCCTGCTCTGCTCTTGCTCACCGCTCCGGGCGGTCTCGTCCTGCCCTGCTCTTGCTCACCGCTCCGGGCGGTCTCGTCCTGCCCTGCTCTCGCTCACCTCTCTGGGCGGCCTCACTCTGCTGTGTTTGTCCGCCACATCTGTGGTTCTGTTCCAGAGTCCCAGTGTGTACTGGGTCCTATCCCGACTGTGTTCCTACCTGCTAGTGCCTTCCTGTCTGCACTCTAGCCGTGCTTGCCTGTACCGCCCTGCCTGCATACCCGCCTGCCTGCATACCAGTCGTGCCTGCCTATTCCCACCAGTCTGTGTGCTAGGCTGACCTGTCTGTTCCTGTATTCCCCTGTGTGGGTCAACAGCCGTGTCCGGGGTCTGTCCTGGAGTAGCACCTGGTCCCTCTGCTCGGTTCCTCCTTGGTGCACTGGCGTCGTATGCCGTTGTGCGACCCTGGTCGGATCGGGTGAATAACTAGTTACGCCCCTCCAGGCATTCACTCTCCAGCACGGTCCAGAGGAATCACACGCACACGCCGCTCAGCCCGGGCATGTGCATTACACCATATATTAAAAATTCTGCAAACTCTTACGTGGCAAAATAGATAAATCTTAGGGACATTGAATGTAACTTCGATTTACACTGTTATAGATCATCAGAAAGGGAGCGAATCTGTTGAATTTTTTTCTTCAGAAATTTGTTCATTATAGCAGTACTCAAAAAAGTTACATTAAGTGTATCAAATACACATTGAGCCACAATTACTGTAGGTATGAGAGGGCCTTTAACCTACAAACATGAGGTACGGCTATGGGGACAACATTTGCCCCAAGTTTTTCCAATTTATATGTAGGTTGATAGAAGGACTGTTATCCACTCAGGAGGTAAATTATGCAATAATTTGGTATTATGGCATTGTTTTATTGATGTTATTTTCATTTGGAAAGATTTGATGGCCTCCTTAAATACCTTTTTGCAAAATATCAATTTTAATACATGTTCTTTAGAATTCATTTCAGCATTTAGTTCCGCTAGCGTTAATTTTTTAGACATTAATATCTTTGTGTCCAATAATCAGCTAGGAAAATGAAGCTACCGGAAAGAGATAGAGTCTAACAGCTTCATATCTACAACTAGCTGTCATCTCCCTACTTGGCTAAGATCATTTAATATATAAGCCAAATATCATCATGTCCCATCCCCCACCTCCCACTATTGTGGATGACATAAAAATATCCCTATTTTTACCCAACCTAACTCAAAAGTGGGTGCCTTTAGAAAAGCAATATGCAAATTGTGGCCTGTTTTAAAATAGGATCAAAACTTTTGGGCAACATGTTTGTTTTAAGTAAGGCTAATAACCTAAAAATTATGATTTCCCCCACCATAACAAATGGTGGAAAAAGCAATCCAAAACAAACTTCTATCAACATAGATGACAGTTCACAAGGCAACATCAATTATTTATCCGCTTTAAAAGTGTTTTTCCTCATGGGTACCACTATGGGTGTAAAAATAGTAAAATGAGAAAGAAACCCATCAGTAATATTCAAAATTATGATAACTGTAAGACATTTAAAATCAATGAATATATCACATGTTATTTAAAAGGGTTTATTTGTGCGATTTGTTGTCCCTGTAAAAAGGTCTATGTGGAACGCACTAAACGGCCCTGAAAAATAAGAATTAGAGAGCACTTTAACAGCATTAGAAAAGGTTTTATGGGACATCCACTATGCCAGCACTATGCTGAATTCCGTAATAAATCCTCTCTTGGTTCAAATATAACATGGGTACTTTAGATGCAGTGACACAGAAACACAGAGCAGCCAATACCAGGTTAATAAACAGGGGAAGTTTATAATAACAGGGTCAATCTCCACGCAGGGAGTAACAGGGGAAAATATGGGGGAAAACAAGGGAAGCAGCAGGTAAAAGTCTTTAACTGACAGTTCACAGTTTAACTAGATATAGCAGAGTCGAATCGGTTGTAATGGACAGTTTTTTCACTTAGCTGACTCTTTTCCTCCACAAGGCAGTTACCAGCTGATGCCGGTGTTGATTTCTTCAGGCTTCCCCGCCCAAACAATGCTCCATCTTCTGGCGGCAGCGGGCGGTCTCCGGTTTTACCCGCTGAGCCCCTAGTCCATAACACGGCACCTCACATGCTCGGCTCCACAGACCCTGCGTCTCTTCTCTAGTTGGCTTGACTCCTCCATTCCACTGCACTCGGCTCTTGCTCCCAGTACTGGAGCCAGGAGCCTGGACCCTCTCACACTGCTCTCCTGAGCGAGACTCTGCTCTCGGTTTCATGCGCAAAGTCCTCGTCTCTCCCTCTCTCTAGCCAAGCCACCAGTTCTCCGGTCACCTGACCTCCCAGCTCTCCCTCTGGACACGCCCCCAGCTTCCCAGTCACCTGACACCTGTGCTGGAAGTCTGTCTTCCCTCTGCAACCAGAGGTACGGCCCCGGCAGTTCTGGATCCCTTGTTCTGACAGTACTTACACCCCGGTCTTCCATCTTACACAAGCTTTTATGCTGTACAATTAGTACAAAGAGATTGGAAAGGGGGTAAATATTTAAACAAAATATCTGGAATAAAATCCAGGTGGATTTTTGATTTAAATACGCTAGCGCCAAATGGAATAAATTATGAGATTAAATTCTATGCTTTTTAACGAAATTACAATTTCTATATATACAGTACAGACCAAAAGTTTGGACACACCTTCTCATTTAAAGATTTTTCTGTATTTTCTTGACTATGGAAATTGTACATTCACACTGAAGGCATCAAAACTATGAATTAACACATGTGGAATTATATACTTAACAAAAAAGTGTGAAACAACTGAAAATATGTCTTATATTCTAGGTTCTTCAAAGTAGCCACCTTTTGCTTTGATGACTGCTTTGCACACTCTTGGCATTCTCCTGATGAGCTTCAAGAGGTAATCACCGGAAATGGTCTTCCAACAATCTTGAAGGAGTTCCCAGAGATGCTTAGCACTTGTTGGCCCTTTTGTCTTCACTCTGCGGTCCAGCTCACCCCAAACCATCTCGATTGGGTTCAGGTCTGGTGACTGGAGGCCAGGTCATCTGGTGTAGCACCCCATCACTCTCCTTCTTGGTCAAATAGCCCTTACACAGCCTGGAGGTATGTTTGGGGTCATTGTCCTGTTGAAATATAAATGATGGTCCAACTAAACGCAAACCGGATGGAATAGCATGCCGCTGCAAGATGCTGTGGTAGCCATGCTGATTCAGTATGCCTTCAATTTTGAATAAATCCCCAACAGTGTCACCAGCAAAGCACCCCCACACCATCACACCTTCTCCTCCATGCTTCACAGTGGGAACCAGGCATGTAGAGTCCATCCGTTCACCTTTTCTGCATCGCACAAAGACACAGTGGTTGGAACCAAAGATCTCAAATTTGGACTCATCAGACCAAAGCACAGATTTCCACTGGTCTAATGTCCATTTCTTGTGTTCTTTAGCCCAAACAAGTCTCTTCTGCTTGTTGCCTGTCCTTAGCAGTGGCTTCCTAGCAGCTATTTTACCATGAAGGCCTGCTGCACAAAGTCTCCTCTTAACAGTTGTTGAAGAGATGTGTCTGCTGCTAGAACTCTGTGTGGCATTGACCTGGTCTCTAATCTGAGCTGCTGTTAACCTGCGATTTCTGAGGCTGGTGACTCTGATAATCTTATCCTCAGAAGCAAAGGTGACTCTTGGTCTTCCTTTCCTGGGGCGGTCCTCATGTGAGCCAGTTTCTTTGTAGTGATTGATGGTTTTTGCAACTGCACTTGGGGACACTTTCAAAGTTTTCCCAATTTTTCGGACTGACTGACCTTCATTTTTTAAAGTAATGATGGCCACTCGTTTTTCTTTACTTAACTGCTTTTTTCTTGCCATAATACAAATTCTAACAGTCTATTCAGTAGGACTATCAGCTGTGTATCCACCTGACTTCTGCACAACACAACTGATGGTCCCAACCCCATTTATAAGGCAAGAAATCCCATTTATTAAAACTGACAGGGCACACCTGTGAAGTGAAAACCATTTCCGGTGACTACCTCTTGAAGCTCATCAAGAGAATGCCAAGAGTGTGCAAAGCAGTCATCAAAGCAAAAGGTGGCCACTTTGAAGAACCTAGAATATAAGACATATTTTCAGTTGTTTCACACTTTTTTGTTAAGTATATAATTCCACATGTGTTAATTCATAGTTTTGATGCCTTCAATGTGAATGTACAATTTTCATAGTCATGAAAATACAGAAAAATCTTTAAATGAGAAGGTGTGTCCAAACTTTTGGTCTGTACTGTAGATAATTTTTTTTTCCCTCGGCACCATTAATTATATTTACTTATTTGCCTTCAATATGATTCTTCTCGTCTGTTTGAATCTAGATTATTTATATATGTATTTATTCAATATTTTCCAAATAAAGGTATTTTAATACCACAAGTCTGCAAGGGTAAAATTGTTAAGTAAGAGGTGATTTTTATATACTTTCAATCACTGAACTCAGTAAAAATATCGAAAAAAATTTATCACGTACAGTTTTTTCACATACACTGTCTCCATGGGCTTTTTTTTGCCCAATACTTTGACCCCTTTGCGTGACGTTTGGTGGATGATTTTGGTGCCATTACATTGGTTAGAAATTAATGGATGCTGTGCTGTGATTGGCTGCTGTGGGCAGAGAAGATTTTCTTAACCCAGCTTCCTAAGAGAGTAGTGGTATCCATAGCATCCAATCATAGCATATCTTTCATTTTACCTCGGCAGTATAAGAAAATAAAGCTACTCTATGATTGGTTGCTATGGGCAGTAAAGAAAGATTTGTTTTTAGTCACAGTTCATAACAGTGTGGTGGTGTCAATAGCAACCAATCAGAGCACAGCTTTCATTTTACCTCAGCCATATAAGAAATGAAAGCTGCACTGTGATTGGTTGCTATAGGGAGCAAAGGCAGATTTTCTTTTAGACAGAATTCATAAGAGTGTGGCGGTGCACCGCTTACCACGATTCCTTTCACTATTTAGTGGTTGTGGTGGATTAAAGGGGTATTCCGATCTCCAAGATCATATCCCAATATGTAGTAGGTATAATAATAATAATATTAGAAAATGCCTCCAATTGGAAATGTAGGATAGTTCTTCTGATTCGCTTTGTTTTTTTCCTCATGTGCAGGTATTGCAGGACCTCAAGTATCCATGGTTACGACCACTGATATAGTGACAGCTAGTTGCTACTGGTTGTAACCATGGATACCTAAGGTTCTGCAATGCCTGCACATGAGGAAAGAAACATAGCGAATCAGAAAAACTATACTACATTTCTAATTGGAGGTATTTGCTGATATTATTATTATTACACTTGCTACGTATTGAAATAGGATCTTGGAGATGAGAATACCCCTTTAAGCTTCTGTTTCTAACAATGTGATTGAAATGGCTACAAGGGGGAGTCGTAATTCACCCGACAACTTATACTACATTTGCAGTTGTTTTGTAGTGAAGAAACAACGAAGGAACTGGACTTCAGTAGAAAAGTGTATTATGTGTACTTTGATGTAAACTAGGTGATCAGGACAAGTCGTGGGCTCCACATGTAGTGTTTTCTTTGTGTAGAAGAACTACGACAGTGGTCTGAACAGAAGAAAGAGAGCTTTCTTTTTGGCATACCTCTGATCTAGAGGGAACCGCAAAATCACGGTGATGACTGCTACTTTTGTATTTGCAACGTGGAGGGATTCAACCTTAAAAATAAGAAGGAAATTATATACCTGAACCTCCCGTCAGCGATTCCCCCTGTGCCTCACGGTCCACGAATACCTGTCCCTTAACCTCCGGAGAAACTTGAAGATACATGATTCAGAACATGAAGAGCAGGATTCTGAAGAAGACTTTGGCGCTAGTCCCAATGAGCCACAGCTTTTTGCACAGCTCAATACAAGTGAATTGAGCGAGGCTGGTCACGTCTAGTTAGAATGTGGCCAGAAGTATGCAAATCGCATACTGCTCGCTCCTGGTGCCGGCTCCGGAGAATCATGACAGCACGTACTGTGCACACTGTGAGGATTCACAAGCCTGAGACCCAAGCCTGGACAAACCCTTTATTCTTTAATTCTTATTTTAATCCACCTAGGTGTTAAAGTACAACGGTTTGATTGTAGGGATAATGATTTGGTATACTCAGCCATACTATAATATTATTAAGTCAGTAATAAACTGACATACTGTATAATCTATTAAGGTTTTGTTAGATCCCTGGCTGCTATAACATATCATGGATCCTGTTCACAGAGTGCTGATTGGGTGATCGGTGCCACATTCACTATTGAGCAGCTAAGGCATACATGCCAAACTCTGGCCCATGGGCCAAATCTGGCCCGCAGGGTGGTTTTAATTGGCCTGCGACACCAGAACCAACCATTATGCTGTATGGAGGGCTATGTGAGGCCCATTATTCTGTATGGAGGACTATGTGGGGTCCATTATTCTGTATGGAGGACTATGTGGGGCCCATAACACTGTATGGAGGACTATGTGGGGCCCATTATTCTGTATGGAGGACTATGTGAGGCCCATTATTCTGTATGGAGGACTATGTGGGGCCCATTATTCTGTATGGAGGTCTATGTGGGGCCCATTATTCTGTATGGAGGACTATGTGAGGCCCATTATTCTGTATGGAGGACTATGTTGGGCCCATTATTCTGTATGGAGGACTATGTGGGGCCCATAACACTGTATGGAGGACTATGTGGGGCCATTATTCTGTATGGAGGACTATGTGGGGTCATTATTCTGTATGGAGGACTATGTGAGGCCCATTATTCTGTATGGAGGACTATGTGGGGCCCATTATTCTGTATGGAGGTCTATGTGGGGCCCATTATTCTGTATGGAGGACTATGTGGGGCCCATTATTCTGTATGGAGGACTATGTTGGGCCCATTATTCTGTATGTAGGACTATGTGGGGCCCATAACACTGTATGGAGGACTATGTGGGGCCCATTATTCTGTATGGAGGACTATGTGAGGCCCATTATTCTGTATGGAGGACTATGTGGGGCCCATTATTCTGTATGGAGGTCTATGTGGGGCCCATTATTCTGTATGGAGGACTATGTGAGGCCCATTATTCTGTATGGAGGACTATGTTGGGCCCATTATTCTGTATGGAGGACTATGTGGGGCCCATAACACTGTATGGAGGACTATGTGGGGCCATTATTCTGTATGGAGGACTATGTGGGGTCATTATTCTGTATGGAGGACTATGTGAGGCCCATTATTCTGTATGGAGGACTATGTGGGGCCCATTATTCTGTATGGAGGTCTATGTGGGGCCCATTATTCTGTATGGAGGACTATGTGGGGCCCATTATTCTGTATGGAGGACTATGTTGGGCCCATTATTCTGTATGGAGGACTATGTGGGGTCCATTATTCTGTATGGAGGACTATGTGGGGCCCATTACACTGTATGGAGGACTATGTGGGGTCATTATACTGTATGGAGGACTATGTGGGGCCCATTATTCTGTATGGAGGACTATGTGGTGCCCATTTTTCTGTATGGAGGACTATATGGGGCCCATTATTCTGTATGGAGGACTATGTGGGGCCCATTATTCTGTATGGAGGACTATGTGGGGCCCATTATTCTTTATGGAGGGCTATGTGGGGCCCATTATTCTGTATGGAGGACTATGTGGTGTTATGATCTGCTACAAGCACTAAGGAAAGAAAGGAGATCTGTCCCTACAATAGAACTAAGCTAGATCCCTACGATGTAACGGGGAACCTGATCCTGCGATCAGACCCGCTAAAGTCCTCGGCTAGTCTGTACAAAGATCTATAGATGAAAGGGAGGGATCCCTACAAGAATTAGGGACTGGGATAAAGTTGGACACCTCCTAGCAGAAATTGTAGCAGTAAAAGACAAACACACAACATAGAACATAAAGGTCCGAAGACCTAGCTAAACAGACTGAGAAAGGTAACTAAGCACCAGGCTAGCTTAAGAGTAGAAATTACTATGTGGGGCCCATTATTCTGCATGGAGGACTATGTGGGGCCCATTATTCTGCATGGAGAACTATGTGGGGCCCATTATTCTGTATGGAGGACTATGTGGGGCCATTATTCTGTATGGAGTACTATGTGGGGCTATTATTCTGTATGGAGTACTATGTGGTGCAGATTATTCTGTATGGAGGACTATGTGGGGCCCATTATTCTGTTTGGAGGACTATGTGGGGCCCATTATTCTGTATGGAGGACTATGTGGGACCCATTATAGTGTATACTGTTTGACCCATAACTTTGTCCAAGTTTTTCATTTTGGCCCTCTGTGTGTTTGAGTTTGACATCCCTGCTCTAAGGGCATCAAACAGCCGGGATCGGGGATTACTCTGCTATCTCAGGGGGATCCCTGCCTGTAGTGATCAGAAGCTGTGCCCGTGTATCACCATTACAATTATGTATGGGATTCTGCGGGAACGATACCCTTTCAGATGACGTAAATGTACATCATTCTGTGTTAAGGGTTTTAAATAGTGTTGAGTGAGTATGTTCTGTCCGAGTATGCTCGGGCGAGCTCCGAGTATTTATAGCTGCTCGGTGATATGTTTGAATCGCTCCCGTGTGCATGATTAGCAACTGTTTGACAGCTTTATTACATGTGAGGAATGTGTAAGAAATAGACATTCCTCCCATGTAATAAAACTGTCAAACAGTCTCAAATCATGCACACGGGAGCGATTCAACCATATCACCGAGCAGCTATAAATACTCGGAGCTCGGCCCGAGCATACTCGGCGAAAGGGTTAATAGAACATACTCGCTCAACACTAGTTTTAAACAAAACATTATTTTTCACATTGAGTATTTAGCATTTTATCAATATTAGTTACATGTAAACTAGCATTCAAGAAGCATTAGGGGGAGTATGGGGTAAATGGAGGAGGCAGTAGTACATATTAGAAATCTGCTACCGTTTTACGTCTACAGCTCTTATGTAGATTTACGTGTTTCCATAGATATAAACTACAAACAAACCCTGTATTGTCCTGTAGTCACAATCCTTTCCACCAGCAGGAGGACGCTTTGCAATTGACTTATTGTTAGGAGACCCTTTTAAGGCCACGGCCCCACTATCAGTATTCGGTCAGTATTTTTTCTCAGGAGTGGGTGATAAATGCAGAATTGGTGACTTGTTTCTATTATATCTTTTCTCTGATTGTTCCTCACCTGGTTTTGGCTCCCACTCCTGAGAATAAATACTGACCAAATACTGACCAAATACTGATAATGGGGCCGTGGCCTAATAAGTAGAAGCTGATCACCCACACATGTATCAAAAAAACGTTCAGTCCACTGATAGTTTTAACCTTTAAACTTGGAGCAGTTGTTTTATGCGACAAAACATGTAATTAATTCTGTTTTTGTATAAAATCTAAAAGCAAAACATTGGAAAAAAAGTAATATTTACATAAAAAATGTAATGCCCTTTAAAATGTCTGATTCGCGACACAGTTAAATTATTTTTGATGACGAGGCCGTCAGATAAGAGTGAACCAGTGAGGTTTTTCTATAGATTGAATATAAATTCTGGTAATATTTCATTTCTAAGTCACAATTCTGATTAATTCCACTTTGAACAGGACATAAATTAATATTCACCATTGCCCAGCAAATAACAGCGATAAATCATGATATTATTTTGTACGACTTTGATCCCTCCGCTCATTTAATTTTAAATATTTCATTTTTATCTCTTAATATTTCTCACCATTGAAACATTATCAGTCAGAGCTATGTGACTTTCCATTTGCCTTTGATCATTATGCTGTTTATTTTCATATGCATAACTGAGGCGTCAAATCATATCCCATTATAATGTACGTATATCTATCTAGTAAAGTGTGCAAAGAAGTTCATTGCATTTCATTTGTAGACTGCACATTAGAGGTGAGGCAATGAGGTTTGCAATGAAGATTTGGATGACTCACTTTTCATTTGCAGACCATAATAGATACCCTTCAAAGGGGTTGTCCGATCTACTAATAAAAGTCTACACTCACATGTGATAGTAGACGTCTGAATCCTGACAGTGTGTTGTTTGCGCGCCGTCAGGATTAATCAGTATTGCTAGTGAAAGTGGGTGGTCACATGATGATGTAAATCCTGTTGGTGAATCCTGATGGCATGCACGCTGCACGCTGTTAGGATTGACAAGTCTGCAGTCACATAGAGTAGCTGCAGACTTTTATCAGAAGAATAGACAACACCTTTAACTTCTAACATCTAGTATTCTAGTATGGTAAACGTAGTGCAGGTCGAGATCAGTATAGTGCATATTATTCAGATACAGTATATAGTACATATAGCGCAGGTTGAGAGCAGTACAGTACAGGTAGCACAGATAGAGAACATGATGAAAACTTGTGAAACCACAAGTAGAGAACGTCCATTACAGGTAGAGAGCGGTACTGTACATGTAGTACAGGTAGAGAGCAATATAGTATGTCCATTATAGGTAGAGAGCAGTATTGTACATGTAGTACAATTAGAGAGCAGTGCCATACATGTAGAACAGGTAGAGAGCAGTACAGTACATGTAGTACAGGTAGAGAGCAATATAGTATGTCCATTATAGGTAGAGAGCAGTACTGTACATGTAGTACAAGTAGAGAGCAGTGCAATACATGTAGTACAGGTAGAGAGCAGTATGGTACATGTAGTACAGATAGAGAGCAGTACAGTACATGTAGTACAGATAGAGAGCAGTAGAGTATGCCCATTACTGTTAGAGCACAGTACAGTACATGTAGTACAGGTAGAGAGCAGTACAATACATGTAGTACAGGTAGAGAGCAGTATGGTACATGTAGTACAGGTAGAGAGCAGTACAGTACATGTAGTACAGATAGAGAGCAATATAGTATGTCCATTATAGGTAGAGAGCAGCACTGTACATGTAGTACAAGTAGAGAGCAGTGCAATACATGTAGTACAGGTAGAGAGCAGCTGAATATGCCCATTACTGTTAGAGCGCAGTACAGTACATGTAGTATAGGTAGAGAGCAGTACAATACATGTAGTACAGGTAGAGAGCAGTATGGTACATGTAGTACAGGTAGAGACCAATACAGTACATGTAGTACAGGTAGAGAGCAATATAGTATGTCCATTATAGGTAGAGAGCAGTACTGTCCATGTAGTACAAGCAGAGAGCAGTGCAATACATGTAGTACAGGTAGAGAGCAGTACAGTACATGTAGTACAGGTAGAGAGCAGTAGAGTATGCCCATTACTGTTAGAGCGCAGTACAGTACATGTAGTACAGGTAGAGAGCAGTACAATACATGTAGTACAGGTAGAGAGCAGTATGGTACATGTAGTACATGTAGAGAACAATACAGCATGTCCATTATAGGTAGAGAGCAGTACTGTACATGTAGTACAGGTAGAGAACAATACAGCATGTCCATTATAGGTAGAGAGCAGTACTGTACATGTAGTACAAGTAGAGAGCAGTACAGTACATGTAGTACAGGTAGTGAGCAGTAGAGTATGCCCATTACTGTTAGAGCGCAGTACAGTACATGTAGTAAAGGTAGAGAGCAGTACAATACATGTAGTACAGGTAGAGAGCAGTATGGTACACGTAGTACAGGTAGAGAGCAGTACAATACATGTAGTACAGATAGAGAGCAGTACTGTACATGTAGTACAGGTAGAGAACAATATAGTATGTCCATTACAGGTAGAGAGCAGTACTGTACATGTAGTACAAGTAGAGAGCAGTGCAATACATTTAGTACAGGTAGAGAGCAGTAGAGTATGCCCATTACTGTTAGAGCGCAGTACAGTACATGTAGTACAGGTAGAGAGCAGTACAGTACATGTAGTACAGGTAGAGAGCAGTATAGTACATGTTTTTCGGTCTAATGGCCTTATGTGAACATGCATTTACATTTTGCATTCACACCAATTTACGTTTTAGTTCAGACTCCCAGGTTTTTTCTTTGTAGTCTAATGTGCATTAGTGCATATAAGGGTGTGGCCGCCCTTTTTCTGAGCTGGAAGGTTCATTCTGTCTCTCAGGTCCATGCTTCTACTAAGGGTTCAGTCTCTCTTCCCTTATCCATATGTATGTCACTTGAAAAATGGTAAAGTTTTAATATTAGAGTTAGGACTGTCCCACAAGGGTTGCCGTGACGTGGTAGGATGGCTTTTTCTTTATTTTGATCAAAATTTATGTTAACTAAATACCCTTTATTATTTATCATTATTTATTTTTTTGCACTTTGCGAAATATCCATTTACCTTTGGGTATTTGTGTATTGTGCTTTTGTCTTTGTTTTTTTCAGTATAGTACATGTAGTACAGGTAGAGCAGTACAGTACATGTAGTATAGCTAGAGAGCAGTACAGTACATGTAGTACAGGTAGAGAGCAGTACAGTACATGTAGTACAGGTAGAGAGCAGTATAGTACATGTAGTACAGGTAGAGTGTAGTACAGGTAGAGAGCAGTACAGTACATGTAGTACAGGTAGAGAGCAGTACAGTACATGCAGTATTGTCTGGCAGGGTGAGAGAGAGGACTACTGTTGGCAGGAGAGCATTGAGGAGTGGGCACGTGTCTGCACCATGTGGGCCACTGCCAGCAGCTCCAGCTATACCACCCTGACCAGTCTGTCCTCCTGTAGGCATATTCACATTCTGATAACGCAGCAGGTTAATGAGTTCATTGCATTTTATTTGCTGGATGAGGTGGGACTCAGTCACTTTATATATCACGCTCTGCACTAAATACGCTGCACTGTACATCTTCTACCCTCACTGAAGAGTGGTCATTGTAAACCTCCTGGACATAAGAGGCTTTTGTCTCTCCATCAGTTGATCAATTCGGCAGATTGTACTAGTGTTGCCATTTGTAAATCACTGGAGCGAGAAATTAAACAGACTTTCCCTGAACAGTTCTTGGAATAAGATAACATGTTCACATGTGTGATAGTACGAGAGGACAAGGGAATGGGAGGCACTATCCACAATCCACATAGGGGAAGAAAGTAATCCCGAATTATTAAGGATGCATGCAAGGATTTTATTGAGTGTCACATGTATAATCTACATAGATAGGTGATAGTTACATAGACATGAGAGAAGGATTAAAGAGCCAAATCTCTAAGACATGATAGGTTGTAGAAGCTGAGAGATAGATATGAGATAGATAGCTAGATAGATACACTGTGCATCAACAGACTGTGATTAATGGATTCATGAATACCACCACTGCTATACATGTAAAAAACTCGAGGAACTTAGTTAACATATTTTGATCAAAAAGTATAAAATCCATCCAACCACTTCAAGGTGACCGCTTATGAATGGTCCCTAGCTATAGTGACTCACCTCTCCATGTGCCCAGAGAGGTCTCAAATGAAATGGGGAAGAGATAGGAACCAAACTTAGCTCGTAATGAAATCTTTTTGGGAAAGATGAGTAGATAAGGGCGCACAACTAGACAGCAAGATCAATATTAGCATTTAAAAAGGCTTGTGTATTCTCTTGTTTGTATGTTATGCAGTCATGGCAGCTTGCACCTGTTCCCACTTACTTTATTCTGCTCAGAGGTGCTGTTCAGGTTTTTGTTTCTTTGTAGTATACTATTGTAGGTTGTCACTGTCTCCATTTCTGACTGTGCACTTCTCCCACCAGCCTAAGTTTTTAATTAGTGATGGATCCTACTTGCCTTTTAAATTTGTAGGCTTATAGCCTGGGAGAGGCATTTTTGATAAATATTAGGCTTAGGGTCCCATCAAAGAAAGATCACCTTGCCGTGGTTGATGGGCACACATGAATTGGCCAATTTATGTGCTAAGTACCTTCATTTTTATAAGTATGTTCTAAATAGCTGTAACACAGTTCAAATTTCATGTTTTCAATGTTTGCAGACATCTTAGTGATTACAGAGACTGCTGTATTTTCATTTATAGATAGATAGTAGATGATAGCTATGTGATAGATAGGTATGTGATAGATAGATAGATAGATAGATAGATAGATAGATAGATAGATAGACGCTCCTTATCTTAATCTTATTTTAGACTATCAAATTTTCTGTATTATGAAAACCAGAGAGGTACCAGATACAGTGATAATGGACCCAGAAGAAAATCGAAGACCTCAGCTTTGCTCCGGCAGTGGGTGAACTGGGGAGATATTCTGTAGATAAATGCTACTCGATGCAACTAAACAGAACCAAATTGCAGGGAAATGCAGCTTTTGAGAACTGGAAGTCCCTGCTCCGGGCTTCCCCGAGTAATAATGCTGTGATCACAGTGAGGTTTATTTAATAACACGACAATTTGACTAAAAGACCCTAATAGCTACAATAAAGTAGTTTTTGTTTAATTTCGCTGCATGACATGAATGAGCCATGTAGCCCTAAGAAAAATCAGCACTCTGAAAAATTGCAGCACCTGCTATAGAGAAGCTTTACTCTCCTTTGTGGAACAGATGGCCAGACCCATTCTTAGCAATATCTCGCATCATCTTCATATATGTATAAGACCCACAATGAGGAAATATAGGCACCACCTCATTGCAGGTACTCTACTCTAGGGGTCACACTGCAGTTACATAAACTATATATTTACCCACATCTAATTCTCTAAATTATACATTTCTAAAGTGTGCTGTTTACTTTCATGGAGAATGCTCGTCAGTTCTATCCCCTTACTTCCATCCATTGTCATTCAGCAGGCACAGTTGGGTGCCGGGTGCTATTTGTCAATGCCGCCATTGTATGAACCATTGTGCTAATCGTAAATTTATAGGTAAAAACTCGATGGCTCTTTACATTATGATTTCCAACCGCTCTAATATAAATCATTACTTCACTCATGATGAATTACTCTGCGTGCACTTCTATTATTGCCTGTGTACAAATGATGTTACGCAATGTTATTCTTCTTATTGTAATCAGGTTTATTCAGTTGTAGCAAATATTAATATTGTACAATTAAGCTTTAGATATTTGGTTTCAACCCCTTGGAATTTTTTAATAAATGGTAATTCGCACATGAAGCATTAAAGAGGTATTCCCATTTCCAAAAATGATTACATCTCAATGACTGTTAGTTTGGTGAAGAAGGTTCTACTGCTAGGACCCCCCCACCAAATGCCAGAAAGGGGGACTTATTTTCCCCATTCTCCCCAGGTTCTCTGGGAAAGACAGTGGCCAAGAAGAGTTGAATAGATTGGTCTGACATGTATAAGCCTTGCTGCTCCATTAATTATCAGTTTCAGTAACGATGATAGCCAAGAGCAAGGGAATAGTGGGGTGTCACTTGAGAAGACTGAAACGCTCCTTATGGGTATGTGCACATGTTGACTATTTGCAGCAAATTTTTTCTGCAGCAAGTATTGGCAGGAATAAGGCTGAGTCAAATATGGCCATTTTTTACATGTTTTTGAATGCATTTTTACATATGGTTTTATCTCTCATTCATATGAATGGATGAAAAACGTTGCACAAAACACTGGAAAAATTGACACACTGTAGATTTAAAAAAACAGTTTGATGGGTAAAATCTGCCTGGAAAAAATAAGCAGCGTGTACAGGAGATTTCAGAAATCTCATTCACTTTGCTAGTACTCTAAAACGCTGCATAATTTTCGAAGGAAAAAGGTGCGTCAAAAATGCAGCATGCGAACAAGGCCTTAAATTTACTGCAGTTGCAAATTATATTACCGTAAGAAGGACAGATTTTAAAAGACAACTCCAATGAAGACAATTGTTTCCCATGTGAACTTCTGCCTGTTATCATCTGTCTCTTACATGTTTTGGAACAGAGACATATTTATTTATTTTACTCACTTCTATAGCACCATTAATTCCATAGTGCTTTACAGACATTATCATCACTGTCCCCATTGGGGCTCACAATCTAAGTTCCCTATCATTATGTCTTTGGAGTGTGAGGGGAAACTGGAGAACCAGGAGGAAACCCACACAAACACGGGGAGAACATACAAACTCCTTGCAGATGTTGTGCTTGGTGGGATTTGAATCCAGGACCCCAGAGCTGCAAGGCTGCAGTGCTAACCATTGAGCCACCGTGCTGCCCTGTCATTTCAGGCAATATATGCAGGAATACATGAATGCTTGGGGTGATGAATACAAATCAACATAGACTTGTGTCTTCTGCTGATGTCACTCACCTGCCCTTGGCTGCTTTCCCCTTAGACGATACAATTGCCAACTATCTCTCCTCCTTCATGTACTAGAATGGGAAGAATGGAGATTCCAAATTGCATTTCCTGTGCCTTACACCAGCATTTTTTTAAAATTATTATTATTATATTTTTAAAAATCTTTATTTCTGTTGGTTTTTACGTTGACTTTGACGCATAGCCCCATAATAAACTGACACTTCCTGTTCTGTAGAGATTACTTTTCATCTTGTTACCCTCAGAGGCAGGATTATGATGAAAGCTAATATAACACAGGATCCAGGGTACACAATAGGTGTTGTCAAAGCTCACCTCTGCCCACTCCCCACACAATAGTCTCTGCGCAGAACAGCCCCACAACACTTTCCCTTAGAAGTCAATGATACATCTCCTGTCTATCATCTATTAGGGTCCGTGTAATGGCTGCAAAGCCGATCTCTAAATGCTATTAATAGAAGCTGAGGCAAGATGGACACCCTTAAAATCATGTACAGAAATAAAAAAGAAAAAAAATCTGGAATAGGATAATAAAAACAGATTAGAAAGAATATGTATCACTATCTTTAACTAGTAAAAAAATATAGATGATACCTTTCCTTTACCTTTCCTTTAACACATTTCTGACATCAGGTGTATACTTATGGTGCATGTCCGGTGCACTTGTATGGAGCAGGCTCAGGAGCTGATCCTGCACCATACACCTGATGGGTGTTGATTGTTATGTTCTGCAACTTAGAACTAAGGAATAAGAGGGAAAAGCTGTCCCTGTGTGGTACCCCAGGAGTCCGGTTGCCACAGTGGCATTGCCTCCCTCACAAGGGAGTGATGCCATGCCTGGAAGCAAGGACGGGTCCCCTAATCAGGTTTTGCTAGCATGCAACACTTTCCTGGCTCCAGACCAGCAAGGGGAGCTCCTACCCCTTAGCAACTGGGATCTGGAGGCGGGGTTAGTTAGTGTGAGCAGAGCAGACAGGAGTTGAAGTCAGGACATTGAAGAGGAGAGACCTAGGGAGTGGAGCTGCGCGGCAGTTCACCCCTGAGGATAGGAGCACGGAAGAACCAGACACCGGAGTCCGAGGTTGTGGGGCACCGAAGGCCCAGCAGCAGAAGCCGGAGGGCAGGAGACTGCAGGTCTCCTGGCCCCACCAGACGCCCGGAGGCTCAGCAGCACCGCAGGGCCCAGCACCGCCACGTGGGAGCGATGCATCAGCAAGGCCTGAGCTGCCTGCCATACGGGTGAGCACAAGGACGTTGTACTCAGGGACGAGGGCCGCAGCATAGCTATACGCAGCAGGGCCAAAGAGATTAGTGCAAAAGGAAGGCCTCCAACTTCACCTGGCGAGGTGGATTCCTTACTTGCTTCCAGGCTGCCTGAACTTCCACTTCTAGCCAGCACCCGTGTCCCGGTCTGCCTAATCACCGCAAGTAAATATAAGAGGAAACCGCCATTGAGTTGTGGACTGATTATTAACTGCGCTATCACCCCTACCCTACACCGCCCAGCATCATCTACTTCACTACAACATCTACACTTCCCTGGAGCTAAGCTCTACCTGTGGAGAGCCAAACCAACTCCGCCGCATTAAATACCAGCTTCAGAGGACCTGCGCTGCAGAGGTGGCTACCTATAGCTGCATACCACAGGTGGCGTCACGAATTGCATACATAAAAACTATAAAATTCCCGTTTTTACTGACCGCCCTGGGTCACGGACCAGGTCACCGCCACTGTGACATCACCCCTAGCAACGACCGGCCCGGCACCGAGTACCCCCGGCCCAGGGGGCGCGTCAACTTGGGGTCACGAACTATATATATATAAAACTATAAATCCCCTGTAAATATTCCCCTTTTGATTGACCGCCCTGGGTCACGGACCAGGTCACCGCCACTGTGACATCTACCATAGCCACGACCGGCCCGGCACCGAGTACCCCAAGACCCAGGGGGCGTGTCATCTTTGGCGTCACGAACAGGATATGAACCCACCCGTTATCACCGGGTATTGTGCGCCTAGAGACTGTGTTCTATTCTGAATGTGGCACCCGCCCCAGAAGAACGGGCGCCATTATGTGCGTTATCAAGGACGACATAGAGCCTCCCATCGTGGGCCGGGTCCCAGAATGGCGCCAAAAGCGGAGCACGCCCCAAGCAGCAAGGACCATGTATGTGGATGTGTCCATCAAGGTGGGGGGGGCTGCCCCCAGGTGTGGCCGACAGCAAGCAGCCATGGGACCGCCCCCGAAAGAGGAGAGGAAAGAAGAAAACTGGGAGACAGGGTGTGGTCTCAAGCAGTCTATACAGACCACACCCGGCAGGCAAGATGGAAGAAGGTGAGCCTGGAACTCCAGCCTGCGGCCTGCAGCAAAGCGCGACACCTCTTACCCTGGGAGAGGTGATCTGCAAGCTGTCCCTTGAGGATGCAGAATTCCTCCACGCTCACTCTCAGGTAAGGATAGAGTGCTGCCCGGGACCCTAACACCTGCATCCAACACATCCCCTTCAGTAAGGCAGGGCGAGATTGCTCCTAAGGGAGAGCCAGTCCGTGGTCCCTGGCTGGAGTGGAGGGGAACCAAGTGAGGGGGGACCATGTAGTGGGTGTGGGTGGAGGACGTAGATCAGGGGAGCACAGGAAAGGATGCTGTATAAAAGAGGGAACCATCTTGGAAAGTGAGTCCAGTCAGAGAGTTCAGTTGGAAGAGGAAAGTGGAGGGAGCAGGGGCTCTGCACGAGCTCTGCTCCAGAGTGGGCCTAGCAGAGAGGCCCAGGACTGAGGAGAGAGGCGCAGGATAGAAGGCTCCAGGAGGAACGAGGGGATCCTAGGGGTACGGGCAGTGCTGGAGGCCACCCGTACGCCTGAATCTACCAAGTGTGGAAGGATCAAGCCACAGAGGGGACCGGCCCCTAAACTAGTGGAGAACTACAAGGCTCAGCTAGAACCCAGAGGCTGCTGTACTTGCAAGGTGCAGTGGCCACAGCCACAATTACATCGCCGAAAAGGCGGCCACAGAGGGTCCAGGGGACTGCCGGTCGCTCGACAAGACCCGAGGCTACTGGATTGGGACACTGATTGTGAGGCGCAGGGCAGGAGGGTGAGAGCCAGCCAGGAAGACGACTGAGGAAGGCACATAGAAAGGGGTCCCGTTAAGTGCTCTGGAGTTACCTGAGGTATTGCTGAACCCCTGGCTGGTGAACGCAGCGCGATGTGGGAGGCTGTAACCTGGACAGTACAACCTGAGGAACTTAACAACTGTGAGTAAACTCTGAAGACTGCACCCCACTGTCTCTGTGAATTACTACTGCACCATCACTCCCTGCACTACACTGCACTACAATACCCAGCAACATCTACCACATCTCTACACTGCCCTGGAGCTAAGCTCTACATGTGGAGAGCTAAACTAACTCTGCGGCATTAACAACAGCTCCAGAGGATCTGCACCGCAGCGGCGGCTCCACATAGCCGCATACCACAGGTGGCATCACATACTATATATACAGTACAGACCAAAAGTTTGGACACACCTTCTCATTTAAAATTTTTTCTGTATTTTCATGATTATGAAAATTGTACATTCACACTGAAGGCATCAAAACTATGAATTAACACATGTGGAATTATATACTTAACAAAAAAGTGTGAAACAACTGAAAATATTTCTTATATTCTAGGTTCTTCAAAGTAGCCACCTTTTGGTTTGATGACTGCTTCGCACATTCTTGGCATTCTCTTGATGAGCTTCAAGAGGTAGTCACCGGAAATGGTTTTCACTTCACGGGTGTGCCCTGTCAGGTTTAATAAGTGGGATTTCTTGCCTTATAAATGGGGTTGGGACAATCAGTTGTGTTGTGCAGAAGTCTGGTGGATACACAGCTGATAGTCCTACTGAATAGTTAGAATTTGTATTATGGCAAGAAAAAAGCAGCTAAGTAAAGAAAAACGAGTGGCCATCATTACTTTAAGAAATTAAGGTCAGTCAGTGCGAAAAATTGGGAAAACTTTGAAAGTGTCCCTAAGTGCAGTTGCAAAAACCATCAAGTGCTACAAAGAAACTGGCTCACATGAGGACCGCCCCAGGAAAGGAAGACCAAGAGTCACCTCTGCTTCTGAGGATAAGTTTATCCGAGTCACCAGCCTCAAAAATCGCAGGTTAACAGCAGCTCAGATTAGAGACCAGGTCAATGCCACACAGAGTTCTAGCAACAGACACATCTCTTCAACAACTGTTAAGAGGAGACTTTGTGCAGCAGGCCTTCATGGTAAAATAGCTGCTAGGAAACCACTGCAACAAGCAGAAGAGACTTGTTTGGGCTAAAGAACACAAGGAATGGACATTAGACCAGTGGAAATCTGTGCTTTGGTCTGATGAGTCCATATTTGAGATCTTTGGTTCTAACCACCGTGTCTTTGTGCGACGCAGAAAAGGTGAACGGATGGACTCTACATGCCTGGTTCCCACCGTGAAGCATGGAGGAGGAGGTGTGATGGTATGGGGGTGCTTTGCTGGTGACACAGTTGGGGATTTATTCAAAATTGAAGGCATACTGAACCAGCATGTCTACTACAGCGTCTTGCAGCGACATGCTATTACATCCGGTTTGCGTTTAGTTGGACCATCATTTATTTTTCAACAGCACAATGACCCCAAACACACCCCCAGGCTGTGTAAGGGCTATTTGACCAAGAAGGACAGTGATGGGGTGCTACGCCAGATGACCTGGCCTCCACAGTCACCAGACCTGAACCCAATCGAGATGGTTTGGGGTGAGCTGGACCGCAGAGTGAAGGCAAAAGGGCCAACAAGTGCTAAGCATCGCTAGGAACTCCTTCAAGATTGTTGGAAGACCATTTCCGGTGACTACCTCTTGAAGCTCATCAAGAGAATGCCAAGAGTGTGCAAAGCAGTCATCAAAGCAAAAAGTGGCTACTTTGACGAACCTAGAATATAAGACATATTTTCAGTTGTTTCACACTTTTTTGTTAAGTATATAATTCCACATGTGTTAATTCATAGTTTTGATGCCTTCAGTGTGAATGTACAATTTTCATAGTCATGAAAATACAGAAAAATCTTTAAATGAGAAGGTGTATCCAAACTTTTGGTCTGTACTGTATAAAACTATAAATCCCCTGTAAATATTCCCCTTTTGATTGACCGCCCTGGGTCACGGACCGGGTCACCGCCACTGTGAAATCTTCCATAGCCACGGCCGGCCCGGCACCGAGTACCCCACGGCCCAAGGGGCGCGTAACCTGCACTGAGACTCAACTTAACCCTACGCTGGGGTGTGTGCCCTATTCCTTATGAATAGCCCCACCGAAACTCCTGCACTGAACTCAAACGAAGACCTGTAGGAAGGGGAAAGGGGTCCCTAAAAGATCTAAGGACTGGGAGCAAAAGCAGGAGACCTCCTAACAGAAAAGATAGTTGCAGAAACGAAGATTAAAGGGAACAAAACTGGTGGAACAAGAAGTCCCAGGATAACAATTGTCCAAAACACAAAGAACTAAACAAGGCTACTTAGCCAGAGCACAAGCGTGACAACACTGATGTCCAGCGGGGAATGGGAGCCAGGTGCTGAGTAATAAAGAGTGCCGAGATCACGTGACCAAGAAACCCAGCACCAGAGGAAAAGACTAGAAGCCAGCAAACCACAACAAGATGGCCGATAGTAAAACAGCATAGATTCTAACAGTACCTCCCCTTTTACGAGGATCCTCTGGATCATCTAGGCCGAGCCTTACCAGGAAATCTCCTGTGAAAAGCTTTAATTAGCCTTGAGGCCGAGATGTCCTCGGCCTTCACCCAGGAATTATCCTCGGGGCCGAAACCTTTCCAGGACACAAGATACTGTAATCTTCCTCTATGCACCTGGAATCCAAAATGCGAGAAATCTCAAATTCACCGTCCTCATCAACAGGAGGAACAGTAGGCTTCGCCTGCTTATCAGGCGTGTCCGCCTTCTTAAGTAACGACACATGAAACACAGAATTAATCCTCCAGGATGAGGGAATGCCCAACCTCACCGCTGTCGAGTTGACAATCTGAACCACTTTGAAATGACCCATAATTTAGGCCCCAGTTTTTTAGAAGGAATCTTCAAACCATATCCCCAACAGCAAACAAGGACTCCTTTCTTTTTTTGTCAAAATACCTTTTTGATCTCCTGTTAGCCTCTTTAAGGTTCATGCGTACAGTGGTCCAAACCCTCTCCAAATCACCAGAAAAATTGTCCTCCTCCGGAACAGTAGCCCCAACTTTGGAAAATGGACCAAAAGATGGATACCTGCCAGTACAACAAAAAAAAGGAGAACAACCAGCGGAGGAAGAAATATGATTAAGGGCAAACTCCGCAAGAGGTAGAAATTCTGACTACATTTCCTGATTGTCTGCCACAAAGCATCTCAAAATCTACTCGACATCTTGGTTCTTCCTTTCAGTTTGTCCATTGGACTCTGGATGATACCCCGACGAGAATGACAAATGAATTTTCAATCTGTCACAAAAGCACGCCAAAAGCGAGCCACAAACTGTGGTCCTCTATCAGAAACAATGTCCATGGGAACACCATGGAGCCTGACAATCTCCTTCACAAAAGCCTTAGCATGAGTATTGGCGCAAGGTAACTTGTTGAACGGGACCAGATGACACATTTTGCTAAACTGGTCCACAACAACCCAGATGACAGAAAAACCCTCCGATAACGGCAGATCGGTGATAAAATCCATGGCAAGGTGCGTTCAAGGCGAACTAGGAACTTCCAAGGGGCACAGCAACCCCGGAGCGTGAGAGGTCTTCGACCTAGCGCACACAGAACACTGACGCACCCACTGGATGACTTCCCTTTGCCACCCTGGCCACCAGAAACTCCGACCAATAGACTTTCTAGTTTCCGAAATCCCTGGGTGACCCGCCAACCGAGACTCATGACATTCAACAAACAACGCTCTCCCCAAGATTCTAGGCACAAACAGTTTACCACACGGAGTGTTAGATGGTGCCACACTCTGTGCACCTAGGATTCTATACTCCAACTCAGAATCCAATGCGGCCACCACCCCTCTCTGCAAAATACACTCCCCCCTCTCAACATTCACTGCTGGAGAGAAACTACGAGACAAAGCGTCAGCCTTAACATTCTTTGTCCCTGGGACAAAGGTTACGGAAAAAACAGTGCCCACCAAGCCTGACGGGCATTCAAACGTTTAGCTGCGTCCAGATAAGTAAAATTCTTATGATCAGTGAAAACCTGTATAGAATGTCGAGCCCCATCCAAAAAATGTCGCCAATGCTCGAACGCGAGTTTAATAGCCAACAACTCACGATTCCTAACATCATAGTAGGACCTTCCTACAACATGGGGACCAGGATTGGGCACATTACTACTAGATGGGGACTAGGATGGGCACATTACTACAAGATAGGGACCAGGATGGGGACCTTCCTACAAGATGGGGACCAGGATGGGCACATTACTACAAGATGGGGACCAGGATGGGGACCTTCCTACAAGATGGGGACCAGGATCGGAACATTCCTGCAACATGGGGACCAGGATGTGGAAATTCCTGCAATATGGGGACCTTCCTACAATATGGGAACCAGGATGGGCATATTATTTCATAAGGGGGACCAGGATGGGGACCTTGCTACAACATGGGGACCAGGATGAGGAACCTTCCTACAATATGGGGACCAGGATGGGCACATTTCTTCAAGAGGGGGACCAGGATGGGGACCATCCTACAATATGGGGACCAGGATGGGGAACTTCCTACAATTTGGAGACCAGGATGGGCACATTACTTCAAGATGGGGACCTTCATACAACATGGGGACCAGGATGGGGTACATTACTACAAGATGGGGACCAGGATGGGCACACTCCTACAATATGGGGACCAGGATGGGAACATTACTACAAGATGGGGACCAGGATGGGCCATTACTACAAGAGGGGACCATGATGAGGACATTCCTACAAGATGGGGACATTACAACAAGATGGGGACCATGAGGGGGACATTCCTACAAGATGAGGACAATATGGGGACCAGTATGGGACATTATGACAAGATGGGGCCCAGGATGGGAAACATTACAACAAGATGGGGACCAGTATGGAATATTACGACAAGATGGGGACAAAGATGGGGGACATTACAAGATGCAGACCAGGATGGGGAACATTACTACAAGATGTTTGCCAGAAAAACTTCAAAATAAAGCATGAAAAAATATTTTGCCACTAAAAATGCTGCTTTATATATAACCTAAAGTAAACAAAAAAGTGCACGTTTGTTATCGCTACATCCATAACAACCCAAGCTATAAAAACTAAAATAAAAACAGCAAAAATGTTCAAAAGGAGTATAGAAAAAAATGGTATCACTAAAAATGTCACTTTGCCCTGCAAAGAATGCGGCCCCTCAAATAATTTTTTTTCCGTGTGCGGCCCATATACCCAGCCGAGTTTGAGACCCCTGATTTAGAAGGTGCGGTATGTCACAATCCATATATTCCATCAGTTGTTGTAGTCTGGTCTGGAGGAATAAATATAATAAAAAATATAGAATTTCAAAGTCTTATAATAGAAATAATGGAAAGAAAGTGGGAGCAGCATAGAGGAAGGTTCAAGTCAAAGCAATAGAAGAGAAGGGCAGAACATTGAGTCAGCCGCTCCGCCAGAAGCCATTGTGGAGACCTTCATTTGTACAATGTAACCTCTATAATTACATGATGTAGGAAACAAGTGCAATAATGTATACATATGAACTCATGATAGAAGTGAACATAGTGATTTTACCTGAAGCACTGAGTAGGTGCTCAACAGACTTCTAAGCCTTTGTAGCCCAACTGTTCTTTCATGATTCATTGTACAGATTCTTTACAATGACAAGTGCAATCATAGGTTTGTGCATGACGAAACCATGCTGTCCGCAAAAGGAACCTGACGTATGATCTAGGTCAGTGGTCCCCAACCTTTTTTGCACCAGGGACCGGCTTGAAGCAAGATCATTTTTCCATGGCCCAGCAAGGAGGGGGTGGGGTGGGCGGGGCTTTGGTCATATGGGGGCGGGGTAATGGAGGGATTTGGAGTTTAGTGCATACTTATCATATAGTGTAGACCAGGTCCCCGCCAGGAGCTATGCCAGGAGCCCCACATAATGTGCTGTGCCAGGAGCCGCATCACTGAGGCCCCATCACGCCCTGCAGCAGGACAGGGCAGCTGTCCTGACAGCTGCTGTTCAGCTGCATTTACTTCATCCCAGGGGCGGACACAGACTGTAGTGGGCCCCTGTGCAAGAAATTTTTGGGGGCCCCCCCCCGCCCTTCATAAGGCAACAAAGTTATGTAAACATAACCCCCCCATGTGCATCTCTCACCCCCCCATGTGCAGCTCACCCCCGTGCATCTCTCATCCCCCTCCGTGCATCTCTCATCCACCCCCCGTGCATCTCTCATCCCCTCCGTGCATCTCTCATCCCCTCCGTGCATCTCTCATCCCCCCCGTGCATCTCTCACCCCCCTGTGCATCTCTCACCCCCCCGTGCATCTCTCACCCCCCCGTGCATCTCTCATCCACCCCCCGTGCATCTCTCATCCCCCCCGTGCATCTCTCACCCCCCCCGTGCATCTCTCATCCACCCCCCGTGCATCTCTCATCCCCCCCGTGCATCTCTCACCCCCCCGTGCATCTCTCACCCCCCCGTGCATCTCTCATCTCTCCCCTCCCTCCCATGTGCATCTCTCATCTCTCCCCTCCCCCCATGTGCATCTCTCATCTCTCCCCTCCCTCCCATGTGCATCTCTCATCTCTCCCCTCCCCCCATGTGGATCTCTCATCTCTCCCCTCCCCCCATGTGGATCTCTCATCTCTCCCCTCCCCCATGTGCATCTCTCATCTCTCCCCTCCCCCCCATGTGGATCTCTCATCTCTCCCCTCCCCCATGTGCATCTCTCATCTCTCCCCTCCCCCCCATGTGGATCTCTCATCTCTCCCCTCCCCCATGTGCATCTCTCATCTCTCCCCTCCCCCCATGTGCATCTACCATTCCCGCCACTCCTAGTTAATTGTATTTAAAAAAAATTAAAACTTGTTATACTTACCCCCATGCGATCCCTGCAGAATCCTGGCGCTCGTCCAAATCGCTGACACCAGGTTCTCCTGACTTCCGGCCATGTGACGGCGCCGTCACATGACCGGAAGTCAGGGGAATCATGAAGGTGCTGCCGCAGCAGCGCAGCGCTAAGATGTCCCGGACCCTGCGCTTAGCATGCGGCCGGGGGCCCCATGAGGAGAGAGACGCACAAGAGGGGGGCTCCGAGGGGGCTCCTACCGGCCGGGCCCCATACTGGAGTCAGGGCAGTCATGCCCTGATGGCGGCCCTGCTGGAGGCTGGAGGGGCCCCCTCTCCCCGCGGACCGGCTGAAAAACCCCAACGGCCCGGTCCTGGTCCGCGGACCGGCGGTTGGGGACCTCTGATCTAGGTGACGAAAGCAACAGTCCATTTACTGTACAGTGCAGTAATAATGATAAGTATGAACATTACTTGGGGTGTGTTGACACAGCAAAAAAAAGCCCTTGAAAACCTTTGTGCCAAACATTTACAAATTAATTTTACTGGCTTATATAGCACCATTAATTCTGCAGCCAGGGCCGGCTCCAGGTTTTTCTGGGCCCCGGGCGAAAGAGTCTCAGTGGGCCCCTTTAATACATACCACGATTCATGATGCACAGATACCGCAGAGAAATATATAGATATAGTACAATGCAAAGATTTCACTTCTTACATTACATGAGTGACATCTATTGTAAATTCCACAATAGCTCAGAAACCGGCGAATCGCTCCACACAGAATACTGGCCCCCATAAAATGCTCCATACGGAATACTGGCCCCCATATAAGGCCCCATACGGAATACTGGCCCCCATATAAGGCCCCATACGGAATACTTGCCCCCATATAAGGCCCCATACGGAATACTTGCCCCCATATAAGGCCCCATATGGAATACTGGCCCCCATATAAGGCTCCATACGGAATACTGACCCCCATATAAGGCTCCATACGGAATACTGGCCCCCATATAAGGCTCCATACGGAATACTGGCCCCCATATAAGGCTCCATATGGAATACTGGCCCCCATATAAGGCTCCATACGGAATACTGGCCCCCATATAAGGCTCCATATGGAATACTGGCCCCCATATAAGGCTCCATACGGAATACTGGCCCCCATATAAGGCTCCATATGGAATACTGGCCCCCATATAAGGCTCCATACGGAATACTGGCCTCCATAAGGAATACTGGCCCCCATATAAGGCTCCATACGGAATACTGGCCTCCATATAAGGCTCCATACGGAATACTGGCCCCCATATAAGGCTCCATACAGAATACTGGCCCCCATATAACGCTCCATACAGGATACTGGTCCCCTTATAAAGCTCCATACAGGATACTGGCCCCCATATAATGCTCCATACAGGATACTGGTCCCCTTATAACGCTTCATACAGGATACTGGCCCCCATATAATTCTCCATGCAGGCTGTTACCCCCCACATAATGCCCCCTACAGGCTGCCCCCCCCCCCTTATAATGCTCCATGCAGGCTGTTACCCCCCACATAATGCCCCATACAGGCTGCTCCCCCCCCTTATAATGTTCCATGCAGGCTGTTACCCCCACATAATGCCCCATACAGGCTGCCCCCCCCCTTATAATGCTCCATGCAGGCTGCCCCCCCTTATAATGCCCCATGCAGGCTGTCACCCCTCCTCTTTATAATGCCCCATGCAGGATGTACCCCCCCTCTTTATAAGGCCCCATGCAGGATGTCACCCCCCTCTTTATAATGCCCCATGCAGGATGTCACCCCCTCTCTTTATAATGCCCCATGCAGGATGTCACCCCCCTCTCTTTATAATGCCCCATGCAGGATGTCACCCCCCTCTCTTTATAATGCCCCATGCAGGATGTCACCCCCCCTCTCTTTATAATGCCCCATGCAGGATGTCACCCCCCCTCTCTTTATAATGCCCCATGCAGGATGTCACCCCCCCTCTCTTTATAATGCCCCATGCAGGATGTACCCCCCCTCTTTATAAGGCCCCATGCAGGCTGTCACCCCCTTTCTCTATAATGCCCCATGCAGGATGTCACCCCACCCCTCTCTTTATAATGCCCCATGCAGGATGTCACCCTCTCTCTCTATAATGCCCCATGCAGGATGTCACCCCCCTCTTTATAATGCCCCATGCAGGATGTCACCCCCCCTCTTTATAATGCCCCATGCAGGCTGTCACCCCCTCTCTCTATAATGCCCCATACAGGCTGTCACCCCCTCTCTCTATAATTCCCCATGCAGGATGTCACCCCCCCTCTCTTTATAATGCCCCATGCAGGATGTCACCCCCTCTCTCTATAATGCCCCATGCAGGCTGTCACCCCCTCTCTCTATAATGCCCCATGCAGGATGTCACCCCCCCTCTCTTTATAATGCCCCATGCAGGACGTCACCCCCCTCTCTTTATAATGCCCCATGCAGGATGTCACCCCCCTCTCTTTATAATGCCCCATGCAGGATGTCACCCCCCCTCTCTTTATAATGCCCCATGCAGGATGTCTCCCCCTCTCTTTATAAGGCCCCATGCAGGATGTCACCCCCCCCTTTATAATGCCCCATGCAGGATGTCACCCCCGACTATTATGCCCCATGCCTCCATACATTAAAAAAAAAAATCCAATACTCACCTCACTCCTCCTCACCTGCTACAGCTGCTCGGGTCCGGACTCCAGCGTCGCCGGTATCTTCCCTCTCTGCGCTCCCTGTGACTGCTCAGGGGAGCGCGCGGTGGAAAGACGTCACTGCACCCTCTGACCTGAGACGTCACAGGGAGCGCAGAGCAGGAAGACAGCGGATCTGCGGAGGCATGGGGAGAGGTAAGTATCCAGCTGCCGGGGCCCTGAGCGGGCGGGCCCTGACACCGCTCTCCTCCGCCCATAGCCCGGCGGGGTGCGTGACCGCTAGTGGGCCCCTCTGCCTGCTCAGGGCCCCGGCACTTTCCCGGGTGCGCCGGGTGCTGACGCCGGCCCTGTCTGCAACGCTTTACAGATATCATTACTGTCCCCATTGCAGCTCACAATCTAAATTCTCTATGTCTTTGGAGTGTGGGGGGAAACTGGAGAACCCAGAGGAAACCCACACAAACACGGGGAGAACATACAAACGCCTTGCAGATGTCGTGTTGGTGGGATTTGATTAAAGCAAATCTATCTCTAGATATCGCAATACAAGCAGTGAGGAAGATCTGTGGTGGTAGTTGGGATTGCTGAAGAGAGATGATAACCATGAGATCAGCCTGGGTGGTTACGGACCTCCATGTACAGCATGGAATTGCTGTGTATCACTGTTGCACTGTTCCTGGAAGTTTGGCAGCTATTAATAGATAGTGATGAGCGAGTACCGTAATATTCGTAATCGTTATACTCGTAATGAGTACTTTGTAATAATCGCGTATGCGTTCCGAATAGCGAGTACAATGTAAGTCAATGGGAAATGCGAGTAATTTTCTGCTGGACCCTACAAAGGGGTCTGGGGGCCTGAGGAAAAGGTTGAAATGGATGGGAAAGTGATGAAACAGAATGGGAAGAGCCTGTAGAATATGCCTGCATGGATTTCTGACTCACATATGGTTTCTGGGAATAAGTTTGTCGCAGTGTTACGCCACTTTTACAGACAAACAAGAACAACTACCAAACCTAACCTAAATTGCATTTAACAGGCCAAAAAGTTTAAGAAACAGTTTTTCCTGCACAATCACTTGTATGTAAGGCTAAATAGACCAGAGAAACAAAAAAAATATCCCTTTTAGCGTTTGTTCACACATACTGTTGTGGCTTTTTTTCGCCTTTTACAATTGAGAGGGCCCTGACTTATACATTTTGTAGGTCCCTCTATCATACATCATTTTTAGTTCGCTATTCCCCAGTCTTTATAAACACAGCTAGAACGTACTAGTAGGTTGATCTTTGACCTGAGAGTCCTCAGGTGGCTCTATAACATGCGTTTTGGAGGGACAGCTGTTACTTAGACATTTGGGCGATCCCTCCATCATTGACACACAGATAGTGGAATACATATTCAATAGCAGTTTACATTGTGCAGCGTTGGGCTTGACCCTCCTCCTCCTCATCCTCCACCACCATGTGATACTGCGGCCCTAAATACAAATTCAGAGGGCCTGCAGTAGGCAGGAAATCTGAGTTTTGTGAGAGCCCTCATGTGGCCCTGCAACATACATTTTGAAGTGCCCTCCTCTAGAAATTTTGGATGTCCCTGTTGTGTACATTTGAGAGTGCCCTGACTTATTCATATTGTAGGGCCCTCACTATTATTTAACTCATTTAAGGGCATAGACTACAGAGAAAAAGGCCAAGAGACATGGAGAACTAGAAGGTAGCAGTGAGTGCGGCCTGCGATCCTCAGGTATGGCTGAACTCTGTGAACCGGAAAAATAAAGCTGCACTAGTCAACTGGATGACAAATATATCACTTGTGCAAGTCAATGGACAAAGGATATATGGTGTCCCCCTCCAGGATGGGTTGGAGAAGCTTCTCCAAATGGCTCAGACATTTTGATTGTCAATATTCCCCAGATTATATAGCAAGAGAAGACTTCTTGATACTATACTACTTGGTCCAGTGCAGAATGTCCATCGTATTTCCAAAAATTACTCCTGGGGGCTGTGTCATAGGTGCAGGAAGACTCCATGACAAGAGCCTCCCTTGACAAACATTATCTACGATGGAGTACTGTAGTAGTTGTGGCCCTCAATTCAAGTTTTCAGAGGGCCATCAGTCGGTCATCAACAGTCAGTGTAAATTTCTATTGAATATGTATCCCCTATCTCAGTCACAATGTGGCACAAGCCAGGCATGTTTTTTTGCCAAATAGGGTGACTGACAGCACATTTCTATTGAATATGTATACCCTATCTCAGTCACAATGTGGCACAACCTGTGACAAGGGCCTCCAATGACAAATATTAGTTTGGTAAGACCACTGTACATTCCAGATTTGTCCACTGCACAATGTGCATAGGGTTTGTAAAAGTTAGCCCTATGGGCTGAGTCATGGTTGACGCAGGAAGCCACCATCCCAAGGGCCTCCAATCACAAATAGTAGTTAGGCTGGAGTAGGAATACTGTCCTGGTTTGTCCACTGCACAATGTGCATAGGGTTTGTAAAAATTAGCCCTATGGGCTGAGTCATGGTTGACGAAGGAAGCAAACGGGTTTTTATGGGAAGGGGGTGATGTTAAAAGCAGTAGTATGAATCTGCATTTTTGGTGAATTTAGGTTGGTTTGCTGTCATCTGGAGGGATTACAAACTGTGGAGATATCCAGTCCTTGTTGAATTTAATCAGAGTAAGTCTGTTTGCATTTTCCGTGGAGAGGCGTGTGCGCCTATCAGTGATGATTGCGCCAGCAGAACTGAAAACACGCTCTGACACCACACTAGCAGCCGGGCAGGCCAGCACCTCCAAGGCATATAAGGAGAGGTCGGGCCAAGTGTTTAGCTTAGACACCCAATAATTAAAGGGAACTGAAGTGTCAGAAAGGAAGCACGTATGGTCACTTAAGTATCCCTTGACCATGTTCTGCAACTTATCCCTCCTTGGCATTGTTATAGGCACAGATAGCCCTCGCTGTTGTGCTGGTTTATTGAAAATTGCCCAATTTGTGCACATTTTCCCCCCACCTCTGTTGAAGCTGGTGTTCATGTCTCTCCCCATTATCTCTTGGTGTTGAAAAGAGCCGATACCTCTGCCACCAGCATTATCTGAGGGTGATGTTTTCAGCAACTGATCTACAATGGTCCTCTTGAACGATTCCATTGTAAAACTCTTTGGTGACTCCAAAAGGAGAGAAGGAAATTTCTATTTGTAACGTGGATCAAGAAAGGTGGCAAACTAGTATAGGTTGTTGGATAAAATGTGTATCACGCGAGGGTCTTGCCACAGACACTTACACATGAACTGTGCCATGTGGGCCAAGCTGCAAAAAGGCAAATGCTCTGTGTCCCCAACAGTAGAAACAATACCCATCCTCTCCTCACGCTGACTGGCCTCCTCCTCCTCCTCCACCTCCTCCTCTCCAGCCCACCAAGGCTGGACAGACATGAAGCTTGGGTTGGGTGTCCCCTCTGTAGCATTACAAGTCCCCTCGGTAGCACAATAAAACAAGTCCTCTCCCTCCTTATCCTCCTCATCTTCCTCCTCATCACCCAATGTTGCCTCAGAATATTGGCTGGGGTGGGTAGTATCACCCATTGGGAAATCTGGCTCCATACCAACATGCTGGGCATTCAAGAGACACAGCAGCGGGATGGTTACGCTGATAATAGCCTGATCACCGCTCACAAGGTTGTTGCAGTACTCAAAGTTCTCAAGAACCTCACAAATGTTAGCAATCCACACCCACTCGACAGTTGTTATGTGTTGTGGCTGACTCTCAGTCTGACGGGCATGTTGAAGCTGGTATTCAGCTACTGCCCTCTGCTGTTCACTAATCCTCGCCAACATTTGATAGGTTGAGTTCCACCGCGTGGGCAAGTCACAAATGAGTCAGTGACTTGGCAAATTCAAACTCTTTTGCAGCGCTGTAAGAGCAGCAAAAGCGGTAGAGGAATGGCGGAAATGGGCGCTAATACGGCGCACCTTCTTAAGTAGGTACGGCAAATCATGATAAGTTTTCAGAAATTTCTGAACAATTAGGTTCAGCACGTGAGCCATGCATGGCACGTGTACCAGCTTGCCGACCTTTAAAGCTTCCACCAGGTTACACCCATTATCGCAGACGACCAGACTGGGTTGGAGGTGCAGCGGGGAGAGCCACTGATTGGTCTGTTGTTTTAAAGCTTGCCACAGCTCTGCTGCAGTGTGTGCTTTCTGACCTAAACAGATCAGCTTTAGCAAAGCATGTTGCCACTTTGCCGATGCGCTGCTGCACAGGTCCCAGCTTGGCAGTGATGGGTAGGGTAATTCAGTAGAGGATGAGGAGCAGGAGGAGGGGAGAGAGGAAGTAGAATATGAAGAGGCAGAAACCCTGACTGAAGTTGGGCCCACTATTCTTGGCGTGGGTAGGATGTATGATGTTCCTGTTTGCGCCTTTGTCCTGCCCTCCACCAGGTTCACCCAGTTTGCCGTGATAGAAATGTATCGTCCCTGTACACAACAACTTGTTCAGGTGTCTGTTGTTAGGTGGACCTTCCCGGTTACGGCATTGGTGAGAGCACGGTTCAAATTGTTTAGCACGTGCTTTGGTAACGCAGGGACGGCACACCGGGTAAAATAGTGGCGGTTAGGAACACTGTATCGTGGGGCAGCCACAGCCAAGAGATCACGGAAAGACTGTGTTCCCACAAGCCTAAACGGCAACATCTCCACAGCTAGCAATTTGTCAATGTGCGAGTTTAGTATTTGTGCCTGTGGGTGCGTGGCTGGGTATTTACACTTTCTTTCCAAGCTCTCAGGCACGGACAATGGACCGCTTCGCTGAGACAAGGAAGTGGATGTGGTTGATGTTTGTTGTGTGTGAGCAACAACAGCTTGTGGGCAGGAGGTATGAGCGGCAGCTTCCTGAACAGCAGATTCTGAAGGACATAGCCCAGGCAACATGGCATTGGTTTGACCCGCAGACACAGATTTGGTACCCTGGTGTTCCGCCCACCTACTGGGGTGCTTGGCTGCCATGTGGTTTTATATACTGGTGGTGCTCAGGTTGCCTTTGCCCTGGCCTCTGCTCAACTTGGTATGGAAGATGCTACAGACTACAATGTTTTTCTCTGAAGGACTTTCTGGAAAAAAATTCTACACTGCAGCTGAACGCCCCCTTGCCCTGACTGGGCGTACAGCGGGGGTGATCTTGGGAACAGTTGACCCAGTTCTCACTCTGGGAAAACCACGACCCCTTGGTGCCTGTGTTGGTGCTACATATCCATCTTCCTCTGTGTTGCTGTCATGGCTATGTGTGCCAATGGCCCAGGTCGGATCAGTGGACTCATCATCGACCACCTTGTCTTCAATCTCATCCTCCTTCCCAGTTGACATTGTAGGCTGACCTGATGGCAACTGTTTCTCATCATCATCAGCCTCCACCTCTGGAGACAGAAAATGACGTTCCTCCAAGTGGCTTTCTTCTGGCCGTAGGTCCTCAAATACTTGAGCATCAACGCATGCCACCTCCTCTTGTCCCTCTTCAATGCTGCACGGTGATATGCCAAAGCCAACCAAAGGAGATATACCAAACAGATCCTTGGAGTGGCCAAGCTTGGGGTCATATGCCTCCTGTGACAGATAATGGCAGAAGGAAGGAGAACCAGCTTCAGGATTGGATGGGCCAGCCTTCTGTGTATAGACAGTAGACTGTGTGGTCAAGGAAGATTTGTTGCAGCTTGGCAAATGCGTAGAGGCCTTGTCTGCTATCCAAGATAGAATCTGCTCTCACTCTTCTGGCTTCCACACACGTTTACGTTTCAGATTGGCAGAAGCCAGGCTCTGACCCCTAAAACAGCAGGGAAAATAGACCGATGCTTTTAAAAAAAAAGGAAGCACAAAATGCTACTACTCTGTGTGCTGGAAAAATATTGCTTTGCCTCTGACAAGAGCTGTTTTAAGATGGACACTGGAAGAGCACTTTAACCTCTCCCTATGTTATGCACACGCCCGGACTGACTGGCGTGTGCGTGTTTAGTGATCCCACTGGACCATGAACCGGAGAGTGCCTGGAGGGGGGTAACTAAGTATCTACCCGATCCGACCAAGGTGGCACGACGGCATATGACACCTGTGCACCAGGGAGAAACCGAGCAGAGGGACCAGGTGCGACTCCAGGTCAGACCCCGGACTCGGCTGTTGACCCACACCGGGGAATACAGGAACAGGCAGGTTAGAGCACAGGCTGGGTAGGGTCCAGTACAGACTAGGAGACGGGTTCAGAGCCGCAGATGCGGTAATCAAGCAGAGTAAAGCGAAACCGCAGATGCGGTGGACAAGGCTGAGCAGAGCGAAACTGCAAGTGCGGTGGACAAGGCTGAGCAGAGCGAAACCGCAAGTGCGGTGGACAGGGCTGAGCAGAGTGAAACCGCAGATGCGATGGACAGGGCTGAGCAGAGCGAAACCGCAGATGCGGTGGACAGGGCTGAGTAGAGCGAGACCGCAGATGCAGTGGACAGGGCTGAGCAGAGCGAAACCGTAGATGCGGTGGACAGGGCAGAGCAGAGCGAAACCGCAGATGCGGTGGACAAGGCAGAGCAGAGCGAAACCGCAGATGCGGTGGACAAGGCAGAGCGAGCGAAACCGCAAATGCGGTGGACAGGGCTAAGCAGAGCGAAACCGCAAGTGTGGTGGACATGGCTGAGCAAAGCGAAACCGCAGGTGCGGTGGGCAAGGCAGAGCAGAGCGAAACCGCAAGTGCGGTGGACAGGGCTGAGCAGAGCGAAACCGCAAGTGCGGTGGACAGGGCTAAGCAGAGCAAAACCGCAAGTGCGGTGGACAGGGCTAAGCAGAGCGAAATCGCAGGTGCGGTGGACAAGGCAGAGCAGAGCGAATCCGCAAGTGCGGTGGACAGGGCTGAGCAGAGTGAAACTGCAGATGCGATGGACAGGGCTGAGCAGAGTGAAACTGCAGATGCGATGGACAGGGCTGAGCAGAGCGAAACCGCAGATGTGGTGGACAGGGCTGAGCAGAGTAAAACCGCAAGTGCGGTGGACAGGGCTGAGCAGAGTGAAACCGCAGATGCGGTGGACAAGGCTGAGCAGAACGAAACCGCAAGTGCGGTGGACAGGGCTGAGCAGAGTGAAACTGCAGATGCGATGGACAGGGCTGAGCAGAGCGAAACCGCAGATGCGGTGGACAGGGCTGAGCAGAGTAAAACCGCAGATGCGGTGGACAGGGCAGAGCAGAGCGAAACCGCAGATGCGGTGGACAAGGCAGAGCGAAACCGCAAGTGCGGTGGACAGGGCTAAGCAGAGCGAAACCGCAGATGCGGTGGACAAGGCTGAGCAGAGCGAAACCACAAGTGCGGTGGACAGGGCTGAGCAGAGTGAAACTGCAGATGCGATGGACAGGGCTGAGCAGAGCGAAACCGCAGATGCGGTAGACAGGGCTGAGCAGAGCAAAACCACAGATGCGGTGGACAGGGCTGAGCAGAGCGAAACCGCAGATGTGGTGGGCAAGGCAGAGCGAGCGAAACCGCAAGTGCGGTGGACAGGGCTAAGCAGAGCGAAGCCGCAAGTGCGGTGGACAGGGCTGAGCAGAGCGAAACCACAGGTGCGGTGGACAAGGCAGAGCGAAACCGCAAGTGCGGAGGACAGGGCTGAGCAGAGCGAAACCGCAAGTGCGGTGGACAGGGCTGAGCAGAGCGAAACCACAGGTGCGGTGGACAAGGCAGAGCGAAACGGCAAGTGCGGTGGACAGGGCTGAGCAGAGCGAAACCGCAAGTGCGGTGGACAGGGCTAAGCAGAGCGAAACAGCAAGTGCGGTGGACAGGGCTGAGCAGAGCGAAACCGCAAGTGCAGTGGACAGGGCTGAGCAGAGCGAAACCGCCAAAGCAGTGAGCAAAGACAGAGCAGAGGGGACAGGGCTCTGATCACACGGAACAGACTGGAAAGGAAAGGCAGAACCAGATACACACTAGGTGCTTGCAAAGAAGTAGCGAGTGGACTCCAAACTCACAAACAGAAGTACAGCGACAACGAGTAGGAGTTAGGTGCAGGTTCAGACTCTGCAGAAAAAGAGAGGAAATGGACACAGAGAAAAAACAAGTAAGAGGCCAGGAAACAGTTCAGACAAGAACTGTACTGCAACGAAATACAGGAACGAGCCTAGGTAAAGCCATGCGCTGGTTCAAACACTGCAGCAAAAGCGAGGAAACGGACATAGAGACAAAAGAAGTAACAGGTTAGGAGACAGTTCAGACAGGAACTGTTACTGCAACGAAATACAGGAACGAGCCTAGGTAAAGCCAAGCGCTGGTTCAGACACTGCAGAAAAAGGGAGGAAACGGACATAGAGACAAAACAAGTAACAGGTTAGGAGACAGTTCAGACAGGAACTGTTACTGCAACGAAATACAGGAACGAGCCTAGGTAAAGTCAAGTGCTGGTTCAGACACTGCAGCAAAAGGGAAGAAACGGACATAGAGACAAAACAAGTAACAGGTTAGGAGACAGTTCAGATAGGAACTCTTACTGCAACAGAATACAGGAACGAGCCTAGGTATAGCCAAGCGCTGGTTCAGACACTGCAGAAAAAGGGAGGAAATGGACATAGAGACAAAACAAGTAACAGGTTAGGAGACTGTTCAGACAGGAACTGTTACTGCAGCGAAATAAAGGAACGAGCCTGGGTATACGGCCCCCAGAGGCAGAAACGAACAGGCTAGGAGCGTGTTCAGACAGGCCTGGAAATATAGCCTCCAGGAAGGCAGACAAGCAGGGAAAAACAGAACAGGACCTGGCACATTCAGAGTCTAGAAGCACACTGAATGTTAAAGTTGCTCAGGCACCAGTTTGTATGTGGAGCTGGTTTAAATATCCAATGACTGACAGCAATAGGCTGAGGACGCATTAGGGGTGTGCCACCAGCAGCTACAAGAAATAGGAAGTGACCGGTCCGCCACCCTAAGCAGCCAGAACAGAAACAGACAGCATGGAAAGAAGCCAGGCTAGCAGACTGGACTGATGATCAAGTTTGCGGTCTTGCATAGTGAGAGATGGTGCACCATGCAAGCCCGCCACCAGGTATGTTACAGTACCCCCCCTTACGCCCCCTCTTCTTTAAGCCTGCAAGAGTGTTCCGCAGAGAATTGGGAGACCAATCCTTCTCTTCAAGAGGATTACCTCTTCTGTCCACTAGAGGAAACGAAACTGGTCTCATCATCTTGGTAACTAGGATGCTTCCTCCCATCAAGCCATCCTCAGCAACAGATGAAGTGGGTGAAGTACCAGGAACAGCACACGGGAAAGTCTCTGTCCATTTATTATCAGATAACACCCCGGTGGATTCTGGAGACAACTGGAGGTCCTCCGCCTGGTTAGAGGGGTGCGGAGACTCGGGGGTCATTACTGCTTCGAAGTACATTTTGCCAAGCTTACTAGATGAAGTAGGCGCAGTACCAGGTACAGGGTGTAAGAAAGTCTCACTGCAATTGTTACCAGATAGCACCCCGGGGAATACAGGAAACAACTGGTGGTCCTCCGCCTGGCCGGAGGGGTGCAGGGACTCGGGGGTAACCACTGCTTCGGAGTACACTTGGTCAAACTCACTGGATGAAGTGGGCGAGGTATCCGATACAGGGTGTAGAAAAGTCTCTCTCCATTCGTTAACAGGCAGCACCCTGGAAGATTCAGGAGGCAACTGGAGGTCCTCCGCCTGGTTGGAGGGGTGCAGAGACTCGGGGGTAACCACTGTTTAAGAGTACACTTGGTCAAGCTCACTGGATGAAGTGGGCGAGGTATCCGGTACAGGGTGTAGGAAAGTCTCTCTCCATTCGTTAACAGGCAGCACCCCGGAGGATTCAGGAGGCAACTGGAGGTCCTCCGCCTGGTTGGAGGGGTGCAGAGACTCGGGGGTAACCACTTTTTCAGAGTACACTTGGTCAAGCTCACTGGATGAAGTGGGCGAGGTATCCGGTACAGGGTGTAGGAAAGTCTCTCTCCATTCGTTAACAGGTAGCACCCCGGAGGATTCAGGAGGCAACTGGAGGTCCTCCGCCAGGTTAGAGGGGTGCAGAGACTTGGGAGTATCCTCCGCCTCGATGAACGTATCGCAAGATTCATTAAAGATGGAGAGTTCCTGCTTAGGGACCATCTTCAGTCTGGTTTCTGGGAGGGCAGCAGTCTCTTCGGGCAGGAGAACTGGTGCGCTACCCACACACATCACCCATCGGGGCTGCTGCGGGACACTGGCAAGGGCAGCTTCAGCAGAGTCCCCAGGATTAGGGTCATCGAAGACCATTAGAAAGGCCACCAGGAAGGCCTGCAGATCAAGGGTGATAGGATCCCATGCTTCCCATAGGGGGGTGACCCATTTCAAGGCATCACCTGCTAGGTAGGATAACATAAATGCCACTTTAGACCAATCGGTAGGAAAATAGAGAGGGTAGAACTTGAAATGCAGCATGCATTGCTCCACAAACGCACGGCTTTGTTTAGGATCCCCCATAGTACCGTGGCGGATCCGTGGGAATGAGTGCAGAAAGCTCCATTTGAACTGGTGCGTACATCGCCTGGGCCATAGGCAGAGAAAATTTTTTATTTTTTTTTTATTTATTTTTAATGCACGTATTCGCTGGAAACAGATTCAAAATGTCTTAGAGAGCGAAGGGCCGTGGGGCTCTACGGGAACCATAGCCTGAGCAAACTGTTATGCACACGCCCGGACTGACTGGCGTGTGCGTGTTTAGTGATCCCACTGGACCATGAACCGGAGAGTGCCTGGAGGGGAGTAACTAAGTATCTACCCGATCCGACCAAGGTCGCACAACGGCATACGACGCCTGTGCACCAGGGAGGAACCGAGCAGAGCGACCAGGTGCGACTCCAGGTCAGACCCCGGACACGGCTGTTGACCCACACCGGGGAATACAGGAACAGGCAGGTTAGCGCACAGGCTGGGTAGGGTCCAGTACAGACTAGGAGATGGGTTCAGAGCCGCAGATGCGGTAATCAAGCAGAGTAAAGGTAAACCGCAGATGCGGTGGACAAGGCTGAGCAGAGCGAAACCGCAAGTGCAGTGGACAGGGCTGAGCAGAGCGAAACCGCAGATGCGGTGGACAGGGCTGAGCAGAGCGAAACCGCAGATGTGGTGGACAGGGCTGAGCAGAGCGAAACCGCAGATGCGGTGGACAGGGCTGAGCAGAGCGAAACCGCACATGCGGTGGACAAGGCAGAGCAGAGCGAAACCGCAAGTGTGGTGGACAGGGCTAAGTAGAGCGAAACCACAAGTGCAGTGGACAGGGCTGAGCAGAGCGAAACCACAGGTGCGGTGGACAAGGCAGAACAGAGCAAAACCGCAAGTGCGGTGGACAGGGCTGAGCAGAGCGAAACCGCAAGTGCGGTGGACAGGGCTAAGCAGAGCGAAACCGCAAGTGCGGTGGACAGGGCTGAGCAGAGCGAAACCGCAAGTGCGGTGGACAAGGCTGATCAGAGCGAAACCGCCAAAGCGGTGAGCAAAGACAGAGCAGAGGGGACTGGGCTCTGTTCACACGGAACAGACTAAAAAGGAAAGGCAGAACCAGATACACACAAAGTACTTGCAAAGAAGTAGCGAGTGGACTCCAAACTCACAAACAGAAGTACAGCGACAACGAGTAGGAGTTAGGTGCAGATCCAGACTCTGCAGAAAAAGAGAGGAAACGGACACAGAGAAAAAACAAGTAAGAGGCCAGGAAACAGTTCAGACAAGAACTGTACTGCAACGAAATACAGGAACGAGCCTAGGTAAAGCCATGTGCTGGTTCAGACACTGCAGCAAAAGGGAGGAAACGGACATAGAGACAAAACAAGTAACAGGTTAGGAGACAGTTCAGACAGGAACTGTTACTGCAACGAAATACAGGAACGAGCCTAGGTAAAGCCAAGTGCTGGTTCAGACACTGCAGCAAAAGGGAAGAAACGGACATAGAGACAAAACAAGTAACAGGTTAGGAGACAAATCAGACAGGAACTGTTACTGCAACAGAATACAGGAACGAGCCTAGGTATAGCCAAGCACTGATTCAGACATGGCAGAAAAAGGGAGGAAACGGTCATAGAGACAAAACAAGTAACAGGTTAGGAGACAGCTCAGACAGGAACTGTTATGCAGCGAAATACAGGAACGAGCCTGGGTATACGGCCCCCAGAGGCAGAAACGAACAGGCTAGGAGCGTGTTCCGACAGGCCTGGAAATACAGCCTCCAGGAAGGCAGACAAGCAGGGAAAAACAGAACAGGACCTGGCACATTCAGAGTCTAGAAGCACACTGAATGTTAAAGTTGCTCAGGCACCAGTTTGTATGTGGAGCTGGTTTAAATATTCAATGACTGACAGCAATAGGCTGAGGATGCATTAGGGGTGTGCCCACAGCAGCTACAAGAAACAGGAAGTGACCGGGCCGCCGCCCTAAGCAGCCAGAACAGAGACAGACAGCATGGAAATAAGTCAGGCTAGCAGACTGGACTGAGGATCAAGTTTGCGGTCTTGCATAGTGAGAGATGGTGCACCATGCAAGCTCGCCACCAGGTATGTTACACCCTACTTAATACACAATCTCTTCCTCCCTGTACTCTGGCTTTGTTGTATGTCTTCAGCTCTGAAAAGAGCTATTTTTTGGTGGTACTATGGAGCTAGTGAGCGGCTCCTTTAAACTGTCCCTGCTCGAGTATCTCTCCCTCCCTACTCTACACTGAACTAGTATACACTGCAGGAAGCCCTTAAAAAAAGCTTTTGTTTTATCAAGAGGCCTAAACACTCTCCCTAGCAGCTCAGCGATCTCTCCCTAGGCTACTACAACACAGGCTCCGGACGCAATGTGCACAAAATGGCGGAGGCAGGACTTAAATAGATCCTGTGATGCTGGGCGGCCAGCCAATCACAGTAATGCAGCAACCAAGAAGTCCAAGAAGTCTGCAGCATTACTGTGATTGGTTAAGAAGCCCAGCATGTTTAGTGGCTGCAAAGGAGGCGCCAAAACTGCAGGGCGAGACATCCAAATATAACGAGGTGAGTAAACAAATACTCGCAATATAACGAGTAATCCGAATACTGTACTATTCGTGTGAATGGCGAATAGCAACGAATACACTCGCTCATCACGAGCTCAATAGAGCTTCCATGGACAGGTTTAGCGCAAGCCAGTCCATTCACCAGTTCCCATGGGTTACCCTGGCCTTCACCCTAAAACCCATGTGCAGGAATCTGGACTTACATATGGATCCCTGAGCTGGGGCCACAGCATGAACGTACAGCAAGCTGGTAATAAGAAGGGTCTTCGTGCAGGGTCGACATTAAGAGGTCAGGTCAGGGACAGAATCAGAAAGCAAGCCGCAGTAATAAAACAGGATAAATCAAGAGATACAATAGGAGCAAGGACTAGAGCTAAAAACCAGGTAAGCTGAACTTAGTAACTGGCAGTGGAAGTCAGAGGTTCAGGGGTTTAAAAGACCTACAGAAAGATTTAGCAGACTCTGGAACTGTGGTACATTGTTCTACTGTTCAGAGACACCTGCAAAAATATGGCCTTCATGGAAGAGTCATCAGAAGAAAACCTCTCCTGCGTCCTCACCATAAAATTCAGCGTCAGAAGTATGCAAAAGAACATCTAAACAAACCTGATGCATTTTTTAAACAAGTCCTGTGGACCGATGAGGTTAAAATAGAACTCTTTGGCCACAATAATCAAAGGTACAGTATGTGTGGAGAAAAAAAGGCACAGAATATCAGGAAAATAACATCTCCCCGACCATTAAGCATGGGGGTGGATCAATCATGCCTTGGGGTTATGTTGCAGCCAATGGCACGGAGAACATTTCACGAGTAGATGGAAGAAAGGATTCAATGAAATTTCAACATTTTCTTGATGCAAACATAACACCGTCTGTAAAAAAGCTGAAGTTGAAAAGAGGATGGCGTGTACAAATGCATAATGATCCGAAACACACGTCAAAATCCACAATAGACGACCTCAAAAGGCACAAACTGAAGGTTTTACAATGGCCCTCACAGTCCCCTGATCTGAACATCATTGAAAATCTGTGGCTAAACTTCAAAATAGCAGTGCATGCAAGATGACCCGGGAATCTCACAGAACTGGAAGAATTTTCCAAGGAAGAATGGATGAAAATTCCTGAAACAAGAATTGAAAGACTCTTGGCTGGCTACAAAAAGCGTTTACAAGTGGTGGTACCTGCAAAACAGGGTGCTACTAGGTATGAACCATGCAGGGTGCCCAAACTTTTGCATTTGCCCATTTTCCTTTTTGTAATTTTTAAAATGTATAAAATGGCAATATATATATATATATATTTATATATATATATATATATATATATATATATATATATATATATATATATATATATATATATATATATAAATATTTTTTTTGCCTAAAATACAAAGAAAATGTGGCATCTTTAACTTTAGGCCTCTTAGAGATCATTTTATCTTTAATTTACTTAACTGTTCACAACAGTAATTTTGACCAAACTTTTACATGCCACTGTACCTTGGACCTATAGCGTGAAAATAGAAGTCATGATGGCCTGGTTTACAAAGGTGACCTGAACCTATTATCGGGCCAGCATATTTACCAATGCAACTGCCTGATGTAAGTTATATTGTGAACTTAACTAAAAGATAGTTCCAGTTGTTTGGTGTGTAACAACCAAGCTCTGTGCCTCCATTCTGTTGTGTAACTGCCAAGCTGTGTACCTACATTTTTATTGATAAATCACATTAGCAATTGTCAGAATGGGATACATTGATCCCATCAGAGGGAATAATAATTTCATATCACAATTAAAACAGAGAAAAAATATATCCAATTGTTCTATGTATCTCAGCCACATCTGTCCTCTTCCTCCTCACTGGTTGTAAGACAACTGGCTGCAGTGGAAGCCTCTCCTCGTGCCTGTGCCAGGAAACAACAATGGTCCCGTGGCCAGAAATATAACAAATCAACAAGAGATTAACTCCTTTTCTAATAGAATCTATTGTTTCAAGAACATAATAATAATAATTCTACAGACTTACAAGGAGTGTAGATAAATATTTCTGCGGATTTTGTTGGGAAAATTGTGATGCACCTTTCATAAATTGACATGCTGTGGATTTCAATATCACAAGAAGGTCAAAGTTTTGCAACAAATTTTGTCCTGCGATGTGGAAATAAAACTTATTGAAAACTCTTTTACAATGCTGATGACGCACCCCCTGGGCCGTGGGGTACTCGATAGCCGGGCCGGTCGTTGCTAGGGGAGATGTCACAGTGGGGTGACCCGGTCCGTGACCCAGGGCGGTCAATAAAAGGGGAATAAAGAAAAGGGAATCTAGTTTTTATATAATGTTCGTGACGCCACCTGTGGTATGTGGCAAAAGTGAGCCGCCGCTGCGGGACAGGTCCTCTGGAGCTGATGTTAGTGCAGCTGAGTTGGTCCAGCTCTCCACAAGCAGAGCTTAGCTCTAGGGCAGGAAATGGTGATGTTATAGATGTTGCTGTGTAGTGTAGTGCAGGGGATGATGGCGCAGCAGTAATAATTCACAGAGACAGTGGGGCGCAGTCTTCTTGATTTACTCACAGTTCTCACTTTGCTCCTGGTTACAACTGCAGATCATAACTTCCCACGTCGTCCTGTGCTTACTCAGGGAGGGGTTCAGCAAACCCTCAGGTACCTCCGGAGTACGTATCAGGACCCCCTTCTATGTGTTCCTTCTGGCCGTCTCCCTGCACCTCACACCCAGTGTCTCAATCCAGTGGCCGCGGACCTTGTCGGGCGACGTCTTCTCTGTCCCTTGGGTCCTCTATGGCCACCTTTTCGGTGAGATAGATGTGGCTTTTGGCTGCAGCACCTGAAATGCTGCACCCTCCGGTTACCTAGTTGAACGTTGCAATTCTTACTAGTTAGGGGCCAGTCCCCTCTGCGACCCGATCCCACCACCGCCTGGTAGATTCGGGCATACGGGTGGCCTCCAGCACTGCCCATACCCCTGGGATCCTTTCTTCACTCCTGGAGCCTTCTCTCTGCTCCTGTTCCTTCCTCCTCTCCTTCTCCTGGGCCTCCTCACTCAGGCCCACGCTTCCCTGAGCAGAGCTCCTGCTCCCAACTCTTCCTGTGACTCCCTCTCAGACTTCACTCACTTCACTTCACTGACTCTAGAATGTTCCACCCTCTCTTTTATATCATTTCTTACTGAGCTCCCCTGAACTACTTCCTCCACCCACACCCACTACATGATTCCCCCTACTTTGGTTCCCCCCACTCCAACCAGGGACAGGGCTCAGCAGAGGAGCAGCGCATCTTGCCCCTCCTGCTGGTCTGGAGTACTGTAGTGTTGGATGCAGGTGTTGGGGTTCCGGGCAGCACTCTATCCTTAGCTGAGAGTGAGATACCACACCTCTGGGTGAGATGCAGTACCTCTGTGGTGACTGAACCCTCAGGGGCTCCACACTGACACTATAAAGTTGCTTTCACAAGTTGCGACTGTGTTACAGAAAAAACGCATCGTTTGATTGCGATTTTCCAAAATTGCTGCAAAATGTTGTGTTTCTGCTATGATAGCAGCAAATAATGCAATGCAGCCATAATGTGTGAACGCAGTGGATTTTCCACAAGTAAATCCACAGGAAAAAGCAGCTGCACTTACGCTACTTGGGAGCCAACCCTAAGGCTATGTGCCCATGCTGCGGAAATGAAGCAGAAATTTTCTGCTTCATTTCTGCATGTCCTCTGCCGGAATTCCGCATGCGTTTATCGTGCGTTTATCGCGCGATTTCCACATGCGGAATTGCCTTGCGTCTTTTATTGCACTGCAAAGGCAATTCCGCTTGCGGAAACGCAAAATTAATGAACATGCTGCGGAAAAATCCGCAGCATGGGCATTGAACCTGCGGAATCCCCTTGGGGACCATGGGGGGCGGATTACATAGCGTTTACCAAGCGTATATGCTGCGGAAATTCCGCAGCATATCCGCTTGAAATTCGCTACGTGGGCACATAGCCTTAGTCCTCACATGTGGAAATAATTGTAAAACTTGTATTGCTGTCACTGTTTTCTATATAAAACATAAAGCTATTAAAATGAACAAGAGATTCAGTTTCCAAATTAATGAATCGTCTTTTGCACCTTTATGCTGTATATAAATCTACTATAAAACTTTTATTAATTCGTCTTTTGTGGATCCGCTCTTACCTTGGCCCGTTCTCACAGACCGACACATTAGCTGCTTACCCATTATTCTAATTGAAGGCATTAAAATTTTAACAGGCCGCACCTAGGATTAATTTCCACTGCCTTTTACAAGAAGTACTATGTACACAAGCTGCTTACTACAGGACAACTTTTGGTGCTCGGGTAAAAAATATGAAAGAATTTGCATAATATTTACTGAAAACTTTTTGACGGAATCAGAAACAAAAATGATGATATATTAGGTAAATCATATGAAACACAACTGTATTTCTTCTATATGGTCGGAAATTTAAAAAAAATGAAGCATCCTTGTTTTAATCCCTTCACGACCTTGCAATTTTTAGTTTTTGCGTTTTCGTTTTTTTGCTCCCCTTCTTCCCAGAGCCATAACTTTTTTGTTTTTCTGTCAATGTGTGTTTTTGCAGGACGAGTTGTACTTTTGAATGACTCCATTGATTTTACCATAACATGTAATGGAAAACGGTAAAAAAAAATCAGAGTGCGATGAAATTGCAAAAAAAGTGCAATTCAACAATTGTGTTTTTGGTTTTTTATTTACCATGTTCACTAAATGCTAAAACTGACCTGCCATTATGATTCTCCAGGTCATTACAGGTTTACAGATATACTGTATATATATGGCAGTAACTTTTATACACATTGCAGAAGATTGCATCAGCCGGAGAGGGATCACACGACTTTGGACTGGCTTGCCCTTAATTTTTGCAGCTATCACATCACATGGTAAAGCTCAGCCAATCACGAGTGACTTTCATGGCCTGTATAAAAGGAGAATCAGGAAATGCAGCAGCCATTTTGTGGTGAATCTGGATAGTGAGAGGACGTCACAGCTTAGTCATAAAAATAGGAAGAGAAAGCCATAAAACGCTGAAAAAACTACAAATAGTGTGTGACCGCATGGCAGTGAAATAGATTAGTGCGTAAAGTAAAGATAATAATCTTGCACATGTTTTTAGAGCAAGTGGAGGCTTTGGAGTACTTTGATTTAAAGTAAATCACACTTTTTTGTTAAGTATATAATTCCACATGTGTTAATTCATAGTTTTGATGCCTTCAGTGTGAATGTTCAATTTTCATAGTCATGAAAATACAGAAAAATCTTTAAATGAGAAGGTGTGTCCAAACTTTTGGTCTGTACTGTATATTAAAAAAACCACGTGCACTACTAATGAAGGGATTACCACGGTTTTAATGTTATCGCTGGTTAATGTAAATGCATCCTTGTTGAAAAAATACAGATAGATGATATATAACATTTAAGAAACCTTTTGCAGCTTTTATACAGGGGCATGAATGTTTTTGTTTTTTTCAAATTATTTTCCATTCCTATTTAATTTCCTGTTATCAATATGCAAATAAAAAAAACAAAAGAATATATGCATGTAAACATGCATGTAAATGTAGGCACGCGAGCACCTACACTTGTTTCTTCCTGCAAGGAAATGGTTAAATATCCGGTGGAGCATAAATCCTCTTGTCGGCTGCATTAGGAGCTTTACACTTTACACCTTCTCTAAAGAACCCAGAAAGGGATTAACTATTTCTGGAAGTTGGCGTTTGTCTAAGTCGCCTGCATGCGAGGGAATGTCCGGCTGCTGATGTCTGTGTGATCTGGAAGCGATTCTGAGGTTCTGAGCACTTTCTGAAAGATAACAAACAATTCCTTTTCATACGTACGATGACCATGATGCCACCCGTGCCATCCGAGACAATGAAGCAAGGATGAAAATTACTAGGGCAGCTTCAGTAAGAGAAGACTGTCAGAGTTAAAATGACACCGCTTTGACAGTTTACATTGGTCATCGCTATGTTTACCTGTAAAAATTTAATGCACTGCACATCGGAGAATAGGCATGAAAAAGGGAACGACACTCTTGGTGCAGATGAGCCTCACAACCTATGCCTGCTGCTCTTGGCCTCTTCTGCCTTCTTGTAGGTGAGTCATTCTTTGCACAATGCCTTCCTAGCTGTGGTGGAATTATCTGTAGCATTAGTTGTGTTATTCTACCAGAAGTCTTGCGTATTTCATGCCATCGGGTGTTACATATCAACAGTGTTCTTAATCCCATGCCAGGTGCGTATGTAGAGAAAGGCAGCCATGGGAATGACTATACTAGATGCAGGGGCTGCAGTTGCACCCGGGTCCTGGAGCCTAGGAGAAACCAAAAGGTCAAAAATTATTGAAGATCCATGATAAATGGGAGCCCTGTTGGTTTGAATTGGGTCTTCATGAGCTTCAAGTTACACAATAGGCTTTATAGCTGAGAACAAGATGGGTGCCAAGATGAGCCTCCTCAAACACCAGGGATTGGGTGCCATTGCAGCCCCTCCACCTCCTTTAGTGACACAACTGTCTGTATCTGGAAATCTATTCTATGGGAAATAGGAAGGTGCATAAATTTCGTTGACCCATAGCCAGTGGCATACCACCAATGGCAGCAGGCCACGCAGCTGCTATTGAGCTCATGAGCTGGGGGGCCCGATGCTAGAGCCAGTACTGGGCCCACCTTCCCCACCCATCATAGCATATTCAACTGTATTTGCATCCTGGATGCTGATACAGTTGAAAGTAATTATGAAAGAGGGAGCGTCTCCTCCATCACTCTTTCTTGGCATCAAACGTCTCAGCAAAGAGGAGAGGTGAGTATTGTATTCTTTTTTTAAATTGTGGTGGCCATAATACTGTATGGAGGAATAGGGGGAGTGCATTATACAATATGGAGAACTTTAGGGAGTGCATTATAATGTATGGAGGACTATGGGGAAGTATTATACTATATGGGGGACTATGGGGTCCATTATACTGTATAGAGGACTATGAGGAGTGCATTATACTATATGGGGAACTATGGGGTTGCTTTATACTATATGGAGGACTATGGGGGTGCTTTATACTATATGGAGGACTATGGGGATGTATTATACTATGTGGAGGACTATGAGGAGTGCATTATACTATATGGAAGACTATGGGGTGCATTATACTATATGGAGGACCATTGGGAGGAGAGTGCATTACACTATACAGAAGGCAGTGGGGGTGCATTACACTATTTTGAGGGCTATGGGGATTACATTATACTATATGGAGGACTATGGGAAGTGGATTATACTATTTACAGGACTATGGGGAGTTCATTATACTGTATGGAGGACTATGGGGAGTCAATTATACTATATGGGTGATTATAGGGTGCAGTATACTATATAGAGGACTATGGGTGCATTATACTATATGAAGGGCTATGTAGGGGCTATTATAAAATATGAATGGCTATGTGACAGCATTTATAATTTATGGAGGGCTATGTGGGGGTCATCATACTGTATGCAAACAATTATACAGTGTGAAGGTTTGTGTGGGGTCCATCATACTGTTTGGAGGGCTGTGTGGAAACCATTACACTTTGTGGAGGGCTGTGTGGGGGGCATAATACAATGTGTTGAGGTGTGGGGCCATTATACTATATGTAGGTCCATTATACTGCATTAAGAGATGTGTGGGGGTCACGGTTGGGGATCATACTGTGATGGCGTCACCATACTTTCTTGGGGGAGTTGAGGCTGGGTACAGTAGGGTCATCATACTGTGCATGTGGAGGGTGCTGTGGAGGAATTCAATCTGGGGTATCATATAGTGTTTGTGGGGTGATTTTGTTGGCATCATAGGGGAAAGGGGAATCTAGGGCTTAAGTGGAGGAAAATTACTTTGTAAAGGCTGCAAAATTGTGAGATTTGCTCTTCTGTGACCCTGCCAAATATTAGTTATTGATGGGACCCAATTAGAACTTCTGCTATGGGGCCCCATGATTTCTATGTATGCCTCTGTCCATAGCCATTAATGAGATTATAAATCCCAACCTTTAGTACAAATAGATGAGCAGGAACATCTGCTTGGCGGACGATGCTTATTGCACCTTTCTTACATAAGAAGCCAGTAAGACTATAAGTCTAGTTAAGGCTATAGAGTATAGTATGCTGCGAAAATGTAGAACAAGAGGTTCCAGTAACCACATTGACAATATTATAAAAACATACGTTATTGATTAATCTTTTAAAACTAATAAAGGAGAATAAAACAAATACTCGGCTTACGCATTTCGAGCACTAACGCTCTTAAAGGGAACCTGTCACTACGTTTTTCCAATATAAAGTATGGTCATCACCTTTATGGCATCTTTTACAGCATTCTAATATGTTGTATGTATGTCTCCAATACCCTCTGCAGATCCCAAAAAAACCTTTTATTATACCCACAAATGGTGTGGTCCGGTTTGAAGGGTATCTCTGGTCTTGATCGCTGTCCTCCTTCCCTGATTCATGTGGATGATGCGTCCTATGTCACTCACACAGTGTTCCCTAAGTGCGCTCCTGTGCAAGCGCACCTCTCTGGCAGAGCAAAATACTGTAGTGCGCATGCGCCGGGAAGAGTCAAAGAGCGCCAATGATCCCGATTAAAGCTGGCACATGCGCACTACAGTAGATTACTCTGCCCCTGGCAAGACAGAGAACTACACCTTTGCAGGAGCATGATTGTGAGGCACTGATGGATGACGTAAGATGCATTATCCATATGAATCAAGCAGTGGGATGGCGATTGTAAGAAGAGACCAGACACAAGACCCGAGATACCCATCAGACCAGACCACACTGCCTGTGAGTATAATAAAGGGGCTTTTTTGGGATCTGTAGAGGGAATTGGGAACTTGCATACAGCATACTAGAATGCTGTAAAAGAGGTCTTAAAGGTGGTGGCCTTATATTACAATGGGAAAACGTGGTGGCAGGTTAAGCACTGTAAGTTGAGTTACAGTGTTGACTTACAGTGCTATGATTAAGAGCCTTATTGCTCGAAACGCATAGACCAAGTGTTTGATCTCCCTATACTATTTTTAAAACGTTAAATCAATAAATGATGTTTTTATAATATACCTTCAATATGGCTGCTGGAACCTCTTGTTCTACATATTCACACTGACCTGAGAACTGGCCCATGATTTTTGTCCATGTACTGCGCCTAGCAAAATTATCCAATTACCGGGATCTATTGAGCTGATATGATTTTTGTTTTTTTCTTGTTGACAGTACGCTGTGCAAACTATGAGGATACAGGATGGGTGTGAAAGTAATTTCTGGCATTTTCTAGAGCAGTTTGTAGTTGTTGCATTTGATGTATTTTTTATATATACTGTATGTGGTGGGAAAAGGAGTTGGGCTTTGAGAAGAAAGCTTAATGTGTCTTGTTTTCATTGATAGTTGGTTCATCAGAGGACAAGAGAAATCTCATATGGGTCCGTGACCTGACTTGTTTGTAAGCTCCAGAATCCACACAGCATGATGTTTTGCAGGGTTTGTGATAGGGAGAGGAAGGGGTATTGTGCCGGATGGCGGTTGTTTAATAGCCTATTTACACAGGCAGACACTGCTTCAGATGTAATAGATGGTTCAGTGCGCATAGACTACCATTATTCTCAACAGCGCAGAACGATGTGCTGCCGAGAACAATGATAACCAAGAGATGCTTTGACCGGATGAACGGGCGTTATACTAGTTTGTCGGGAGATCAGCAGCCTGCACAAATATCGTGAAATGAGCATTCCTAGGAACGCTCGTTTATGGTTATCATTCAGTGCACAAGGACCTTAAGTTTTGCTATGAGGATCGACTATGTGGTAATGTGGCGCCCTGCTGCGCACTGGTGCCACAAATCCCAGAGGGGTGCATGGATGGAATTCTCCCCAGTGGCCTCAATACATACAGACACCTCCACCCAAGTCCACTAAACGGAGCCCTGTCAGGTATATAAATACTGGGGGGTGGAGTTCAGGAAGTCAGTCAGTGGGAAGCAGACAGTGTGACACCATGCTGCAGCTCCAGACAAGCTGAAGTCTGTGTGGCTGAAGGCCAGGCTAGGCCAAAGCTGCGGGCTAGTCTGGCCAGTGAGAGCTTGGAGCGGGCTAGAAGGCAAGTGAGAGTTCCTGTCAGGCACAGACAGGGACAGAACTCAGAGAGTCTGCTCAGGGAGTCTGCATGAGAGAGTCTGCAGACTGAGGAGAAGAAAGTGAAACACATAGGGGGCAGAGGAGCATAACAGGCTCACCCCGAACCATATACCAGACACCGGGTCCGCGCCTACAGGGATCTTTATAATCAGTAGGAACAACCGGAATCCCTGGAGAACTACAAGTCCCAGGTTAACCAACCACTGACCACAGCAACAGGGTTAGGTACCACTAAGGCTCCAGCGACCAGGAATAGTGGGAACCAGGAGAAAACCCTACCTCCAGGTCAGTAGATACAAGAAGGAAGCAGTAAGCGAGCCAGGCCTAGCTCCAGCCAGGCCCGAAGCTTAGAGAGTAAAAGACACAGATCAGGAGGCCTTACACCCGCTCACTGGGCAGAGTCCAGAAGTGCGCCCTTTACCTGGAGTACCCTGGACCGTGCCTGCAGCATCACCAGTAAAGGTACTGAAGCTTACCCCCTGCCGTCTCTCTCCTGCTTCCACCATCTTTCTACACCTCTACACTGCCCTGAGGCCTGCTCCACCTGTGGGGAGCCGTCCCATCATAGCTGCCCCTAACATCAGCCTCAGTGGACTGTCGCAGCGCTGGTAACCTCTTACCAGAATCCACATGTGGCGTCACAACAAATCCCCTATAAACATTCCCCCCTTTTAAGTGACCGCCCTGGGCCATGGACCGGGCCGGCCACCGTGATATCCCCCGGCAACCAGAGGCCCGGCTGCCGAGTACCCGACGGCCCTGGGGGCGAGTCAGTAACAGTTTACACTCTTGGCAATATTACAGCATGGTGCTGTGCACCTTTTGGCAGCTTTATCGGTGTGCTGAGGTGCGTGAGTGGTCACTTATCACTATTATTCCCTTGTTCCCACTCTTCTTCATTACACCATGGTTTGTTTGCACCCTGTCGAGAAATAGTCATCCCAGATCACTGTATCAGTAAGATTCACCTTCTGTTGAGTTTTTTTTTTACTGTATTATGGTGGCCAAACACAAAAGACTAAAATCTGCCAAACCCATCAGCTATCATGTGTGTGGGGGTCTCAACATTCTCCACTGACAAATACTGATGGTGGAAACAAGTACATCATCTGTTTGTTCTCAGGGAAGATGAGCCACCACCAGAGGCATCTGGGTGCGGATTAATTCTCTTTCCCCATTGAGAGCACTCTCTTACTCAGCTAAACTGTGCATGCATGTGAAGGAGACGTCGGAAGGTATAACTGTTGACTGACCTTTACCATTTTGCCACTTCTGTTAGGCTATTATGTTGATTGGGAAAAATCAAAAGTAGAGTTTGATTTTCCATTCTGATGTGTATGGTACAATCCATTGAGAGAATTGTCATTGCTATGCTTACAGAGAGAATACGATTTACATGCGGTGGCTCTACAATTTTTTTACCATGTCAGATTGATATGAATTATAATTACACAGCATTTATACTCCTTGGGTTAACCCAGTCTAAACTAACTACTTTATCTTATCTTGTTTTGAGGGGTATTAAATTGAGAGGTAAAATATGCTGGTGTTGTGTTTAAAGCATACCTGCCCTTTCACACAAAACGTGTAGAAAAGCATGGTCTTGTAACAGTCTGCCCCACAAAAAGTGAAAAGTGATTTTAGAGCTCATATCAGTCTAATATATACAGGAACTATCCCGATTCTAATGCTCTGCAACCTGCCACCCACTCTTTTCATTAGGTTCTTTCTCTTCAGCAGTACTCTGCCAGCACTTTGTGAGCTGGAACTTCCATTCTCTCACTACTCCTATCATTGACAATGACATACCTGCCTTGAGCTGAAAGCCCACCTCTTCATTATGCCTCAATGCAGTTTTACAGACAGAAGAGCAGGAGCAAAGCCCTACTCCCAATTCCTGTAGAGAAAAAAATATCCACCCAACTTTTTGTTTAGAGACAAAGACCCACCTCCATTTCCTATAAAGAGACAACAATCCACTTCCAATAAAGAGACAAAGACTGACCCACCTACACTTCCTATAGACAATGACCCGCCTCCACTACCTATAAAGAGACGAAGACCTTTCTATGAAGTGACAAAGACCCACCTTCACTTCCTATAAAGATACAAAAACCCTCCTCCACTTCTTATAAAGAGACAAAGACCTACCGCCACTACCTATAAAGAGACAAAGACCCACCACTACTTTCTATAAAGTTACAAAGACCCACTTTCACTTCCTATAAAAAGCCAAAGACCCACCTTCACTTCCTATAAAAAGACAAAGACCCGCCTCCACTACCTATAAGAAAAGCCAAAGACCTGCTTCTGCTTAGTTTAAAGAGACAAAGACCCACCTCCATTTGCTATAAAGAGATAAATACCCGCCTCCACTTCCTATAAAGTAACTGTAGCGGTGTCTGAAGAACACCGCAAAGGCAGGATTCAAGTACAGCACAGCAAACAAGGAAAAAACAAAACACCGGCTTTATTAGATAAAAAGAGGAAATATGCCAGAAGACAAGAATAACAGTTTTTTATAACAATGATATTAATAACATGAATATAAGGAGAAATAGCTGAAGCGTGTAACAAAACTATGCTCCAGCTATAGCAATGACAGTTAAATACAAACAGTATAAATTAGGTTTACAAACTACTCTCAGCTAATTCACTATCTGGCTTTTCCTCTAATCGGGCCACGCTGATACAGCATCCTAACTAAAGAGAAAACTGAGCTACACCCTCACCCAGTACGATACCGGTGTTTCACTCACAATTGTGCAGATCAGGTATAGCTGAAAAGCTGCTGCTTGGTTCTGTTATAGCTGAACTGGATGAGTTGTGCTTAAGTTCTTTCTCCAGTATATTTGGTCTCTTTCTCTCTTCCAGTCAGGCAAGTCTTGTTCCCTTCTCAATGATGAGGGACGGCTGACACACTGTAATCTGTTACGTCAGGTCACCAGTATTTAGGGATGCTGTTCTGGAGGAGCAATGCAGCTCTTAACTTTTGGACACAGTCCTGACTCCTGACAACCAATCCTGCAATAGTGCAAACTATCTTTTCCCCAGAGAACATCAGTTCCTCTTATTGTCTCTCTTTATCAGGACACAGGCAAACATCCTGTCAGATACACACAAGGTCTGCTCACTTCCTGGTTCTTCTCCCTTTAACAGCACACACCAAAAACAGTAGGGGGGAGGCAACTAGTCCAAGAGCAATAAACAGAGGGGAGCATGGTCTCTGGAATTCACTGTGTTATTCAATGTCCAGTGAGGGCTGACCCACTAAATAACAAAGACTCACCTCCACTTTCTATAAACAGACAAGGACCCATCTCCACTTCCCATAAAGTGACAAAGATCCACCCCACTTCCAATATAAAGACAAAAACCCGCTTCCATTTCCTATAAAGTGACAAAGACCCATCCCTACTTCCTGTAATCCATCTGGATGTCTCTGCTACTAGAGACGGATTACACAAACATCCATCACTTAAAAATATAAAACAATATTTCTTGTCTATATTATTATGAAACAAAAGTGAAATACACGATGCATCCCCTTTAAGGACAGTATCCTGAGATAGTCTGACACCAACCAATCAGGCATGACGTCTTAGGCTGCCAGTAATGTTAAACACCTGGCTTGTTCCCATACAAAGACACTGTAAGCTGACACTTGAAATTTCCTAGAGGCTGCAAGCACAGAAAGGCACATGCACAATGCTTGACTGGTCAAGTTGGGAGAGATCCAGCGTTTCAAACCTTTGAAGCTAAATCCATATTTGTTCCTAAACATTATGAGTGATGAGTAGAAATAATTCATCAAAACACATTGTCAATCATACATAAAGTGATGTAGGTTCCTCAGAGGCCACCAATCTGTCTGCTATTGGGTGCTGGGGAAAGGGGGTTGGTCTGGGCAATATTATAATGAGAGCACTGAACCTGCACTGGGATGGGGGCACTGGTAACTCTTAGTGCAGGTGGACAGAAGTGTAATGGTGTCGAGCCACACATGTAAGGGCCCTGATTATAATTTAAAGGGGTTGTCCATCTCTGGGATCATTTTTTTTTACTTAAATGCATGTAATCGGGGCTAAAAATAATTTAGGACATTTGGATTCATTAAAAGTTTTGCAATATTTGGCTTTTTACTGGCTCTTTGTTTCCTTGCACATTCAACTTTGATGTGGTATGTAGCCATAAGTTAAAGAAGCTAAAAAAAAAGACAGAACAAAAAGTTACAAACGCTCCTATTGCACAGAACGAGTTCACTGATTATATAATACAGCGCAGAGGCTATAAAAGGTAAAAAGTGCACATTTTTTAATGAAACAGAAAAATGATTTTTAGCAAAAATACATATATTTAAGTAAGAAGTAAAAAACCCTTTAAGTTATTGGACTCTTGGTAGTCTATGTACATTACTTCCGCAAATATAATCAATAATAGTCCAATGCTGCAGTATTACTGGAGCATTAGATGGGATGTAACCCAATTTAGTACTTTTTCTCCCTGTCTGCATTGCTGACATTAACTCTTTATTTTTGATTAGTCTTGGGGCTTTATTATAGTCATTATCTGACATATTTAGCACAGTATGAAATGAACGTGTGCCAGTTTTTACCAAGTCTTTATCTCCCTTTGTGTCGGAGGCTTTGAATTCTTTTGCAGCAGTGACATCCATTGTTCTTGGGGAAGTATTGACTGACAGTGTTTGCATGTATTACAATTCTTCTGATTCCCAAGACATGCAGTTTTTTCCTGTCTTTTGTGTTAGTCTCACAGCTTTTGTTACAGGACTTTCATTGTCAGCCATGTCTGAAGGTCAGTGACAGGTCAGATTTGGAGGATCTAAGCACTATAGTCAATACTTTACAAGTGTCTTACAGGGGATGCAACTACTTGTCTTCTGGTCTATTTTATTTAAATAATAATAATATATGCGTATTTTTACATGAATATGGGAGAAGTCATCTGACCTGAAATGCCTCAACTTCAGTACCAGACATGGGTCCTATGGCAGAATTCATGGCATTAGAAAAGATTAGAATATAACCTATCATAAATGTTGTGAGCATGCTTTGTAACATGTAGCTATGGTGTTGTGAGCATGTTCTGTACAAATATTCACCGTACTCTCGAAAAAGTTAATTGCAATGTGTTTTTATTCAATAATGTATATACACGGTGAGGTAAGGTAAATCAGATTGAATGAAAGCGACACTTTAACATTGGACGTTTCGACCTGTCCTGGAACTTTGTCCGGGGTCGCTGAGACTATAAAATGAAAAGATGCTATATGGTATGGTGTATAAGACATAATTTACATAACATATACAGAAATATACAGAAAGAAAATATCTCCATACATAAATAGTAATTATAAGGAATATTCATAGAACAAATAATATAAAAGATTACAAGTATAAGCTGAAACTGAGTAAACATGTGTGAGGACCAGTAGAGTATCTAGCGAACTAGCATAATAATATATATACAGTACAGACCAAAAGTTTGGACACACCTTCTTATTTAAAGATTTTTCTGTATTTTCATGACTATGAAAATTGTACATTCACACTGAAGGCATCAAAACTATGAATTAACACATGGGAATTATATACTTAACAAAAAAGTGTGAAACAACTGAAAATATGTCTTATATTCTATGTTCTTCAAAGTAGCCACCTTTTGCTTTGATGACTGCTTTGCACACTCTTGGCATTCTCTTGATGAGCTTCAAGAGGTAGTCACCGGAAATGGTTTTCACTTCACAGGTGTGCCCTGTTAGGTTTAATAAGTGAGATTTCTTGCCTTATAAATGGGGTTGGGACCATCAGTTGTGTTGTGCAGAAGTCTGGTGGATACACAGCTGATAGTCCTACTGAATAGACTGTTAGAATTTGTATTATGGCAAGAAAAAAACAGCTAAGTAAAGAAAAACGAGTGGCCATCATTACTTTAAGAAATGAAGTTCAGTCAGTGCGAAAAATTGGGAAATCTTTGAAAGTGTCCCCAAGTGCAGTTTCAAAAACCATCAAGTGCTACAAAGAAACTGGCTCACATGAGGACCGCCCCAGGAAAGGAAGACCAAGAGTCACCTCTGCTTCTGAGGATAAGTTTATCCGAGTCACCAGCCTCAGAAATCGCAGGTTAACAGCAGCTCAGATTAGAGATCAGGTCAATGCCACACAGAGTTCTAGCAGCAGACACATCTCTACAACAACTGTTAAGAGGAGACTTTGTGCAGCAGGCCTTCATGGTAATATAGCTGCTAGGAAACCACTGCTAAGGACAGGCAACAAGCAGAAGAGACTTGTTTGGGCTAAAGAACACAAGGAATGGACATTAGACCAGTGGAAATCTGTGCTTTGGTCTGATGAGTCCAAATTTGAGATCTTTGGTTTCAACCACCGTGTCTTTGTGCGACACAGAAAAGGTGAACGGATGGACTCTACATGCCTGGTTCCAACCGTGAAGCATGGAGGAGGAGGTGTGATGGTGTGGGGGTGCTTTGTTAGTGATACTGTTAGGGAATTATAAGGCATACTGAACCAGCATGGCTACCACAGCATCTTGCAGTGGCATGCTATTCCATCCGCTTTGCGTTTAGTTGGACCATCATTTATTTTTCAACAGGACAATATCCCCAAACACACCTCCAGGCTGTGTAAGGGCTATTTGACCAAGAAGGAGAGTGATGGGGTGCTACGCCAGATGACCTGGCCTCCACAGTCACCAGACCTGAACCCAATCGAGATGGTTTGGGGTGAGCTGGACCGCAGAGTGAAGGCAAAAGGTCCAACAAGTGCTAAGCATCTCTGGGAACTCCTTCAAGATTGTTGGAAGACCATTTCCAGTGACTACCTCTTGAAGCTCATCAAGAGAATGCCAAGAGTGTGCAAAGCAGTCGTCAAAGCAAAAGGCGGCTACTTTGAAGAACCTAGAATATAAGACATATTTTCAGTTGTTTCACACTTTTTTGTTAAGTATATAATTCCACATGTGTTAATTCATAGTTTTGATTCCTTCAGTGTGAATGTACAATTTTCATAGTCATGAAAATACAGAAAAATCTTTAAATGACAAGGTGTGTCCAAACTTTTGGTCTGTACTGTACATTAGTATGTAGTTTTAAGATTACACTCAACAAGTACAATAGAAACAATGTAGCCATAAGGAGCAAATGTAGCAAAAAAGTAGAAACTAAAAACCAACAAGACAAAAAGCCTGAATCAGACTGTTTCACCCAGATCCTGGAGTTAAAGGGGAATTCACACAGCTTTTTGACCTATGAAACACTAGAATTATAAATTTTACATGATCTTTGGAAACCATGAGATTTTGCATCGGAGACCAGGAGATCTGTCACAACATGTTCACAACATACAGTACATAGTTAAATAGTTACGTGTTACAGACCATGTTCACAACCAGGGGTGGATTAAGAGTAGCCAGGGCCCCGGGCAGTTTAGACTGCATGGCCCCCCCCCCCGGGCACCTGATGTATCACGTGACATGTCACATGATCCCCTTTGATAGATCATGTGATAGGTCATGTGAGTAACACACAGATGCTTTGATTACATCTGTAGACGGAAAATGACTGATTTTTTTTTCCATTATGTACAGCCCTATACATAACATAGCGCTATACATAATAGAGCAGCGGTGGTAGATTATTTTTCCCAAGGGGTTACATGAGAGACCGTGACTGTTGGGGAAGCCGAACCAATAGGCTGAAATTAATTCTGCTCCATATTAATAATATTAACAAAATAACAAAAAATAATATTAATTGTATGACTTAATATTGAGCAGTTTTAAGTATGCTGACATCCCCTATATACTGTATGAGCCCCCATATAGCTCCCTAGATACAGTATGAGCCCCTACACAGCCCCATACATACAGTATGAACCAACACACAGCCCCCTACACACAGTATGAGCCCCCACACTGCCACCTACATACAGTATAGGCCCTCACATAGCCTCCTAGATACAGTATGAGCCCCCACATAGCTCCCTATATACAATATGAGCCCGTACGTAGTTCCCTATATACAGTAAGAGCCCGCACATAGCTCCCTCTATACAATAGGAGCCCGCACATAGCTCCCTATATACAATAGGAGCCCCCACATAGCTCCCTATATACAATAGGAGCCCCCACATAGCTCCCTATATACAATAGGAGCCCGCACATAGCTCCCTCTATACAATAGGAGCCCGCACATAGCTCCCTATATACAATAGGAGCCCCCACATAGCTCCCTATATACAATAGGAGCCCCCACATAGCTCCCTATATACAATAGGAGCCCGCACATAGCTCCCTATATACAATAGGAGCCCGCACATAGCTTCCTTTATACAGTATGAGCCCCCACATAGCTCCCTATATACAGTAAGAGCCCGCACATAGCTCCCTATATACAATAGGAGCCCGCATATAGCTCCCTATATACAATAGGAGCCCGCACATAGCTCCCTATATACAATAAAAGCCCGTACATAGCTCCCTATATACAATAAGTGCCCGCACATAGCTCCCTTTATACAGTATGAGCTCCCACACAGCTCCCCATATACAATAGGAGCCCGCACATAGCTCCCTATACACAATAGGAGCCCGCACATATCTCCCTATATACAATAGGAGCCCGCACATAGCTCCCTATATACAATAGGAGCCCGCACATAGCTCCCTTTATACAGTATGAGCCCCCCACAAAGCTCCCTATATACAGTAAGAGCCCATACATAGCTCCCTATATACAGTAAGAGCCCGCATATAGCTCCCTATATACAATAAGAGCCTGCGCATAGCTCCCTATATACAATAAGTGCCCACACATAGCTCCCTTTATACTGTATGAGCCCCCACATAGCTCTCTATATACAGTATGAGCCTGTACATAGCTCCCTTCTCTGATCGACTGTCGGTTCCACAGCCAGCTCAGAGAATGGTCGAATGCAAAATGCAGCTGCCTGGAAGACACCTCTGACCAGGGCCGGCGTCAGCACCCGGCGCACCCGGGCAAATGCCGGGGCCCTGAGCAGGGGGGGGGGGGGGGCACTCGTGGTCAGGCACCCTGCCGGGCTATGGGCGGAGGAGAGCGGTGCCAGCGCCTGCCCTTTTCCCGCTTGCTCAGGGCCCCGGCAGCCGGATTCTTACCTCTCCCCATGCCTCCGCAGATCCGCTGTCTTCCTGCTGTGCGCTCCCTGTGACATCTCAGGTCAGAGGGTGCAGTGACGTCTTTCCACCGCGCCCTCCCCTGAGCCGTCACAGGCAGCGCAGAGCGGGAAGACGCCGGCGACGCTGGAGTCCGGACCTGAGCAGCGGCAGCAGGTGAGGAGGAGTGAGGTGAGTATTTGATTTTTTTTTTAATGTATGGAGGCATGGGGCATAATATGGGGGTGTGACATCCTACATGGGGCATAATATGGGGGTGTGACATCCTGCATGGGGAATTATAAAGAGGAGGGTGACATCCTGAATGGGGCATTATAAAGAGGAGGGGTGACATCCTGCATGGGGCATTATAATGAGGGGGGTGACAGCCTGCATAGGGCATTAAGTGGGGGGTAACAGCCTGTATGGAGCATCATAAGGGGAGGAACAGCCTGCATGGGACATTATGTGGGGGGAACAGCCTACATGGAGCATTATATGGGAGCCAGTATCCTGTATGGAGCGTAATAAGGGGGCCAGTATCCTGTACGGAGTGTTATATGGGGGCCAGTATCCTGCATGGAGCATTATATGGGGGCCAGTATTCTGTATGGAGTGTTATATGGGGGCCAATATTCTGTATAGAGCATTTTATGGGGGCAAGTATCCTGTACAGAGCATTTTATGGGGGGCAGTATTCCGTATGGAGGGTTATACGGGGGCCAGTATTCTGTATGGAGGGTTAAATGGGGGCCAGTATTCCGTATGGAGGGTTATATGGGGGCCAGTATTCTGTATGGAGGGTTATATGGGGGCCAGTATTCTGTATGGAGCCTTATATGGGGGCCAGTATTCCGTATGGAGGGTTATATGGGGGCCAGTATTCCGTATAGAGCGTTATATGGGGGCCAGTTTTCCGTATGGAGCGTTATATGGGGGCCAGTATTCCATAGAGCGTTATATGGGGGCCAGTATTCCGTATGGAGCGTTATATGGGGGCCAGTATTCCGTATAGAGCGTTATATGGGGGCCAGTATTCTGTATGGAGCATTATATGGGGGGCCAGTATTCCGTATGGAGCGTTATATGGGGGCCAGTATTCTGTATGGAGCAATATATGGGGGCCAGTATACTGTGTGGAGCAATATATGGGGGCCAGTATTCCATATGGAGCGTTATATGGGGGCCAGTATACTGTGTGGAGCGATTCGCCGGTTTCTGAGATATTGTGGAATTTACAATAGATATCGATCATGTAATGTAAGAAGTGAAATCTTTGCATTTTACTATATATATATATTTCTCTGCGGTATCTGTGCATCATGAATCCTGGTATGTATTAAAGGGGCCCACTGAGACTCTTTCGCCCGGGGCCCAGAAAAACCTGGAGCCGGCTCTGCCTCTGACCACCACATGAGGTGGCCGAAGGCACCCCCCTGACGAATGTACCCAGGTCACATGCCCCCCCCTAGGTACGGCCCTGTACAGTCTATATGACAATACATGACTGGTATCTATAGTACAATCAGGGAAGTGTCCTTCTGTCCAAAGCCTCTATAGACTGCGCAAGTGCAATACCTGCACAGTCTGACCGCAGACAGAAAAACACATCCACATCCCAGACAGGGATGAGGAGTGTGGAGCCGGAGATCGCGGTATGCATAAGCACTGAGCTCATACCGCGATTTCCAGCACCATAGACACATACTTGTTCGGTCCGGTCATCTCTGAAGAGGCCGGGGGAAGAGTGTGGTGCCAAAATCGGCGCCTGCGCATAGCGCGATTTTCGGCGGCATTTTAGTGAAGACAAATATGCACAGTGTCTTCAACAAAATGGACATCGTGGCATGCGCGGGTGCCAATTCCGGCGCAATTTTAGTGAAATAACTGCAGTGGAGAGGTGGAAAAGCAAGTAGGAGTCTTTTTTGTTTTAAATTTATTTATGGATGGGGGAGTACATATCAGGATGGGTGACTAGGATGGAGGAGCATATACCAGGATGGGGGGGAAGCATGGACCAGAATGGGGGAGCATATACCAGGATGGGGAAGCATATACTAGGATGGAGGTGTATATATCAGGATGGGGGAGCAGGCTTGGAGAGCATATACCAGTATGGGGGACCAGGATAAGGGGGGGCCATGGACCAGGATGGGGTAGTATATACCAGGATGGAGGAGCATATACCAGGATGGGGGACCAGGATGGGGAGGGGGCATGGACCAGGATGAGGGAGTATATACCAGGATGGGGGAGTATATACCAGGATGGGGGACCAGAATGGAGGAGCATATACCAATAAAAAAACTTGCCACTCGGGCATAAACCGGGTTCAATAGCTAGTATGATATACTGTGATACAGACATCAGATGTTATATACTATACAAATTGTTATATCCCATCTGATGTCTGTACCACAGTATACCATACACTAATCTGTATACTGGATGACATTTTTTGTACAGGGATATACACTGTACTGATCACACCTGGACCTGCCTACAGGACCTCACATATTATATATGGAGCAGTATAGTATGTGATGTCCTGCAGGTTCAGGGTTGATCAGTCAGTGCAGGATCCTGTATGCGATGTCTGGGGTCGCTCTGCTGGGGCTCAGTGTGATTTATTGCAGGACTCTGAATTCTCTTACAGATCTGGTGATGCTTGAGCCAATGACCCAGAGTGAACTGATCTACAGCAAAGGTCAGACTCCGGCAATAAGTCACACAGAGCCCCAGCAGAGCGTCTGCAGACCTGACACTAAGGGATCTGTGTGAACTCATCAGGAGGAGAGCAGCGTCCTGCAGCCCCCTGCTCAATATTCTTATTTACCGCCATCCACTGAGGTCTGCTGCACGAGCTCCTCTCCGGCAGGCTGATGCTCCTCTCCGGCAGCCTGATGAGCTCCAGGCGCTGCTGTGTGACGTCAGCTCTGGAGACGCAGCACACAGCGTGCAGGGGGCGTGTCTGTCTCCCTGATGCGGCCGGCCAGCGTCTAAGGCACAGTGCGGTCCGCCTCTGCCGAAAACATTATAATGAGGGCAATCTGGCCATGGGCCCCCTGGAGGCCCGGGCCCTGGGCGGTAGCCCAGATTGCCCTCATTATAATCCGTCTATGTTCACAACATATATAGTTTCCAACAGGCAGTTTCCAACTTCGATTTGACCAACATAGCTGAAGTTTTTTGGAACAGTCTGCACAACGGATTTACATCATTGGACACGGATGAAAGAAAGCCTGAGGAATTATGGACAGATATAAAACTATTATTACTGAAGAAGCCAGTAAGACAATAAACAAGAGACAGAAGAGACCCCCACAGCCATGGCTCTCTTAGCTTGCACCTGTTTTTCTGTTTGGAAGTGACTGTCAGATTTTGATATTTGTATACACAGGCTATCTGACTGAGCACTCCACCTATCAGCGGCTTTAATCACAACTCGATCCTACCTACCCATACAAGTGTAGGTTTTCAGTCCAGGAGAGGTACCATATTAGATTAGGTTCCCAGCAAAGAAGGTTACCTTGTCGATGTCTGTTGGACAAACATGAATTGGCCAATTTCTGCATTAACTATCTTCATTTTAACTTTTAGCAGCAATGCAATTCCAATTTGATATATTTAATGTTTGGATGCCATAGCTGTTAGAACCCTCCTGTTAGTTTTTGCTATCTTGTGTTTTGCGGTCACGTGACCAGCTGCCTATATATTACAGCTCCGCCCTTCTGGCTTTGCTGGACTTCAGTGTTTTTTGCCTGTCTCTCTAGCCTGGTGCTTCGGTGCCTATCTCTGTCTAGTTCGCTTGGTCCTCTGGGACCTCTAGTACTTTTTGTTAGTTTATCTTTTTGCTCTGCAACAACTTCTGTTAGGAGGTGTCCCATTTTTGTCCCAGTCCTTAGTTCTTTTAGGGACCCCTCCCTTTATTCTATAGGTCTCCGTTCAGACTAGCCGAGGACAAAGGCGGGTCTGTTCACAAGGAACAGGCTGCCCGCTACATCGTAGGGATTCAGCTTAGTCTTACTGTAGGGACAGCTTTTCCCATTCTTTCCTTAGTTTATGTTGCAGATCATAACAATAACATTACAGAGTGTTAATTTGTTTATTACTTATATATTAATGTCAGAAAATCGTTTCCTAAACACATTTACTGACATAGGGATAAAGAGACCAACCACTTTAAGTGTTTAGCATTCTAAAGCAAGCTGTGAGGGCATCTGATATTCTTGGCATACAACTGAAGGAAGAAACCAATGACAGAATCTATTGAGCCTATTTTTCTCGTGAATTCACCAATGCATCACAATGGACATCAAGTCAGCAAAGCCCAAATTAGGTGTAACGCCGGCATCCCTGCATGGTTCCTCCCTCTCCTCCCAGCAGGGACGCCGAAATGCTCACCACCTTCACCGCCCGGCTCTGTGCTCCCGCGCCCCAGCACGTGCGCATGCCGTGCAGGTCCCCTGACTGTGTGCTCCCCGTTTCATAGAGAGGTAGCATGCACACTCCTGATGTGTCCCCAACCAATGACTGGGAGTCCCTAAGGTATTTAAGCACCTTTCCCTGTAGGAAGGTGCCTGTGGAACATCCTTGTTTAAGTAGTCTGCAAACGGATATCGCCATTGTCAGGTCTCTGTTCCTGTTCTGCCTGTCCCTGAACCCATCTTATAATAATAGTAATTTTTATTTCTATAGTGCCAACATATTCCGCAGCACTTTACAATATAGAGAGGACTTGTAGAAACAATAAAAGACATTACAGAATAACAATAATCACATAAATCAACAGACCCCAGAAGGAGAGAGGGCCCTGCTTGCAAGCTCACAATCTATCAGGAAATAGGGGAGACGCGAAAGGTGAATTGTAACAATTGCTTGTATTGTACGGTCAACCATAATAAATAGGGTAATCACATAATGCTGAATGAACCAGTCACCAACCAGTATGCGAACAAGTACGGATACAGAAGTCTATTGGTGGTGTGAACAGATGATATGAAGGTCCTGATTTGGAACGAAATTTTGTATGGGAAAAAAAGGGATAGTTAGTTAAGTGAGGTGAGGCGATAGGCCAGTCTAAAGAAATGCGTTTTAGGGCACGCTTAAAACTGTGGGTATTGGGGATTAATCGAAAAGTCCTGGGTAGTGCGTTCCAAAGAATTGGCGCAGCACGTGAGAAGTTTTGGAGACTGGAGTGAGAGGTTCTGATTATTGAGGATGTTAATCTTAGGTCATTAGCAGAACGGAGGGCACAGGTAGGGTGGTAGACTGAGACGAGGAAGGAGATGTAGGGTGGTGCTGAAGCATGGAGCACTTTGTGAGTGAGAGTGATGAGTTTATATTGAACTCTATAGCAGATGGGTAACCAGTGCGATGACTGTCACAGGGTGGAGGCATTGGTGTTGGGGTTGGCGAGGAATATGATCCTGGCTGCTGCATTTAGGAAAGATTGGAGAGGAGAGAGTTTAGTAAGAGGGAGACCGATTATTAGAGAGTTGCAGTAGTCCAGACGAGAATGAACCAGAGCGACAGTAAGAGTTTTTGCAGAGTCAAAGGTAAGAAAAGGTTGAATTCTAGAAATGTTTTTTGAGGTGTAGATGACATGAGCAAACGAGTTATTGGATGTGGGGAGAGAAGGAAAGATCTGATTCAAGTATGACCCCCAAGACAGCAGGCTTGTTGCTGGGGAGTAATGGTGGAGCCACACACGGAGATGACAATATTCGGCATAGGTAGGTTAGTGGAGGGAGAAAACACAAGAAGTTAAGTTTTTGATGGGTTCAGTTTCAGATAGAGGGAGACGGCAGAAAGACAATCATTGGTGTTTTGTAATAATTCAAGGGTGAGGTCAGGAGACGATGTGTATAATTGGATGTCATCAGCATAGAGATGGTACTGAAAACCAAATCTACTGATTGTTTGTCCAATAGTGGTGGTGTATAAGGAGAAGAGGAGGGGGCCTAGGACCGATCCTTGGAGAAGTCTGACAGTAAGGGGAAAAGGGGAGGAAGTGGAGCCAGCAAAAGATACAGTGAAGGAGCGGTCAGACATGTAGGAGGAGAACCAGGAGAGAATTGTGTCCGTGAGCCCGATAGAGTGGAGCATCGTGAGGAGGAGATGGTGATCCACAGAGTCGAATGCTGCAGAGAGATCCAAGACACTCATCAGGGAGTAGTGACCATTAGATTTAGCTGTTAGTAGATCTTAGAGACTTTAGTGAGGGCAGTTTCAATGGAGTGTAAAGAGCGGAAACCGGATTGTAGAGGGTCAAGAGGAGAGTTATCTAAGAGATAGCGAATTAAACGGAAGTAGACTAAGCGTTCCAGGAGTTTAGAGATGAAGGGAAGATTAGACGCAGAACTTAGTGGGGGGTGACACGGACACATCTCCAGCATGGCTCATGGTCGGTAAAATCTTCTTTACATACTCACTTGGACTGAAAATTTCTCCATTATTATGGGCATTGTCTCTCATATAGAATCTAATTCAGTATATATCTTGTTGTGCTGTATCTAATTACTCTTATGAGCACTGTCTCTTATATATGAATATACTTATCTCGGTCTGTGGCAGTGTATGCATATGTAGCACCCTGAGGATTCGGCTGCTACAGGGGTATTGCACCTCAACCCAGAGGTGTGATATTCCACTCCCGGGTAAGGATGGAGTGTGGACCTGAGCTCGGTAGGCTGCATGCACTACATACATCCCATTTCCGAGGAACAGGCCGACAGTACTCCCAATTAGAAATGTGCAGGTACGACCGAGTCTGTTCCTGGCTGGAGTGGGAGGGGGGTGGTACATCCCAAGTAGTGTAGGGGCAGATAGGGGGAGCAGCCTGGGTAAAGATAGGAGCTCATTGGGTGCTGGTCACCTGAGCTCACACATAGAGGGTGTATATAAGGTGGGCACCATCAAAGAACAGGGTCAGTCTTTGCAAGTCAGTCTGTGAGAAGTCAGAGGAAGAGGAGCAGAGCAGCCCCAGAGAGAGAGAGAGGAGAAAGCCAGAAAGACCCAGAGGGGGAAACAGAAAAGGAACTCTGAGAACCCAAAGTCTATCAGCGGGTGAAGAGTTGGCAAAAGGGTACCGGATCCCAAGCTGGTGGGGGCAAAAGCACACCCTAGCCAGAGACCGGAGGCCGTGGGCAGTGTCTGCCACGGCCACCCACCACATCCACCCCGAAGGCATACCACGTGGAGGGTCAGGGAACCCAAGGCCAAGGGTGTCCCAACAGAAGGCCCGAGGGAGCTGGACCTGGGTGGATCACTAGTGGGGACGGCCAGAGGAAAGGACAGAAGGAGAGCTCAGGGTCACGCTCCGGACTTGTTTGGGGGTTGGCTGGATCCAGGACCTGGTGGACGCAGCACGGCTCGGGTGGTCACTTGAAGCTGGAGTGACCGGAACATCAGCAGTGAGTAAATACCCTAAACTGCACAACCCGACTCTGTCTTCATTTTACATCTACGCTGCACCACCACAACCCCCATCCTCTGCACCTGACCCCCTGAGGCTATACCCCACCCGTTGGGGGTTATACCATCACAAGCTGCACCTACACCATCAGCCTCAGCGGACCCTGCTGCAGCGGCGGCCATTGTGACCGCAATACAACGGGTGGCGTAGTCGACAATAAAGAACTTAATAACATCTGTAGGACTGCCACATACAACTGAGTTTGACACCCTGGGCACGGACCGGGTCACAGCCACTCGGAAGACTACAACCCCCATCTGATCCGGCTCCGGATATTCCCCCTAAAAGAATATGGCCCAGGGGGTGCGTCAACTTTGGCGTAGTCGGCAGGATTACGTGCCCGCAACACCCGGGTACTGCGTGCCTGAAGAAAAGTGCAAGTTTACCTCAAAAAGAAGTCTCCTGCCGGTTCCGGAGGGTCCCCGCCATCGGACTCCATCACAGGTCGATTCCAGCCGGTTGTCCGCCATTAACAGCTTTTTCCCGCCATCTGCAGAGTTTCCCGCCACTGGGAAGCGATTCCCGCCATTTCCAAAGGTTTCCCGCCTTGGAAGAGCGGACGCCATTATGGGCGTGCCAGAGGGTGGCGAGAGGCCACCTCCCATCGTGGGCCAGGACCTAAAATGGCGCCAAAAGTGGAAACCGCCCCCACCAACAGAGACTGTGATGCTAGAGGTGTCTGTCAGCGTGAAAGAACAGCCCCTGGAGCTGACAATCACCAAGTGGCCCCGGGACCGCCCTCGAAGTGGGAGGAGACGAAAGAAGAGAACAAAGATGGGTGTCGCTTGGAGCAGTCTAGAGCGAGCGCACCCGGAGGCAAGAAGCCTGGAGAAGAATATCGGAGGAGCTTACCCGGAGATGGCGAGAAAGCAGAGCAGCACCGGCCCGTTGGCCAGGAGCCTGCTAGAAACAGAGGAGGGAGAGCAGAGCAGCACCGGCCCGCTGGCCAGGAGCCTGCTGGAGACAACAGTAGGAGAGCAGAGCAGCACCGACCCGTTGGTCAGGAGCCTGCTGGAAACAACGACCCCACTAGGCCTAGTGGAGGTCCTAGCACAGCTCCCCCGAGACCGGGAGTGTGCGCAGACCGCTCTGGAGGGCCTCGCAAGGAGGATGGCCCGGGTGCAGCGAGAGACGTTGGCGGAGTGGAGCCGTGAGATGGCCCAGCAGACCGAGACCTGTCAGCGGAGCACGCCACCCGAGACGAGGAAACAGACCGCCTCTGAGGATGGCGCGGGAGGATTGAAGGCCGGAGACGGCGCCGAGAAGGGAGCCGAACGAGTGGAGGCAGGTAAAGGGGACGTCTATACCCCAAACCGGGAAACCGCGCACCTGCCCCAGCTCCCCGTCGCAGAGCCCGAAGTCTATCCTGCCGTGCCCGTCGCTGCAACGTCACCGCCGCAGACTAGGCCTCAAACGGGAGCCGCGACCCCTGTGACGTCACACGCCTCGACCCCGAGCGTGACCAAGCAGGAAGTACCACCAGCCTGGTCGCAAGGCCTAGTACCCCCGGGTGCCGCTATACCAACAGCGCCCCCTACCTCCGCGGAGCCCCCGGCCTGGTCGCAGGGCCAAGTAGCCCAGGGCGCCGCCGTCCTTACGGTGCCCTTTACCTTCCAGATGCCCCAGGCCTGGCCGCAAGGCCCGGGCAACCCGGGCGCTACCACCACCGCGCCCATAAAACCAAGAGTGCCGCATCTGGGAGAAAATCTATTTGCCCAGCATACGTGCCCGAACGGGTCTGAAGCTAAAGGTAACCACAAAGAAAGAGCAGGAGGACGCCGTCGTTAAGTACAGCGAAGTAGAAGCTGTATATAGTTGCCCGTCGGGGCACCGTGAACTGAAACTGTTACTGTTGCTAATATAGTCCCCGTTGGGACCAGCAAGTGTGAACTGTTACCCGTATTTCTCTAAATCCCACTGACCGAGGACTGAGAGCGGTCATTCCTCCCTAATACCTGGCCGAGGACTGAGAGCGGCCATACCCCTTGTAAATAGTTGCGCGTCCTAAAGCGCCCCCTACCGGTTTTATAGGAAAGCCACGAGTTCCAAAGACTGTCGCACTTTACCCGGTCACACGTTGCACAGTGACCGGAGGAGGAGCCAGAGGCGACGAGAATGTTTTATAAGAATGTTTTGCTGCTAATGTATGTTATTTTATATGTTTATACGATGTTGTTGATATGAAAAAAATTTTGTATGTTTTGGTGTTGTTTATGTCTTACAGCCCGAGGACGTGCTGTGATTTACCAGGGGGGAATGTAGCACCCTGAGGATTCGGCTGCTACAGGGGTATTGCACCTCAACCCAGAGGTGTGATATTCCACTCCCGGGTAAGGATGGAGTGTGGACCTGAGCTCGGTAGGCTGCATGCACTACATACATCCCATTTCCGAGGAACAGGCCGACAGTACTCCCACTTAGAAATGTGCAGGTACGACCGAGTCTGTTCCTGGCTGGAGTGGGAGGGGGGTGGTACATCCCAAGTAGTGTAGGGGCAGATAGGGGGAGCAGCCTGGGTAAAGATAGGAGCTCATTGGGTGCTGGTCACCTGAGCTCACACATAGAGGGTGTATATAAGGTGGGCACCATCAAAGAACAGGGTCAGTCTTTGCAAGTCAGTCTGTGAGAAGTCAGAGGAAGAGGAGCAGAGCAGCCCCAGAGAGAGAGAGAGGAGAAAGCCAGAAAGACCCAGAGGGGGAAACAGAAAAGGAACTCTGAGAACCCAAAGTCCATCAGCGGGTGAAGAGTTGGCAAAAGGGTACCGGATCCCAAGCTGGTGGGGGCAAAAGCACACCCTAGCCAGAGACCGGAGGCCGTGGGCAGTGTCTGCCACGGCCACCCACCACATCCACCCCGAAGGCATACCACGTGGAGGGTCAGGGAACCCAAGGCCAAGGGTGTCCCAACAGAAGGCCCGAGGGAGCTGGACCTGGGTGGATCACTAGTGGGGACGGCCAGAGGAAAGGACAGAAGGAGAGCTCAGGGTCACGCTCCGGACTTGTTTGGGGGTTGGCTGGATCCAGGACCTGGTGGACGCAGCACGGCTCGGGTGGTCACTTGAAGCTGGAGTGACCGGAACATCAGCAGTGAGTAAATACCCTAAACTGCACAACCCGACTCTGTCTTCATTTTACATCTACGCTGCACCACCACAACCCCCATCCTCTGCACCTGACCCCCTGAGGCTATACCCCACCCGTTGGGGGTTATACCATCACAAGCTGCACCTACACCATCAGCCTCAGCGGACCCTGCTGCAGCGGCGGCCATTGTGACCGCAATACAACGGGTGGCGTAGTCGACAATAAAGAACTTAATAACATCTGTAGGACTGCCACATACAACTGAGTTTGACACCCTGGGCACGGACCGGGTCACAGCCACTCGGAAGACTACAACCCCCATCTGATCCGGCTCCGGATATTCCCCCTAAAAGAATATGGCCCAGGGGGTGCGTCACATAGACATGTGATTTACTCTATGGAATGTAAGCACCTTTCATTTTATATTAGCACTAGTGTTGAGCGAGCACTAAAATGCTTTGGTGCTCGAAGCTCGGGCCGAGCTCACCGTGATACTCGGGTGCTCGACCCGAGCAACGAGCCCAATGTTAGTCTATGGGAGACCCGAGCATTTTTGCTGCGGCACCCCCGGCAGTCTGTAGAAAGCCTAAAAAGTGCCCAAAACGATAGTGACAGTGCTCAAATGACATGGGGACAGCATGGGGATCGCCCCAGGAAGCATTTATGACCCCCAGGTCACTGCTGTCAACAACGTGGTCAGAGGTATTAAGCCACTTTTACGGGCTCACAATAAAACGTTCAAAAAACGAAACTGAAACTGCTTTCCTGTGAAATATGTTAAGGAACATCCTTTCAGGGTAAAGACTTGTGTATAAGGTAAAATAAATAACCAAAGACAAAAATAGTCCTCCACACCTTGGGCTATGTTCACAAGTAGCATTTTTTTATGCGTTTTTGCACTTTTGTATTGCTTTCAACAGTGACAAATGCATTCACCGCGAAATGTCATTTTAACATTTTACAACCTTATCTGGCCATGTGGTGTTCGACACATGCATACAGTGCTGAAAAGACATGGGAAGAGCATGGGGAAGAGCCCTGGCAGCATCTCTGACACCCAGGTCACTGCCTAAAAGTGTGGCCATCAGAAGTGATACTTGCCGCATCAGAAGATGCAGACTTGCAACTATCCCCGTGCAAGTCCTTGTCCCAGGGCAGTGTTCAATTGTACCTCCCCCATTCCTTGCAATGCAAGTGTAGCACCCTGAGGACTCGGCTGCTACAGGGGTATTACACCTCAAGCCAGAGGTGTGGTATTCCACTCCCGGGTAAGGATGGAGTGTGGAACTGAGCTCAGATAGCTGCATACACTACATACATCCCATTTCCGGGGGACAGATCGACGGTACTCCCACCAATATATGTGCAGGTACGATTGTGTCTGTCCCTGGCTGGAGTGGGAGGGGGGTGGAACATCCCAGTAGTGTAGGGGCAGATAGGGGGAGCAGTCTGGGTAAGGCTAGGAGCTCATTGGGTGCTGGTCACCTGAGCTCACACATAGAGGGAGTATATAAGGTGGGCACCATCTTAGATCAGGGTCAGTCTTTTGTAGAGTGAGTCAGTCTTTGTGGAGTCAGAGGAGCAGAGCGGAGAGGCTCAGCCAGAAGGGCTGACAGGGAGTTGTGGGTCCGGCTGGGCCCAGCTCCAAGGCCAAGTCTGAGAGAGAGAGAGGAGTCAGAAGGACCCAGAGAGAAGAAGAAGGAACCCCAAGACCCCAGAATACAAACAGCAGGGTGAAGGGTTGGCACCCAGGGTACCGGATCCCAAGCTGGTGGAGGCCACTAATCCTCAGCCAGAGACCGGAGGTCGTGGGCAGGATCTGCCACGACCCTCACTAAATCCACTAGGAAAGCATACCAAGTATAGGGTCAGGGAACCCAGAAGAGGTGTACCCACCAAGAGACCCGAGGGAGCCGGACATAAGTGGATCTCTAGTGAGAACGGCCAGAAGAGAGGGAAAGTCAGACAGGAGCTCAGGACCACGCTCCAGAATTGCTTGGGGGTTGGCCGAGTCCAGGACCTGGTGGACGCAGCACGGCTCGGGTGGTCGCTTCAGGCCAGAGTGACCATAAGAACACCCGTAAGTAAAAACCCCTGAACTGCACAGCCCGACTCTGAGTCTTCTTGCTTAGCTCTCCTGCACCTTCACAACCACCATCCTCTACATCTGACCCCCTGAGGCTATACCCCTCCCGTTTGGGGTTATACTACCACAGCTGCACACATACCACCAGCCTCAGTGGACCCTTCTGCAGCGGCGGCCTTTTGACCGCAAATCAACGGGTGGCGTAGTCGACACTAAAGAACATTTAACAACATCTGTAAAGACTGCCACACACTGAGTTTGACACCCTGGGCACGGACCGGGTCGCCGCCACTCGGAGACTACAACCCCCATCTGATCCGGTTCCGGGTATCCCCAAACAGCACTGGCCCAGGGGGCGCGTCAACTTTGGCGTAGTCGGCAGGATTTCGTGCCCACAACCACCGGGTACTGCGTGCCTGAAGAAAAGTTCAAATTTACCTCAAGAAGAAGTCTCCCGCCGGTTCCAGAGGGTCCCCGCCATGGGACGCCATCACAGATCGTTTCCCGCCGGTTGCCCGCCATCTGCAGCTTTTTCCCGCCATCCACGGAGTTTCCCGCCATTGGGAGACGATTCCCGCCATTTCCAGAAGATTTCCCGCCTTGGAAGAGCAGACGCCATTATGGGCGTGCCAGAGGGTGGCAAGAGGTCACCTCCCATCGTGGGCCAGGTCAAGGAATGGCGCCAAAAGCGGAAACCGCCCCCACCAACGGAGACTGTGATGCTAGAGATGTCCATCAGCGTGAGAGAACTGCCCCTGGAACTGACAATCACAAAGTTGCCCCGGGACCACCTTGAATGTGGGCGGAGACAGAACAAGAGAGCGAAGATGGGTGCAACCTGGAGGAGTCTGGAGAGAGCGCACCCGGAGACAAGAAGTCTGGAGAGGACTCCGGAGGAGCCGTACCCGGAGATGGAGGGAGAGGCAGGCAGCACCGACCCAGTGGTCAGGAGCCTGTTGCAAGCGACAACCCCAGAAGGCCTGGTGGAGATCCTGGCACAGCTCCCCCGAGACCGGGAGCGTGCACAGACCGCACTGGAGGGCTTGGCTCAGAGGATGGCCCGAGTGCAGTGGGACGTCCTGGCCGCATGGAGCAGAGAGATGGCCCAGCAGGCTGGAACCCGCCAGCGAAGCACGCCACCCGAGACGAGGAGACAGACCGCCTCTGAGGATGGTGCAGGAGGAGTGAAGGCCGGAGACGGCGCCGAAGAGGGAGCTGAACAGATGGAGGCAGGTAAAGGGGACGTCACTACCCCGAGCCGAGAAACTGCGTGCCTGCCCCAGCTCCCCGTCGCAGAGCCCGAAATTCCCCCTGCCGTGCCCGTCGCTGCATCGTCACCACTCCAGACAAGGCCTCAAGCAGAAGCCGCGGCCGCGACCCCTGTGACGTCACGCACCTCAATCCTGAGCGCGGCAAAGCAGGAAACACCACCGGCCTGGTCGCAAGGTCTAGTACCCCCGGGCGCCGCAGTACCAACAGCGCCCTCTACCTCCACTGAGCCACCGGCCTGGTCGCTGGGCCAAGTAACCCCGGGCGCCGCCGTCTTCACGGTGCCCTTTACGTTCAGGGTACCCCAGGCCTGGTCGCAAGGCCTGGCGAACCCGGGCGCCGCCACCACCACCGCGCCCTCAACATCTAGAGTGCCACACCTGGGTGAAAACCTATTTGCCCAGCATACGTGCCCGGATGGGCAGCCCTTTATATGGCCACCGGAGTACTACCAACTGGAACTCCAAAAAGCAAGGCCCCTGTGCGAGCCCCTGATTCCGGCTCCGAAGCCCGTTAAGAGGACCCCGCTCCCGCTGGAAGAAGCGCAGTTCGAGTGGGACCCCACCGGAGGAGACCTCATGGGGTTCACTCAGGAGACTCGGGCAGCCGCAGCGGAGCGTGTGGAGTGCTGCCGCCAGCAGTTGGCAGTCTTCGAGCAAGAACGGAGAGAGAGGCGGGTCCGTGAGCAGCGGCTGCAGGAACAGAGCGCAGGGCAGAAGAGCAGGACCAGGAGAGACCCCCGTGCAGCTCATGGTCCCCGTGCCACCGGGACTGTGATTAAATTCCAATTGCAGCACGGGTGGGGCTTCATCAGGGATCACCACACCCCCGGCGACGTCTTTGTGACCAGAAGAGACGTGGAGTCCCATCTGCCGGAGGGACACAGAGGTCGTGACCTATATGTAGGGGACGAGGTCACGTTCACCCGGCACAAGTGTGCCAAAGGACCCTACGCCCTCCATGTACACCGGCTGACGGAGGAGGAGCTACGGTGTGAAGAGGAGCAAGAGGATCCGGACGGGTCTGAAGGAGGAGCAGGAGTACGCCGTCATTAAAGTACGGTAAAGAGACTGTACATAGTTACCCGTCAGGGTATAAGAACTGTTACTGCTGCTAGTTAAAATATAGTCCCCGTTGGGACCAGCAAATTGAACTGAAACCCGTGTGTCCCTATTCCCACTGACCGAGGACTGAGAGCGGTCATTCCTTTCCTAATACCTGGCCGAGGACTGAGAGCGGCCATATTTCCCCTTGTATATAGTTGCGTTTTTTAAGGCGCCCCCTACCGGTTTTATAGGAAACTGTTGTTTTTACTACAAGAGACTGTTGCACTTTACCCGGTCACAAGTTGCACCGTGGCCGGAGGAACAAGAATGTTTCCTATGAAAAGTTTTATGCTGATGATATATATAATGTTTTATATGTTTATGATGTTTTATGAAAAAAAAAAAATGTATGTTTGTGGATGTTTTTATTCTTTTACAGCCCGAGGACGTGCTGTGATTTACCAGGGGGGAATGTAGCACCCTGAGGACTCGGCTGCTACAGGGGTATTACACCTCAAGCCAGAGGTGTGGTATTCCACTCCCGGGTAAGGATGGAGTGTGGAACTGAGCTCAGATAGCTGCATACACTACATACATCCCATTTCCGGGGGACAGATCGACGGTACTCCCACCAATATATGTGCAGGTACGATTGTGTCTGTCCCTGGCTGGAGTGGGAGGGGGGTGGAACATCCCAGTAGTGTAGGGGCAGATAGGGGGAGCAGTCTGGGTAAGGCTAGGAGCTCATTGGGTGCTGGTCACCTGAGCTCACACATAGAGGGAGTATATAAGGTGGGCACCATCTTAGATCAGGGTCAGTCTTTTGTAGAGTGAGTCAGTCTTTGTGGAGTCAGAGGAGCAGAGCGGAGAGGCTCAGCCAGAAGGGCTGACAGGGAGTTGTGGGTCCGGCTGGGCCCAGCTCCAAGGCCAAGTCTGAGAGAGAGAGAGGAGTCAGAAGGACCCAGAGAGAAGAAGAAGGAACCCCAAGACCCCAGAATACAAACAGCAGGGTGAAGGGTTGGCACCCAGGGTACCGGATCCCAAGCTGGTGGAGGCCACTAATCCTCAGCCAGAGACCGGAGGTCGTGGGCAGGATCTGCCACGACCCTCACTAAATCCACTAGGAAAGCATACCAAGTATAGGGTCAGGGAACCCAGAAGAGGTGTACCCACCAAGAGACCCGAGGGAGCCGGACATAAGTGGATCTCTAGTGAGAACGGCCAGAAGAGAGGGAAAGTCAGACAGGAGCTCAGGACCACGCTCCAGAATTGCTTGGGGGTTGGCCGAGTCCAGGACCTGGTGGACGCAGCACGGCTCGGGTGGTCGCTTCAGGCCAGAGTGACCATAAGAACACCCGTAAGTAAAAACCCCTGAACTGCACAGCCCGACTCTGAGTCTTCTTGCTTAGCTCTCCTGCACCTTCACAACCACCATCCTCTACATCTGACCCCCTGAGGCTATACCCCTCCCGTTGGGGGTTATACTACCACAGCTGCACACATACCACCAGCCTCAGCGGACCCTTCTGCAGCGGCGGCCTTTTGACCGCAAATCAACGGGTGGCGTAGTCGACACTAAAGAACATTTAACAACATCTGTAAAGACTGCCACACACTGAGTTTGACACCCTGGGCACGGACCGGGTCGCCGCCACTCGGAGACTACAACCCCCATCTGATCCGGTTCCGGGTATCCCCAAACAGCACTGGCCCAGGGGGCGCGTCACAAGCGCAAGTATGCAGCCTGCCACGCACCCAACCCCAGGATGCAATACCATACTGCTTGCTTGCACTTGAAATTGGGCCTTTTAGGCATGTGGAGGCGGAATCTGGCCACCACGTCATGGCTGCGTTGGCGGCTTGGTATCCATACTCGGTCCCAAGCCGACCCGCGGCCAGGTGCCAACACACGGTCCCCAGCTGCCTGGGGGCGGCTGGGTGTCCATAAACGGTCCTCAGCCACCCCTATTTGTCCCAGTAACCTTCCCCACACTTTTCTTAGCCTGGCCTGCTTTAGGGCAGCATTGGCCGAGCCCACCAGACAACCAGACTCCTCCGGTGGGCCCTGGCTTCTCCATCAGGGGAGTTGAGAGTGCCAAGGTGAGGAGCATGATGATGATGATGATAGAAGTTAGCATCTGCTTTGTTTTCTTGGAATGCAAGCGTAAGTGTGCAGACTGCCACCCACCCACCCCAAGGCTGCAATACCATACTGCTAGCTTGCTTGCACTTGAAATGAGGCCTTTTAGGCTTCTGGAGGCAGACGCCGGCCACCATGTCATGGCTGCATCGCGGCCTGGTATCCATACTCAGTCACCAGCCGCCCGGCGGCAGGTCGTCCACACTCGGTCCCCAGCCGCCAGGGGGCGGCCGGGTGTCCATACTCGGTCCCCAGCCGCCCCGCGGCCGGGTGCCCACACACAGTCCCCAGCCTCCTGGGGGCGGCCGGGTGTCCATAAACGGTCCTCATCCACCCTTATTTGTCCCAGTAACCTTCCCCACTCTTTTCTTAGCCTGGCCTGCTTTAGGGCAGCATTGGCCGAGTCCACCAGACAACCAGACTCCTCCGGTGGGCCCTGGCTTCTCCATCAGGGGAGTTGAGAGTGCCAAGGTGAGGAGCATGATGATGATGATAGAAGTTAGCATCTGCTTTGTTTTCTTGGAATGCAAGCGTAAGTGTGCAGCCTGCCACCCACCCACCCCCAGGCTGCAATACCATACTGCTAGCTTAGCTTGCACTTAAAATGAGGCCTTTTAGGCTTGTGGAGGCAGACGCCGGCCACCATGTCATGGCTGCATCGGCGGCCTGGTATCCATACTCAGTCCCCAGCCGCCCCGCGGTCGGGTGTCCACACTCGGTCCCCAGCTGCTAGGGGGCGGCCGGATGTCCATACTCGGTTCCCAGCCGCCCCTATTTGTCCCGGTGCGCCTTATACACAAGCATGCACACCAAAGCATTACCTGTGCCCTCCCCAGTGCATTTAGTGGGAAGGACAGCCTATTCCGCTGTATTGTGTGCACGCCAACCCCCTGTTCATGGCACATGTGAAGATGGCTCCCACCCTACACCTGTCGTTGCAGACTTGCAACTATCCCCGTTCAAGTCCTTGTCCCAGGGCAGTGTTCAATTGTACCTCCCCCATTCCTTGCAATGCAAGCGCAAGTATGCAGCATGCCACCCACCCACCCCCAGGCTGCAATACCATACTGCTTGCTTGCACTTGAAATTGGGCCTTTTAGGCATGTGGAGGTGGAATCTGGCCACCACGTCATGGCTGCATCAGCAGCCTGGTATCCATACTCAGTCCCCAGCCACCCAGCTGCCAGGTGTCCACGCTTGGTCCCCAGCCGCCAGGGGGTGGCCGGGTGTCCATACTTAGTCCCCAGCCGCCCCGCGGCCGGGTGTCCATAAACGGTCCCCAGCCGCCCCTATTTGTCCTGCTGCGCCTTATACACAAGTGCGCATACCAAAACATTACCTGTGCCCTCCCCAGTGCATTTAGTGGGAAGGACAACCTAACCACAAACATGTGGACAAGTGAATGTGGCCAGGGATGGTCCATCTCACTGACGCTTTCACACTGGGTTAATATTGTGGAAGCTGGGAAACTTTTGGACACTGGGATGCAACTGGATTGCGGGTCCTGTGTCAGTATTCCGGATTTTCTAGGTAACCTTGTGAATGATTTTGCCCTTTGTTAAGATGGAGTTTGCTGTTTTTGTATGCCCTACTTCCTGTTCGTTTGTTTAAAACCCGGCTCAGGTGCTGGCTTCCTTGCTGGAGTATTCTGCTTCTGCTTCCCTTCAGTCAAGCTGCCTTGTCCTACTATTATCTCCCAGATCTCGTGTGTATTTACCAGGTTAATCTTCACGCCTGTGGCTCTGGACATTCTCTGCCTATGTAAGCTACACTCACTGTGTTATCATTAACCTGTTGACTTTGGAATTTAACCCTTGCCTCACTCCACCCGGTAAGAACTGTGTTTCTGAACTGTGTTGTTGTTTAACCCTTCGTTCACTCCCTCTGGTGAGGGCTGCTGGAACTATTTACTGGAATATTACTTAAATGTGAACTTGTTTCTGGACTTCCCTGAATCTACGCCTCATCTAGGATTAACTTGTGAACTTGTTCTTGGACTTCCCTGTGGCCACGTCACCTGTCTGTTAGACTTTCCTTTTGATCACATTTGTGTGAGGACTCCGTCGTAAGAACATTGCAGACTTGCTATATAGGTTCCAAAGACTTAATATCGCTGGACTTATTTCATTGTATGTCACTACGGGTTATCTGTATATTGTTTTTGGGTGTTATTGCTGTTGCACAAATACATTATTTGCATTAAAGAAACCCGTCTCTGCTTGTTCATTGCCCCACGCTATCAGAATCCTCGAGTTCCTACAATAGTATTACATCCTGGGTCAATCAGGCTTCAACACAAAGTTCAGAAGGTAGACAGCAGCAGTGGTCGGCCTCCTACACAATGAGTAAATTATTCATGATAATGAGGCCATCCATCTCCTTAGCTTTCTGTTCCTTGGAATGCAAGCGCATGTACGTAGTAGCGGCTAGGCCTGAGGTGGTCAGCGTTTTGGCGCATATCCTACCTCCTCCGAGGATTGCTGGATGTTTTCCTGCTACTATCCCAGTTCTATGACTTCTGTTAAAACAAAGCTTCAGGTGATAAATGATGGATGAGGTGGTGGCAAAGGAGAAAGAGCAGGAGGAACAGGGACCATTCATATCAAAATCAGGCCAGTCAACCACACATGTCTTGTAGGATATGTTTCTGTAACAAAAGGAGCGGTTCGGCTACACAGTTGTAGGGCATACAGTGATTTCAATGCCTACCAAAAATTTTGAGGCACTCCAATGCCCCTTGGAAGTGACATGGAGGTCAGAGGGCCTTAACTAAACCGTTTTTTCCATTTATAGCAACTGGGTCTCCTGTACACTGTTGGCCTTAGCAGTGAATAGAAGGCTTTCCAAAAATTATGAGGAACTGCAATGCCCCTTGAAACATATGTGGATTACAATGTACTAAAAACTTTCTACCCATTATTGGGGAGTGGGTCTCCCTTAGTGTTCGCCTATGCATTGAAAAGCAAAAGCTGACTAAAATTAGGAGGAAATGCAATGCCCGTTGGAAGAGTCGTGGAGGTTAGAGGTAATTAAAAACAACATTTCAATGCACCTTGGAAGAGCTATGGAGGTCAGAGTGGTTTAACAAGACAGTTTTAATGCCCCTTGGAAGAGACGTGGAGGTCACAGTAGCTTAACAAGACGGTTTTAATGCCCCTTGGAAGAGACATGGAGTTCAGAGTGGTTTAACAAGATGGTTTTAATGCCCCTTGGAAGAGACATGGAGGTCCCAGTGGAATAAAAAGACAATATAAATGCCCCTTGGAAGAGTGGTGGAGGTTACAGTGGAATAAAAAGACAATATCAATGCCCCTTGGAAGAGTGGTGGAGGTCCCAGTGGAATAAAAAGACAATATCAATGCCCCTTGGAAGAGTGGTGGAGGTCCCAGTGGAATAAAAAGACAATATTAATAACCCTTGGAAGAGACGTGGAGGTCACAGTAGCTTAACAAGATGATTGTAATGCCCCTTGGAAGAGACATGGAGGTCACAGTAGCTTAACAAGACGGTTTTAATGCCCCTTCGAAGAGTGGTGGAGGTCACAGTGGAATAAAAAGACAATATCAATGCCCCTTGGAAGAGACGTGGAGGTCCCAGTGGAATAAAAAGACAATATCAATGACCCTTGGAAGAGACGTGGAGGTCACAGTAGCTTAACAAGACGATTTTAATGCCCCTTACAAGAGCCATGCTGTACAGCATATTAAAAACATTATTCCCATTATTGGGGAGTGGGTCTCCCATAGTCTTTGCCTATGCCTTCCAAGCAAAAGCTGCCAAAAATTAGGACGGAGGAACTTGCAATGCCCCTTACAAGAGCCATGCAGTACAGCATATTAAAAACATTATTCACATTATTGGGGAGTGGGTCTTCCATAGTCTTTGCCTATGCCTTCCAAGCAAAAGCTGCCAAAAATTAGGACGGAGGAACTTGCAATGCTGGCAACACGGACAACGGTCACCCTGGTGGTATAGTGCTGGTGGAGGCTGAGGATAAGAAGAGCAAAAAACAGCCGAAATGAGGAAGCATATACCCATGTGTGGGTGTGAAGCGGTGCATGGGAATACACCTCCCGAAACAACACAGTGGATTTGACTTTGTTACTCTGCTGTCATTTGGTGGTGATGAGAAGTCTGTCCCAATCCAGCCCTTGTTCCTTTTGATAAGGGTCAGCTTGTCAGCATTGTCAGTTGACAGGCGAGTGCGCTTATCAGTTATAATTCCCCCAGCGGCACTAAAAACACGCTCCGATAACACGCTAGCGGCAGGGCAGGCCAAGACCTCCAAGGCGTACAGAGCGAGTTCATTCCAAGGGTCCAGCTTGGATACCCAATAATTAAAAGGCACAGAGGAATCACGGAGGACGCTGGTACGGTCAGCAAGGTACTCCCTCACCATCTTTTGAAACTTTCCACTCCTTGTGAGAGCACCCCGCGCCTCAAGGCCTCTAAGCTGGGCGGGTCTCAGAAAACTGCCCCAGAACGTTGACAGTGTTCCCCTGCCTCTGCTGGATTGGAGTTGCTTCTCTCTCGCCTGTACGCCTTGTTTGGGCAACGAACTGTGACCTCTGCCGCTAGTGTGTTCAGATGGGAATTTTTTTTAACAGTTCTGCAGCAAGGGCCTTCTGGTACTGCCCAATTTTTGTAGACCTCTCCACGTCAGGAATAAGAGAGTGAAAGTTCTCCTTGTAGCGGGGGTCTAAAAGTGTCACCAACCAGTAATGACTGTCACCCAACATTTTGACAACGCGAGGGTCACGGTTAAGGCAGCGTAACATAAAGTCAGCCATGCGTGCCAGACTGGTAACGGGCAAGACTTCCGTGTCCTCACCAAGATGACGACTGACCATGCTCTCCTCCTCCTCCTCCTCCTCCCCCCTGCCCTCAGGCCAAACACGCTGAACCGACGGTATGACAGTTGTACAGGTACTACCATCTACAGCGCATGATACCAGTTCCTGTTCTTCCTCCTCCTCCTCCCCCTCTCCCTCATTGTCCCCCAATGCATATTGGGATGAGATGAGGCTGGGCTGTGTGTAATCGCCTGCTACGGGTTCTTGATCTATCTCATCATACTCTGGCTGCAATGCCTCCTCTTTAATTCTCTGCAGAGAGCGTTGCAAAGACAGACAAGTGGGATGCTGACGCTAATGATGGCGTCATCGCCACTCACCATCTTGTGGACTCCTCAAAGTTTGTCACGATGGTACATATGTCAGACATCCAGGTCCACTCCTGAGTTCTTCTGTGTGGAGTCTGAACTGAATATCGACGGCCTTGTTGCAGCTGGTACTCCACAACTGCTCTCTTCTGCTCACAAATCCTTTGCAACATGTGGAGGGTAGAGTTCCAACGTGTGGGGACATCACACACCTGTCGGTGTGCCGGAAGCTGCAAACGCTGCTGCAACACAGAAAGGGCGGCGGAAGCTGTGGCCGACTTCCAAAAATGAGCTGACAGGCGGCGTACTTTGAAGAGCAGATCTGGCAACTTGGGGTACAATTTAAGAAACCGCTGAACCACGAGGTTAAGCACATGAGCCAGGCATGGTACATGTGTGATCTCGCCTCGCCTCAGAGCCGCCACCAGGTTACGGCCATTGTCACACACGACCATACCTGGATGTAGGTTCAGCGGTCTCAGCCACAGATCTGCCTGCTCTTTCACAGCTGTCCACAACTCACAAGCAGTGTGAGGTTTATCACCTAAGCTTATGAGTTTCAGCACAGCCTGTTGCCGCTTGGCTGAGGCAGTACTGCAGTGCTTCCAGCTTATAACTGATGTGGTGATATCTGAGATGGAGGCTGAACATGAGGAGGAGGATGATGCACAGGAGCTGTACACTTTGGGGGCTACTCTGACTGACAGAGGGCCCGCAATCCTCGGTGTGGGGAGGATGTGTTCCGTCCCAAGGTCCGACTGGGTCCTGGCTTCCACTATGTTTACCCAGTGTGCCGTCAGGGAGATGTACCATCCCTGGCCACAAGCACTTGTCCACGTGTCCGTTGTCAGGTGGACTCTCCCAGTAACTGCGTTGTTGTGGGCACGGCAGATGTTTTGGGACACGTGCTTGTGTAGTGTGGGGATGGCACACCGGGCAAAATAGTGTCTGCTGGAGACGGAGTACCGAGGAACGGCCACCGCCATAAGGTTGCGGAATGATTCCGTCTCCACCAGCCTAAAAGGCAGCATTTCCAACGCAAGCAGTCGTGAAATGTGTGAATTTAGGACTGTGGCCTGTGGGGCGTTGGCTGCGAATTTGCGCTTTCGTTCAAAGGTCTGGGATATGGACAATTGAACGCTGCGGTGGGACGTGGACGTGGACGTTGATGCTGTTTCTTGAGAAACTGCCATAACAAGTGAAGACTGAGAGGAGGGGGCATCTTTGCATGCAGTATGAACAGGGGATTGCCTTGCACGCACAACAGGGGGTTCTCTTACACGCACAACAGCGGAAGAAGCAGTGGTGACATCCGCTGACACTGGTCGTGGACCCTGGGGTTCACCCCACAAAGTCGGGTGCTTTGCTGACATGTGCCTTATCATGCTGGTGGTGGTCAGGCTGGTAGTTTTGTCACCCCTGCTGATGCTGGCCTGGCAGGTGGTAAAAATGGCCTTTTTGGGGTTATCAGCAGAGTCTTTAAAAAAATTCCAGACTCTGGAAGACCTATCGGTTGTATTGGCAACGTCCCTCGTGTTGGTGTTACGGGGAACGGTTGCCCGCCTTCTGTCTGCGGCCACCACACTGCTTCTTTCTGCCTGTTGGGGTACTCTGCCTCCCTCCCCCTGTGTGCTGCTGGCCTTGCTCTGCGTGTCCTCCTGCCACATTGGGTCAGTTACTAGATCATCCACCACCTCCTCCTCTTCCACTTCCGCGCCACGGTCCCCCTCCTCACTTCGTGGCAATTGTGTCTCGTCATCGTCCACCTCAGCGTCGCCTTCCTGTGGCCGTGGCTGTTCAAATATTTGGCCATCGCTACATGGGATCTCCTCTTCCACCACTTCAAGCGGAAATGGACCAGTGAACAGCTCTTCAGAGTGTCCAACTGTGGGATCAGTTGCTGTCTGACGACACTCTGCATGGTGGGAGAAAGGAGCATCAGGGTGAGGAGGAGTATGCGGTCGAGACTCACGGTTACTAAGACTTGACCGTGTGGAAGACAGACCGGAGGTGGTGGTGCCCAGGTGACTGGAAGTATTATCTGCTATCCAATTAATAACCTGTTCACAATGATCTGTTCGCAGTAGTGGTCTTGTTGTGCTTCCCTAGTAATTCGGTCAAGAACTGGGAGCGAGAAGATTTGGCTGTTGGTTGTGGCACATTTTCACCTTGGCCACGGCCCCAACCTCTGCACGCACCATCACCAGAACGTCCAGTTCCACGTCCCTTGCCACGTGCCTTGCCCATTGTAAATGAAGTAAAATAGCTTACACTCGCACTATCAATGGCAAAAGGGTAATAAAAAGGAGATTAGAACTGTGGAAGAGGAAAACCACAGTTCTAGTTCTCTGGCCTACACCAGAATCTTTTAAACAGATATATTTGTGTCTGAACAGTCAGTGAGACACTCAAACTGGTTTTTTTTATGGAAAAAAAGGCAAAAAAGTGCATAATACAGAGATTTGAACCGTGGAACTGCAAAACCACAGTTCTAGTTATCTGGCTGAAACCTGACTCTTTTAAACAGATATATTTGTATCTGAACACTCACAGACACACTCAATTTTTTTTGGGGGGGGGAAATACCAAAAGGTTAATAAGACGGGTATTTATACAGTCTGACTGAGGAAAAAAAAACAAAAACAAGATTTAGATGAAAAAAAAAGGATTTTTCCTTGCCCCTGAGACCTGGGGCTAAGTCTAGCAATTTGAGCAGCAGGAGCACACAGGACTGTAATGCAGTGTTTGTTGGTATAACTACTGCGTCTCCTATACAGCCTGCCTGCCTGGTATCTAGGATGGATATTAGTCCTCAGAAGGACTGTTTGTTAGATTTTGCAGGCTTTAGACACCCTACACTACCTATTTTGCAGTATAAATCTCTCCCTAGCTCAGCAGCAAGATGGCGGCGCCCGGTTTTAAATACTCGAGATGACGCTGTGCGGCCAGCCAATCACTGTAATGCCCACAAACAACATGGCTGCGGCATTACAGTGACTGGCTGGCAATCCCTGCATGTTCATTGGCTCTGTAAAGAGCGCCAAACATGCAGGGCAGAGACCTGAGCTCCCGCCCGAGTAACCCGAAAATGCTTGGTGCTCGCCGAACATCCCGAGTAGTGAGATGCTCGGGCGAGTACCGAGCAGTGTCGAGCTTGCTCGCTCAACACTTATAAACTTATAATGGATGAAATCTTCGGCTGGATTGAATTTTCCCCACAGACGTCCAGCGCACCTGGAGCGCCGCTGGAGAAAACGTGTTTGTAGCATGTACCAGGGTTGTCGCCATCTGTGCTTAGTTGTTCTTTGTGTATGAGGTGCAACTTCATCCAGGTCACGCTGCAATGTATCATTATAATATTTCAGTGCAGAGTCAGGACATGAGAGGGAGAAGATTGGGGCCAATGATGACTGCAATTTCTTTTTAAGCTTCTGGGTGTTAATGGCACGTATAATTCTATAAAGGTGGTAAATAGAGGTGTCCTGAGTGGGGCGACAGTTACTGACAGAGAATGAAAGAAGGTTGTGGTCAGAGAGTGGAAGAGGAGAGTTAGTAAAGTCATGTACTGTGCAGAGCTGGGAGAAGATCAGGTCCAGCGTGTTTCCATCTCTGTGAGTAGGAGAGTTAGTAAGCTGTGAAAGGCCGAAAGAGGAGGTTAGAGATAAAAGGTGGGCTATACACAACCGCCACTCGCAGGGAGAAGGGCCCCTAGAGTCTGACAGAGTGGACCTCAAAAGAAGGGTGCTGGGGGGATAAGCTGAAAAGTATATTTGGCTGATAGGAGCAGACCAACACCTCCACCTTGTCTTCTCTCAGGTCTGAGGGTATGTGAAAACTGTAGGTCACTATATGAGAGAGTAGAAGCGGCGGTGGTGTCCGACTGCTGGATCCAGGTTTCAATAAGAGCCAGAAGGTTAAGAGAATTTGAAAGGAAAAAGTAATGGATGTAGGAGAGTTTGCCACATAGTGACTGAGCAAAGGGCACAATTGAAAGAGACAGAAGGTATACAGGGAATATTAGTGAGATTAGCAGGGTTTCTGAGTGTAGTAGGGGAGGGATTCGACTTACTATTACAAGAAGGGCTAGGGTTGGGAGAGATATCTCCTGCGACTAGGAGGAGGATAGAGAGAGTGAGCAGATGGTTAAGTGATTTGTGAGAACGTTTGTGTTGCATGTTGGGAGTGAATGGATCTGTGCAATTTAGGATAGGGAAAAGAGCATGAGTGCTATACATAGGAGAGGAGAGAGGGGCCAATATGGATAGAGTACAAAGAGTGTGTGTGAGGACAGTGGATGTGAGTGAATGCAGCAGCCAGAATATAAATGATACAATTACATATGGTGCATATTTGTTGCAATGCAAATGTTGTGGAAGTAGTTTTCTTTGAATGTCTTACCTGTATCCTGCCCAACTGCCATGATTAACTGCAGCCACTTTGAAAAATAGACCGATAAAATGAACATAAATGCCCCCCTACATAAATGCATCCCCAAAGCTGTGTCTGAATATATAGGAGGGTTTGCTCTTAGAACTATCACTAAATTAGCTCGTTAACAATCAATCAACTAGCTTAAGACAGCAGGAGGCAATAAATGCACAGAGAAATAAACAAGTTTACAGACCAGCATGGATCGTAAACTGAGGAAAACATCAGGGTACAAATTCAGCTTTAAAGGGATGAATGGAGTATTTACCAATAATTCAGGGTTGTAGAGATGAGAATGCACGCTTTAAAGGGATGAATGAAGTATATACTAATAATTCAGAATTGCAGAGATGAGAATGCACATTTTAAAGGGATGAATGGAGCATATACCAATAATTCAGAGTTGCAGAGATGAGAATGAAAATGCATCTTGGCTGTCCCTGAACCGGAAACCACTCTGCAGTCCCTGAACCTGAAACTGCTCTGTCGGTACCTAAACCTGAAGCCGCTCTGGTGGTACCTGAACATTAAACAGTCTCGTTGGTACCTGAACCTGAAACTGCCTTGTCAATCCCTGAGCCTGAAACCACTCTGCGGTACTTGAACCAGAAATTGCCTTGTCGGTCCCTGAGCCTGAAACCACTCTGTGGTACATGAACTTGAAACCGCCTCATCGGTCCCTGAACCTGAAGCCACTCTGGCGGTACATGAACCTGAAACCGCCTTGTTGGTCCCAGAACCTGAAACCGCTCTGGCAGTATCTGAACCCGAATCCACTCTGTGGTACCTGAATCCAAAACCTTCGTGTCGGTCCACGAACCTCAATATCTGAACTTGAACCCGCCTTTCTGAATCTAAACCTGTTCCTGAGCCCGTCCTGTCAGAAGATGATCCTGAGTCTTAAATCCGTCCGTCTGAACCTGAACCTGTTCCCGAGCCCGTCCTGCCAGAACCTGTTCCTGAGTCTGGAATCCATCCTGTCAAGACTCCAGAACCTGTCTAGTCTGAACGAGCAGCAGTGTCCATTTTGGCAAGCGTTCCAAAATCTGCATTGTCTGAACCAGCATCAGTATCCGGTCCTGATTTGGACTCTGAGTCCGTACCTGCATTCCTGACCCTTGGGGTCAGCTGCTGCAGTACTAGGGACTTCCCAGGAGTGGTACCTGGTGGCTACCTGCAGCTCAAACCTAACTCCACCATCAGGAGCTCTTGTGAAAACCAGATAGCCAGTTAGCCACACTCCTCATGCCATAGTTTTTGGTTCAAAATGCTAGTCGGGCCAAATATTTTTGTGACTCGTGGATAACTAAGAAATAAGCAGCTTTATTTGGCAAAATTAAAAAAATATTGGATATGGCCTGGATGGGGAAAACGTTTGCAGTGGCTGATTTTCACCTTTTCTTGCAATGAATGGTAACACTAAGCGAAAAGTTTTACGCTAACCAGAGAATGGCTAAGGTGTCACATGCCATAGATGGAGGAGGTTCTTCTAGGATGGTGAAACAGCGGTCAGTAACAATACTCCAATGACACCTGATGATCTTCTAGATGTGGCTATATCTCCAAGTGCAGGTGTAAGTGAGATATGGTGCATCACTGTCTAGAATTGTATTAATGCCCTTTACTGCAGTTGCTTTATAACATACTTGTGTCTGACTGTGCTGCATCTAGCAGTCCACTATCTTCAGCATTATACTTCATATAATTTATACCATATACATATATTTTATGGTATATATTATAAGCCATAATAACATTTTATTTAATATGTTTTCAGAATCTAAGAGCAATATTAGCAACCTTTATTAAGCGTTATAGGAACTGCTTGGTCCTGTAGATCACCAGTGTATCGCGTTGACGTTAAAGGGGTTGTCCAGTCCAAATCGATAAGTCTGCAGTCACTCTGAGTGACTGCAGACTTACAGTACAGACCAAAAGTTTGGACACACCTTCTCATTTAAAGATTTTTCTGTATTTTCATGACTATGAAAATTGTACATTCACACTGAAGGCATCAAAACTATGAATTAACACATGTGGAATTATATACTTAACAAAAAAGTGTGAAACAACTGAAAATATGTCTTATATTCTAGGTTCTTCAAAGTAGCCACCTTTTGCTTTGATGACTGCTTTGCACACTCTTGGCATTCTCTTGATGAGTTTCAAGAGGTAGTCACCGGTGGCTACTTTGAAGAACCTAGAATATAAGACATATTTTCAGTTGTTTCACACTTTTTTGTTAAGTATATAATTCCACATGTGTTAATTCATAGTTTTGATGCCTTCAGTGTGAATGTACAATTTTCATAGTCAAGAAAATACCGAAAAATCTTTAAATGAGAAGGTGTGTCCAAAATTTTGGTCTGTACTGTATGAATCCCCATAGCGCATGCACTGTGCACTGCAAGGATTTGTCGGTTTCTGAGCTGGGAATGGCGGTGATGTATGCAATATGCATACTCCCTGGCAGAAGTCATCTAGAGGGCATCTAGTCAGCTGCGCCCTCGCTCCATACACTAGAGATGTTTTTAGTTGTACAGGTGACATGAGGGAGATAGTGGGAATTATGGGAGTTATGGTAGAACCACACACAGATGGCAATTTCAGGTTTAGGTATGTTAGCAGAGGTAGGAAACTTGGACTATACTTAATGAGGCATATTTATCAGTGAAAGTACCCCACATTTGTAGCACAAAGTGCATTTTCAGTTAGACATATTTAATATTTGTTTTTGCCGGAATGAATGTATTATTTCATAGACTCGACACTTTTGTTTCTAAAGCTCGAAAGTGAGTATAGCATCCATGTGTCTAAGTTTTAGTCATATTTATGAACTGTTTATGCCAATTTTGTCAATGCAAAAAGTTGACGCACTTTATGTTATGCATGAAGTGGAAAGTTTTTCTGAAGGTTAACATTTCTTTTTTTTTTTTTTTTGACAAACTTGCACAGCCTTCAAAAGAAATATTAACTCCAGCAAGCAAATCTGACAGTGTAATGCACTTGTTCCTATTGGAAAAAAAACCAAATTCCAAGAATGCAATGATTTGGAAATGTCTTATAGCCATATTTTATTCACAACAGAACACAGATCAAAAGTTGAAAATGAGACATTTTTCAATTTCATTTGAAAAAAATAACTAGTTTGGAAAGTAATGGCAGCAACATATCTCTAAAAAGAGCATGCTAGAGAGGCTGAGTCTCTAAGAAGCAAAGATGGTCAGAGTTTCACCAATCTATGAACTTCGTTTAAAAATTGTGAAACAATTTCAGAAAAATGTTCCTCAACAAAAAACTGCAAAGACAGGGGTGGCGCCGGATGGTTTCTGTCAACATAGAGAGTGCATAGAGAGCAGTGGCTGTAACTGCACCCCGGCACTGACTGACAGCTGGCCATAGTGCTGAGCTACTGTCTGTCAGTGCCGCGTGGGGGACAGTTACAGCTGTCGCTCACTATACGCAGAGAGGTGACTGAACCGGCACCAGCGCCATCCCCGTGATTGAAACCCAAACGCTACCGAAGAAATAAAGTTAATTTTCTTCTGTAAGCGTGGGTTAAGTGCCCGGCAGGATCAGAACGCTGTTAACCTGCAGATTAACCCCATATCTGCAGGATAATAGTGTTTTTCCACATGACAGGTTCCCTTTAAATGGGATTATCTATTACTAATATTATTCTGCTTGGAGGTAATCAAGATTTACTGCAAGACCAATATTTCTAATAATACTGCTACATAAGATTGAATAATAATAATACCACAATATAGCGATATAAGAGACAAATACCAACAACCCTGAACCAAATTTTACCAGCATAACAGTATTGATAATACCACCATTCAACCTCACAGACCCCTATATAGTATGATGATCCTCCCAACAACCCTTATATAGTTTGATGGTCAACTCCACAGCTATTTATATAGAATGATGATGATCCCCCAACAAAACCCTATATAGTATGATAATCTACCCCACACCCCTATATAGTATGATGGTCCACCACACAGCCCCCTACATAGTATAATGGTCCATCACAGCACCTCATATAGTGTAATGGTCCATCTCACAGCCCCCTATATATTATGATGGCCTCTCCAACAGCCCCCTATATAGTATGATAGTCCATCCAACAGCCCGTTATATAGTATGATGGTCCACCCCACAGCCCCCTATATAGTATAATGTTCCTCCCAAAAGTCCCCTATACAGTTTGATGGTCCACCCAACAGCCCCCTATCTATAATATAACTGGGGATGCATCGCTCTGTCTGAAGCCTTTATAGACTGCGCATGCGTGACGCGCAGTCTGGCTCCAGACAGAAGCAGGCATCCAGCCGTTACAGGTAAGAGGAGGTGTATGGCGCCAGAGATCGCGGTATGCGTAGACACTGAACGCATACTGTGATCTCCGGCGCCATACTTACCTGACCTGGAGGAGCGTTTCCGCGGCGCCTCTCTTCGCCGGAGACCGGGGCAGGAGTGAGGCGTTGGATCGGTTCATGCGCATAGCGCTATCCGGCGCCATTTTACTGAAGACACATTTACAGTGTGTCTTCATCAAAATGGTGCCAGACAGCGCGGTGCTCCGGGGCCTCACTCCTCCCCCGGCCTCGGGCAGAACAGGACGCAGCAGCGCTGGAGTACAGAGAAGAAAGGTGAGTATAACTGTTTATTTTTTTGTATGTGTGTACAGTGTGAAAGGGATGAGGGGGCCAAACATACCAGGATTGTGGGGTGAGGGGACCATGCATATACCAGGATTGTGGGGTGAGGGGTACCACATATACCAGGATTGGGGGTGAGGGGTACCACACATACCAGGGTTGGGGGTTGAGGGGTACCACGCATACCAGGTTTGGGGGGTGAGAGGACCACGCATACAAGGATTGGGTGTGAGGGGTACCACGCATACCAGGATTGGGGGGTGAGGGGACCACGCATACCAGGATTGGGGGGTGAGGGGACCACGCATACCAGGATTGGGTGGGTGAGGGGACCACGCATACCAGGATTGGGGGGTGAGGGGTACCACGCATACCAGGATTGGGGGGTGAGGGGTACCACGCATACCAGGATTGGGGGGTGAGGGGTATCACGCATACGAGGATTGGGGGGTGAGGGGGCCACGCATACCAGGATTGGGGGGTGAGGGGCCACGCATGCCAGGATTGGGGGATGAGGGGACCATGCATACAAGGATTGGGGGGTGAGGGGACAATGCATACAAATATTGGGGGGTGAGGGGACCATGCATACCAGGATAAGGATGAGGGGTGCCATGCATACCAGGATAGGATGAGGGGTGCCATGCATACTGGGATTGGGGATGAGGGGTGCCATGCATACCGGGATTGGGCATGAGGGGTGCCATGCATACCGGGATTGGGGATGAGGGGTGCCATGCATACCGGGATTGGGGATGAGGGGTGACATGCATACCGGGATTGGGGATGAGGGGTGCCATGCATACTGGGATTGGGGATGAGGGGTGCCATGCATGCAGGGATTCAGATGAGGGGGGCCATACATACCAGGATAGGGATGAGGAGTGCCATGCATACCAGGATTCGGATGAGGGGTGCCATGCATACCAGGATAGGGATGAGGGGTGCCACGCATACCAGGATTGGGGTGAGGGGTGCCACGCATACCAGGATTGGGGGTGAGGGGTGCCACGCATACCAGGATTGGGGGTGAGAGGTGTCACACATACCAGGATAGGGATGAGGGGTGCCATGCATACCAGGAATGGATGGTGGGGACAGGATGGAGGCAGCACAAATACCAGGAGGGGGGCAGCACATACTAGGTTGGGAGACCATATACCAATAAAATTGCTCACCACTCGGGCGTAGAACGGGTTCAATAGCTAGTATAGTATAATAGTCCCCCCAACAGCCCCCTATATAGTATGACAGTCCACCCAACAGCCCCCTATATAGTATAATAGTCCCCCCAACAGACCCCAACATTAGTATGACAGTCCACCCAACAGCCACCTATATAGTATAATAGTCCCCCCAACAGACCCCTACATTAGTATGACGGTCCACCCAACAGCCCACTATATGGTATGATGATCCATCCCACAGCCCCCTATTTAGTATAATGGTCCCCACAACAATCTATTATGTAGTATGGTGGTCCACCCCACAGCTTCCTATATAGTATAATGGTTCCCTTAACAGTCCCCCTATATAGTATGATGGTCCTCCCCACAGCTTCCTATATAGTATAATGGTTCCCTTAACAGTCCCCCTATATAGTATGATGGTCCATCCAACAGCTCCTTATATAGTATGATGGTCTACCCAATAGCCCCTCATATAGTATGATGGTCCACCCCACAGCTCCCTATCTAGTATAATGCTTCCCCATAGCCCCCCCCAAAAATAAAAATCCTTATAGTCACCTAATCCAGACTCCGGATCCTCCGCAGCCTCTATCTTGTGTTTTATCAGGTCTCTCAGTGAATGCTGGTGGTGCGATGCAGTGATGTCATTGCGCCACCAACATCCCCTGAGTGGTGCTGGCCTCCGGCAGCCCGCAGTCAGAGGTGAAGCCAGCTACTTGCTGGGGTAAGTGATGGAGCATGGAGCCAGTGACTCTGTGCTTCATCTCAACTGTTAACAGTATTGGCGTCTTGAGGACACTGATACTGTTAACAGAATAGCAGACAATGCTGCAATGGCTGGACCGGCCCATCTGGCTTTTGCTAGAATTGCCAGTCTGGCCCTGTATATTAGTAATGCCTCTTGATCTCCTATATATACTAATAATTCCCCATGATCCCCCCCATATATACTAATATTGCCTGTTGATCTTCTCATATATACTAATAATGCCTTCTGATCCCTCCATATATGCTAATATTGTCTGCTGATCCTACCATATATACTAATTACCACCTTTGAGTTCCTCCACAAAGAGCTATAGTGCGGCAGAATATAAAACAAATATATGGGCCTGCACGTTGGCTCAGTGGTTAGCACTGCAGCCTTGCAGCCCTGGGGTCCTGGGTTCAAATACCACCAAGGACAACATCTGCAAGGAGCTTGCAAGTTTCTCCTTGTGTTTGTGTGGGTTTCCTCCAGGTTCTCCAGTTTCCTCCCACACTCCAAAGATATACTGATAGAGAGTTTAGATTGTGAGCCCCGATTGGGACAGTGCCAATAACACTTATGAAGCACTGTGGAATTACTGGTGCTATAGAAGTGAGTAAAATAAATAAATGTAAATACACAATTAACTCCCAGATCCTGAGGGGTCAGCATAGTCAGATGTGCAGCACATTTGGAGAAACAAGGTGACATCATTGTGGTGCCAGAGACTGGGAGGATTGCCATTTATTAGGCTGCAAGTGTAAAGCCTACAAAACAGATAGAGATAGGACAGAGACACCAGGGCTCCCTGCTCTACCATAGGGATTAATTGTATCAACTTCCTATGCACACTGAAACATTTAAGTGTGATGGTTGCTCTTGGTGGGCCGGGGGAGACCTTCCCCTGATTCCCTTTAGGTACGCTATTGCTGCTTTGTCTATTTTGGGATTGGAGCTCTGCATCAGAAATAATTTTCTTTGATTTACAAAAAGAAATATCAAGGAACCAATCGGGAAAGACAAAAAAAAAATACAATATATACAGGCGGACATTACAACATTGGAAAGTTAATAAAAAGGCATATCAATAAAGGAGAAACAGAACAGTGATTTTGTATTCAGCGTGCATTTAGCACTGCAATTTATTATTCCTGAAAATATAAAAAAAGCCTAAGGGGATCGCAACCCTCAAAAAATCTAAATTAATAGAACCATTAATTCTCCTAATCTGCTATCATTATGGCTGCATCACATGTTAATAAGTAATTATCAAGCAATTATGTATTCAAATTGTATTCACTAAACTATGATAGGAAGCAACAACTATCAGAGTACTAATTATCTTTATCTTGAATACTTTACTGCTCAGCACCATTTGTATTGTAATTTCTATTATAAGAGAATTTCCAGCTTTTTAAGACTGGGTTTATACTACCTAATCGGCGGCGATAAGCAACATGTTGGTGACATGTTTGCCACTTGGTGGTCATTTATTAGCCTGTTCGCACAAGCAGACCACAGTAATAAATCACTGAACACAGTAATAAATCATGATGTATGCATAGGCTGTCATTGATCTCGGAAGCACAAGTGCTGCTAATACAGAATGATGTGCTACCGAGAACCATGATATTTAAGCAAGTCATAAGATAATTTCACCAACGAACGAGTGTTTTACTCGTTTAAGTGATCAGGAGCCTGTTTACACTGCTTGATTATCGTCAAGGATAATCATACAATGTAAATGCACCTTAAGACTCATTTGTTTAAGTATAAGTGTTCACTGGTGGTTTAGTAATCTGTACTTTATTAATATTCTGTCCTTGATCTCCATGCTCTAAATTGCTGGTAAGCTTATGATAGGCTTGTGGTTATACATAGCAGCCAATCAGAGGAGGCAGAGCTGCAGCAAGAGGGAGAGAACAGCAGTCTGGACCAATCATGAGGCAGGGGGTGTGTCTCAGACAACCTTAAACTCCCTGTAGACACTAAATGTAAGCTGTACTCACAGATCACAGCTCTGATGTAATGGAGGGGCAATGTCTGCGGAAAAGTAATGGTAATCATACCCTTGTTGGTATTGCCTAACCTATTTTTTGTGAGTCCCTGGCCAGACAGTAACTTTAAATTCATACTTGCCCTAAATATTAGATAATCCATCTCTTTGAATTTAAGGATTATTACTATATCATCAAATAAAGATTATTTCTGTACTGAAAAGTTAAAGAGCTAAGGAGGAAGAACTAGGGCCTGAAGGCTCCTGTAAAATTGCACCAATGTGGATGCGCATCATAATTCAAGCAGGACTCCTAGCCGTTTCATAAAGTTATCATATTTCTTTATGGAAAAAGGTAAAGAGTAGTGATGAGTGAACGTGATCGCCACTGCTCAGTACTCGCCCGAGAATCTTACTGCTCGAGATGCTCGGCGCCCGCCGAGTATTTCCTGGTTGCTCGGGCGGGAGCTCGGGTCCCCTCCCTACATGTTTGGTGCTCTTTAGAGAGCCAATGAACATGCAGGGATTGCCTGCCACACACTGTAATACCGTAGCCATGTTGGTTGTGGCATTACAGTGATTGGCTGGCCGCACAGCGTCATCGGGTCTATATAAGACCTGGCGCCGCCATGCTCGTCACAGTCTACCCCAGAAACAGGCAGTGTAGGGAGAGGTGCTGCTGCGTCAGGGAGAGATTTTCTTCTTTATTAGTTAGTGTAGGTATACCACAACATCTATATATATCCATCTGAACTAACAGTCCTTCTGAGGACTAATCCAGCTGCATCTATTCAGTGGTGACGGAAAGAGTTAGGCAGGCAGTGCATGCGGCAGACTGTAGTGCATATAGCAAGAGGGTCCATTGAACGTCCTGTTAGTCTAGGTATTTCACAACATATATTTTATATATATATATATATATATATATATATGTATATATATATATATATATATATATATATATATATACACAGTACAGACCAAAAGTTTGGACACACCTTCTCATTTAAAGATTTTTCTGTATTTTCATGACTATGAAAATTGTACATTCACACTGAAGGCATCAAAACTATGAATTAACACATGTGGAATTATATACTTAACAAAAAAGTGTGAAACAACTGAAAATATGTATTATATTCTAGGTTCTTCAAAGTAGCCACCTTTTGCTTTGATGACTGCTTTGCACACTCTTGACATTCTCTTTATGAGCTTCAAGAGGTAGTCACCGGAAATGGTCTTCCAACAATCTTGAAGGAGTTCCCAGAGATGCTTAGCACTTGTTGGCCCTTTTGCCTTCACTCTGCGGTCCAGCTCACCCCAAACCATCTCGATTGGGTTCAGGTCTGGTGACTGTGGAGGCCAGGTCATCTGGCGTAGCACCCCATCACTCTCCTTCTTGGTCAAATAGCCCTTGCACAGCCTGGAGGTGTGTTTGGGGTCATTGTCCTGTTGAAAAATAAATGATGGTCCAACTAAACGCAAACCGGATAGAATAGCATGCCGCTGCAAGATGCTGTGGTAGCTATGCTGGTTCAGTATGCCTTCAATTGTGAATAAATCCCCAACAGTGTCACCAGCAAAGCACCCCCACACCATCACACCTCCTCCTCCATGCTTCACGGTGGGAACCAGGCATGTAGAGTCCATCCGTTCACCTTTTCTGCGTCGCACAAATACACGCTCGTTGGAACCAAAGATCTCAAATTTGGACTCATCAGACCAAACCACTGATTTCCACTGGTCTAATGTCCATTCCTTGTGTTCTTTAGCCCAAACAAGTCTCTCCTGCTTGTTGCCTGTCCTTAGTAGTGGTTTCCTAGCTGCTATTTTACCATGAAGGCCTGCTGCACAAAGTCTCCTCTTAACAATTGTTGAAGAGATGTGTCTGCTGCTAGAACTCTGTGTGGCATTGACCTGGTCTCTAATCTGAGCTGCTGTTAACCTGCGATTTCTGAGGCTGGTGACTCGGATAAACTTATCCTCAGAAACAGAGGTGACTCTTGGTCTTCCTTTCCTGGGGCGGTCCTCATGTGATCCAGTTTCTTTGTAGCGCTTGATGGTTTTTGCAACTGCACTTGGGGACACTTTCACATTTTGCCCAATTTTTCGGACTGACCGACCTTCATTTCTTAAAGTAATGATGGCCACTTGTTTTTCTTTACTTAGCTGCCTTTTTCTTGCCATAATACAAATTCTAAGTCTATTCAGTAGGACTATCAGCTGTGTATCCACCAGACTTCTGCACAACACAACTGATGGTTCCAACCCTATTTATAAGGCAAGAAATCCCACTTATTAAAGCTGACAGGGCACACCTGTGAAGTGAAAACCATTTCCAGTGACTACTTCTTGAAGCTCATCAAGAGAATGCCAAGAGTGTGCAAAGCAGTCATCAAAGCAAAAGGTGGCTACTTTGAAGAACCTAGAGTATAAGGCATATTTTCAGTTGTTTCACACTTTTTTGTTAAGTATATAATTCTACATGTGTTAATTCATAGTTTTGATGCCTTCAGTGTGAATGTACAATTTTCATAGTCATGAAAATACAGAAAAATCTTTAAATGAGAAGGTGTGTCCAAACTTTTGGTCTGTACTGTATATATCAGAGCTAGGCAGGCAGGCAGTGTATGTGGCAGACTGCAGTTCATACAGCACAAGAGGGTCTATTCCAGTTCTGTCTGCTGCTGCTATTACAGATATTTCTAGAAATAGCCCCAGGTATCAGGAGCCAGGGATATTTTTTTTTTATCATAATCCTGATTATTTGCTTAAAAAGCAATCCAGAGAACACCGTTTTTCTGCTCCATTTGCTTGTTGCCACTGCAGGATACAGCCAGGTCCTTTCCATATTACAGCGATAAAAATCCAGAAATTTGTAGTGAGCGTGGAAAATATTGGTCTCCATTTAAATTTTGTTGCAGTGTGTTAGTGAAGTTATTGACACCAGGTCACTGCGAAAAATAGTAACCTACAGGCCAGCTATTTAAAACTGTGGTTTTCCGTCACACGTATCACCTACAAGTTCGCTCCAAATTCAGCCATTTCTGGCCTCCATTTAGATTATGTTGCAGTGTGTTAGTGAAGTTATTGACATCAGGTCGCTGTGAAAAATAGTAACCTACAGACCAGCTATTTAAAACTGTAGTTTTCCGTCACACATATCACATATCACTGCGGTTCAAATCCAGCCATTCTTAATGAACATGGAAAATATTGTCCTCCATTTAAAATGGGCAAGGCTCGTGTCAAGGGACGGGGAAGTGGACGTGATGGTGATGGTGCATGCAGAGGCCGAGGCCGAGGCCATGGGCAAGCTGAAATTGTGCCACAACAAACACCCACATCTTGTCGCTTGACCTCCCTGTCCCAATTAATAGGGCACCGCAGAACACCACTATTGAACACAGAGCAGTGTGAAAAGGTTATTGGTTGGATAGCAGATAATGCTTCCAGTCACTTAGCCACCACCACCACCCTGTCTTCCACACAGTGAAGTCTCAGTAGCTGTGAGACTGGACCGCATATTCCTCACCCTGATCCTCCTTCCTCCCACCATGCAGAGTGCCCGCAGACAACTGATCTCACACTTGGACGCTTTTCCATTTATAGATTATAGATAGATTTGCCCCTATAGATAGATAAGGGCAAAAGGAGATCGCATGTAGCGATACCCAAATATTTGAACAGCCACAGTCACACAAAGGCGATGGTGGGAAACTGTCACAAGAGGTGGATGATGATGAGACACAATTGCCAGAAAGTCAGGAGGAGAACCAGGGTGCGGAAGTGGAAGATGAGGTGGTAGACGATGAAATCACTGACCCAACCTGGCGAGGTGACCTGCAGAGTGAGAACAGCAGCACACAAGGGGAGGGAGGTGTAGTACCACAACAGGCAAGGACAAGCAGTGTGGTGGCTGCAGACAGAAGGTGGGCAACCGTTCCCCGTAACATCAACACAACAGAAGTTGCCAGTACAACTGTTAGGTCTTCCCAAGTCTGGTTATTTTTTAAAGACTCTGCCGATAACCCCAAAAAGGCCATTTGCACCACCTGCCAGGCCAGCATCAGCAAAACTACCAGCCTGACCACCACCAGCATGATCAGGCACATGGCAGCAAAGCACCCGAATAAGTGGGCCGAACCCCAGAGTCCAACAACAGTGTCTGCGGGTGACACCACTGCTTGTTCCGCTTTTGTGCGTACATGCAAATCCCCTGTCCATGGCACATGCCAAGATGCCTCCCGCATGCACCTGTCGCTGAACACTTTCAACTAGCACCATCAGCAAGCAGTAACACGTCCTTGTCCCAGCGCAGCATTCAGTCGTTCCTACCCCAGTCCTTGGAACGCAAGTGCAAACACGCAGTTAATGCCCAACAGGCCACACTACTAAATTCACACATTTTGCAAATGCTTGCGCTCGAAATGTTGCCTTTTAGGCTCCGCAACTTGATGGCGGCGGCCATCCCTCGGTACTCGGTCCCCAGCCACCACTATTTCTCCCGGTGTGCCGTCCCCGCATTACACAAGCACATGTCCCACAACATTAGCCGTGCCCTCAACAATGCAGTTACTGGAAAAGTCCACCTAACCACGGACATGTGTACAAGTGCTTGTGGGCAGGGACGGTACATCTTGCTGACAGCACACTGGGTTAACATAGTGGAAGCCGGGACGCAGTCGGACCTTGGGACAGAACACGTCCTCCCAACACCGAGGATTGCAGGCCCTGGGTCAATCAGGGTTGCCCCCACATTCTACGGCTCCTGCAACTCCTTCTCCTCCTCTTCAGCATCCATCTCCGAAATGACCACATCAGTCGCAAGCTGGAAACACTGCAGCACTGTCTCGGCCAAGCGGCAACAGGCTGTGTTGAAGCCAATATGCCTGGCCCATGTGCTTAACCTCATGGTTCAGCAGTTTCTCAAAACCTACCCAGATCTGTAGGATCTGTTTGTCAAAGTACGCCTCCTGTGTGCCCATTTTAGAAAGTAAGCTGCAGCTTCCTCCGCCCTTGCCGTGCTTCAGCAGCATTTGCAGCTTCCGGCTCACCGACTGAGATGTGATGTCCGCACGCATTGGAACTCTACATTGCAGATGTTGGGAAGGATTTGTGAGCAGAAGAGGGCAGTTGTTGATTACCTGCATCAACATGACCGTTGGTATACAGGTCAGACTCCACACATAAAACCTCAGGAGTGGATATGGATGTCAGACATATGTACCATCCTCCAAAACTTTGAGGACTCCACCAAGATGGTGAGCGGCGATGACACCATAATTAGCGTCACCATCCCGCTTCTGAAATGCTCTCTGCTCTCAATTAAAGAGGATGCATTGCAGGCGGTGCACGATGAGATGGAGCAAGGAACCATACAGGGTGATTACACACAGCCCAGCCTCATCTCATCCCAACGTGGATTGGGTGACAATGAGGAAGAGGAGGAGGAGGAAGAAAGGAGCTAGTTTCCTGCACTGTATATGGTACTACCTGCACAACTGTCATACCGTCTGTTCAGCATGGATGGCCTGAGGACAAGGAGGAGGATGAAGAGGAGAAGGATGAGGACGAGAGCATAGTCAGTCGTCCTCTTGGTGACGACACGGAAGTCTTGCCTCTTTGCAGTCTGGCACACATGGCTGAGTTTATGTTACGCTGCCTTTCCCATGACCTTCGCGTTGTCCAAATTTTGGGTGACAGTCATTACTGGTTGGTGACGCTTGTAGCCCCACGCTACAGGGAGAGCTTTCTGTCTCTTATTCCTTTGCAGGTCAGGCCTAATAAAATGGTGCAGTACGAGAAGGCCTTTGTTGCAGAATTATTTAAAAAATGCCCATCTGAAAATGCTGGCGGCAGAGGTCTCAGTTCGTTGGACAACCAAGGAGTACAGGCGAGAGAGCCACAAATGCAATCCAGCAGAGGCAGGGGAACACTGTCAAAGTTCTGGGAGAGTTTTCTCAGCCCTTCTCATCGCACAGGCCCTGAGGCGCAGGGTACTCTCACAAGGAGTGCAATATTTCGGAAGATGGTGAGGGAGTACCTTGTCGACTGTACCAACGTCCACCGTGATTCCTCTGTGCCTTAATTATTGGGTATCCAAGCTGGATACGTGGCATGAACTGGTTCTCTACGCCTTGGAGGTCCTGGCCTGCCCTGGCGTTTTGCCAGAGCGGGTTTTTACTGCTGCTGGTGGAATTATAACTGATAGGCACATCCGCCTGTCAACTGAAAATGCTGACAGGCTGACTCTTATAAAAATGAACAAGGGCTGGATTGGGCCAGACTTCTCAACCGAATGATAGCAGAGTAACATAAACTCAAATACAGTGTCTTTTTTTGGGGATGTCTAACTCTATTCCCATGCACCTCTGTCTTCACACCCTGACATGGGTATACACTTCCTGATTTTGTCTATTTGCTCTTGTCCTCCTCCTTCTCCGCATCCTCATCCTCCACCACCATATCAACATATATACATCTCTTGCAAGGGGCATTGGAGTTCCTCCAAATTTTCGGCAGCCGTTGCTTCACTGCATAGGCAAACACTATGGAGACCCACTTCCTAATAATGGGAACATTGTTTTTAGGAGGCTCTCTGACCTCTACGTCTCTTGCAAGGGGAATTGGAGTCCCTCCAAATTTTTGGCAGCCCTTGCAGTCACTGCATATGCAATAACAGTATAGGAGACCCACTCATTAATAATGGGAACATCAAAGCATAGCCGGCTGATGGCTCTCTAACAATAACGAGAGCCGACTGCTGGCCCTTTAAAGAATAGTAAAGGCTGACTGATGGCCCTATAAAATAGGCTTTGTGACTATCGGAGTCCCTCCAACATAAATGAAACAGGATGTGTCTGATGATGTGTCACACACCACATGGCCAGATAAGGTTGTAAATGTTAAAATTACATTTCCTGGTGAATGCATTTGTCTTGGTTGAAAGCAATACAAAAGTGCAAAAACGCATCAAAAACGCTAGGTGTGAACATAGTCGAAGGTGTGAAGGAGCATTTTTGTTTTGAGGTATTTATTTTGCCTTATATACAAGTCATTACCCTGGAAAGGATGTTCCTTAACATATTTCCCAGGAAAATCTATTTTGGCTTCGTTTTTGCATGTTTTATTGTGAGTCCGTAAAAGTGGCGTAATACCTCTGACAACGTTGTTGACAGCACTGACCTGGGAGTCAGAAATGCTTCCAGAGTTCTTCCTCATGCTGTTCCCATGCCATTTGAGCACTGTTACCATCAATTTGGGCAATTTTTAGGCCCTCTGCAGAGCTGCCTGAAAAATGCATTGGACTCGTTACTCGGACTGAGCACTCGAGCATTCCAATTTGCTCGATCGGAGCATCGAGCACCCGAGCATTTTAGTGCTCGCTCATCACTAGTAAAGAGTAATGTTGCTATCTAGGGGCTAAGTTAAAGCGGTGGTCTGACATACAAAGTAATTTTCATCCTAAATCCCTATCTATTTAATACCATAATCTAATTTTTTTCTAATATACCATACTTGAATTAAAAATTCTCTAGCCTTCCCTAACTACACTATGTAACTGCTTTTTTTTCCTACTTCTTTTTTGATGATGCTTTGTTTGAGAATCCCAGTGCATGCTGGAATACTCAAATGAAGCATGAGAGGGCAGAGTGACGCTTGTTTCAAGGACTGGGCTAGTCACTGCGCGATATGCACTGTGCAATTTGCACAATGACAGTTACCTCTCAGTCGCCAGCTCAGATCAGTAGTAATGAGCCAGCACCAGAGCGCACTGTTAGGCTGTGTGCCCACAATGCGCTTAAGTGTTTCCGCAGCGGCCTAAACGCTGCAGAAACGCTTAAAAAACGCATGGTAGAAGGCCTGCCATGTTTCCCAATGTGCACATGCTCCAGAAATTTCCGCTGCGGGTTATCATTGCGGAAAAAAAAGCAGTACTACCAATTATTTTGCGGAAGCGCTGTGTTTTCGCCGCCATTGACTTTCATTGGAATGCTTGGATTCCGCATGCCTACATCTGTAAATGCGGAATCCAAGAGTTTCAATGTACGGATGGTACCCGGGTCTGGAGGACAGGAGACTCTCCTCTGGACCCGGGTACCATAGAAACTGTAAAAAAAGAATAAAATAAAAAATAAATATTATATTTACCTTCTGATGGCCCCCGGTCTCCTTGTCTTCACTTGCCGGCAGCTCGCGGTGGACTGAAGGACCTGCGCTGACGTCATAGTCATGTGACGGCAGGTCCTTCAGTGTAGTGTACCGCGAGCTACCGGCAAGCCAGGACAGAGCGAAGCAAGACTCCAGGAGCCATCAGAAGGTAAGTATAGATTTATTTTTTCATTTTTTACCATTCTTTAAGGTCACAGTATATAAATCCATGCCGGTTGCATGGATTTATATAGTGTGACCAAGTTGACAAGCACTTTCCAAGTGATGCTAAAATCGCTTGGAAAGTGCTTGTCAACCCACATGTGGAAATGCATGTGAAGAACGCTTCACATCCGCATGTCCCTGGCAGCAAAAACGCATGTACAATCCGCATGTACAATCCGCATGTACAATCCGTATGCTTTTTTTCTGCCAGGGAGATGCAGAAACGCTCAGGAAAAAATCCTGAGCATTTCTGCATCGTGGGCACATAGCCTTAGTGTGTGTTTTAAGACTACCCGGCATGCAGAGACCAGCATTGCCCCCTTGAAGTAACGTCACTTGAAGGAATGGCACTACTCTTTGCATGGCAGGTATTCTGACAACACGCTCTGTTGCCATCTCGTTACTGCTGATCTGAGCTGGCAACTGAGAGCGCTCTGTCATTGTGCACATTGCACAGCACACAGGGACTAGCCCAGCCCCTGAAACGAACGTCACTGATGCTTCGTTTCAGGGAGAGGGCAGGGACTGCGGCAGTGACCGCTGCCTATACCCCCTGATGACAGTTTGTTTGAATATCTCAGCAAGGGCTGCCAACAGGAATTTCAGGGCCCCATACTGGCAACATTTTCAGGGCCCCTTGAGACTCCGCCCAGGCTCCACCCCAGCTCTATTTCCACCCCTTAAACCTTCCGCAGTCCCACTGCCCACACTTGGAAACACTCCACTTAGGCACCACATCTTTTCCAATCACACAGTAACAGTTCCCGTTGAACACCATATCACATACATAGCCATTGGCTTTTGTTTTCGCTAAAAGATTTTTTAAGCCGCCTCCATGACAAGGAGATTCTTTTGGCCGGGCCCCACTCTACTCTAATCTATTAAACATTTCTTAAAATATTCAGTACTCTTTTTAAGTATATTTTTATTTATTTTTCTTTTAAGGGAATGTGTCACATACATTTAAAATGACCAATAATACCGCATACAAGGAACAAATACCGTCACACCATGATCAGACCACATATTACTACCACAAAGTGACAGAATAATACCACATACAAGGGACAAGTAACCCCACACCATATATTACCACCACGTAGGGACCGAATAATACCACATACAAGAGACAAATACTGCCACATCATGACTGGACCACATATTACCACCATATAGTGACCGAATAATATGCCCCATATGATCTCCCATCCTGCCCCATATGATCTCCCATCCTGCCCCATGTGATCTCCATCCTGCCCCATATCATCTCCATCCTGCCCCATATCATCTCCATCCTGCCCCATATCATCTCCCATCCTGCCTAATATGATCTCCCATCCTGCCCAATATGATCTCCCATCCTGCCCCATGTGTCCCATGATTCTGCCCCATCTGTCTCCATCCTGCCCCATATGTCCCATGATCCTGCCCCATCTGTCTCCATCCTTCCCCATGTGTCCCATAATCCAGCCCCATCTGACTCCATCTTGCCCCATGTATCCCATGATCCTGCTCCATCCTGCCCCATGTGTCCCATGATCCTGCCCCATGTGTCCCATGATCCTGCCCCATGTGTCTCCATCCTGCCCCATGTGTCCCATGATCCTGCCTTATCTGTCCCATGATCCTGCCCCATCTGTCCCATGATACTGCCCCATCTGTCCCATGATCCTGCCCCATCTATCTCCTTCCTGCCCCATGTGTCCTATGATCCTGCCCCTATGATCTCCCATACTACCCCATAGGATCTCCCATCCTGACCCATGTGTCCCATGATTCTGCCCCATCTGTCTCCATCCTGCCCCATGTGTCCCATGATCCTGCCTTATCTGTCCCATGATCCTGCCAACATTTGTCTCCATCCTTCCCCATGTGTCCCATGATCCTGCCCCATCTGACTCCATCTCGCCCCATGTATCCCATGATCCTGCTCCATCCTGCCCCATGTGTCCCATGATCCTGCCCCTATGATCTCCCATACTACCCCATAGGATCTCCCATCCTGACCCATGTGTCCCATGATTCTGCCCCATCTGTCTCCATCCTGCCCCATGTGTCCCATGATCCTGCCTTATCTGTCCCATGATCCTGCCACCATTTGTCTCCATCCTTCCCCATGTGTCCCATGATCCTGCCCCATCTGACTCCATCTCGCCCCATGTATCCCATGATCCTGCTCCATCCTGCCTCATGTGTCCCATGATCCTGCCCCATGTGTCCCATGATTCTGCCCCATCTGTCTCCATCCTGCCCCATGTGTCCCATGATCCTGCCTTATCTGTCCCATGATCCTGCCCCATGTGTCTCCATCCTGCCCCATGTGTCCCATGATCCCGTCCTGTGTGTCCCATGATCCTGCTCCATCTGTCTCCATCCTGCCCCATGATCCTTTCCCATCTGTCCTATGATATTGCCTTATTTGTCTCATAATCCTGCCTTATCTGTCCCATGATCCTGCCTTATTTGTCTCATGATCCTGCCCCATCTGTCTCATGATCCTGCCCCATCTGTCCCATGATCCTGCCCCATCTGTCTCCTTCCTGCCCCATGTGTCCCATGATCCTGCCTCATCTGTCTCCTTCATGCCTCATGTGTCCCATGATCCTGCCCCATCTGTCTCCATCCTGCCCCATAATCCTGCCCCATGATCCTGCCCCATGTGTCCCATGATCTTGCCCCATCTGTCCCATGATCCTGCCCCATGATCCTGCCTCATCTGTCCCATGATCCTGCCCCATCTGTCCCATTATCCTGCCCCATCTGTCCCATGATCCTGCCCCATCTATCCTATGATTCTGCCCATCTGTCTCCTTCCTGCCCCATCTGTCCCATGATCCTGCCCCATCTGTCTCCATCCTGCCCCATGATCCTGAGCCATCTGTCCCATGATCCTGCCCTATCTGTCCCATGATCCTGCCCCATCTTTCTCCATCCTGCCCCATGATCCTGCCCCATCTGTCTTCATCCTGCCCCATGATATTGCCCCATGATGCTGTCCCATCTGTCTCCATCCTGCCCCATGATCCTGCCCCATCTGTCTCCATCCTTTCCCATGATTCCACCCCATCTGTCTCCATCCTGCCCCATGATCCTGTACCATCTGTCTCCATCTTGCCACATGATCTATCTGTCCCCATATGGCAGCTTACCGCTTTCAGTACAAGGAAAAAAAAAAGGTTTTTTAAAAAAAGTTTCTCCTTACCTGGCCACGGTCCAGTGGCGCCCAGCTGTCCCTCATCCATTTGAGGCACAGACGCGTCAGCTCATGACAGTGACACCATACGCTGGAGATGTGCGTACGACGTCAGCTGCCGGCCTGTGATTGGCTGGCGACTTTTAAATATTGCCGTTCAGCTTCTCTTACAGCAATAGATTTTAACTGAATGTGCGTCCGAGGACGCACGATCAGTTACTGAACCAGCATGATCCACGCCCCCCTCTGCTCATCGGGCCCCATACGCCAATAAGGGCAGTAATGCCCTGATGGCGGCCCTGATCCCAGCTTGCTCTGGGATTCTCAAACGAAGCAATATTCATAAAAGAAAGTGAAAAAAAAGCAGTTAGTGTAGTTGGGAAAGGATATGGATTTTTAATTAAAGTTTATTATAAACAAGCTTAGATTATGAGATTAAACTGATGACTTAGTGGTACCACCATATTAAAGGTGCCGGTGGGGAATGGGTGTCAGCTACTGGGCGCTAAGCAGGGGTGAACTAACAAACTGTATTTAAGGGATTGAATCACAATCCCATCCTATACATAAGACACCTCATATCAGCTACTTTCTTTTTTTATTTCAGGCATTTTAATTGAAAATGTTTTCATTCCGGGGCAAGTCATTTGTATTTGATGGATTTCCAGACCCTTCTGACACTTGGGAGATAATTGAGACGATTGGAAAAGGAACGTACGGTAAAGTGTTTAAAGTCGTAAATAAGAAAAATGGAAGCAAAGCAGCTGTAAAAATTATGGATCCATTTCATGTAAGTCAATTATCTCATTGTTTTCCGCATAAAACATATAATGATAATGACTTATGAGTATAACATTACATATTACATTATACCTTTGCTCTTCTTCTATTTCACTCCATGCCTCTTCTAAAGTAATCTAGCCTTTGACCATCATTCTGACAGTAGAAATCACTTTCTGGAGTCATTAGTTGTGATAAATACTATTACTTTGATAACTTTCCCTGGTGTAAAATAGTTGTGGCCAGATCACATGTATGAGAAGTAAAGATTAGAGATGAGTGAATCGATCCATGGAGGATCGAGTTTGAGTTTGAGTTGAAATTACTGAAATTTGAATATTTTAAGATTTGATTCGTGGTTTGCAAAAAAAAAATACTTACTTGGTACCATTCTCACACTGCTAAAGCATCAGAGAGCAGGCTAATCTCTTCTTGCATTGCCGCTTGGATCTCCCATAATGCCCTGCAGCTAAGACATCTAGTGGATTATCACACCTTTTACAGTGGTGGTCAGTACCTGGGTCATTACAGATCAGCGGTTCCCAGTGGAGCACAGTTAGCATGGCAGAGTCATTTTCCATCTCCTAAGTCACTAGGTAAGTCTCTGTCTTCTGTAAAGTGTAAGTGATGCACCCTCTGGGCCGTGGGGCACTCGGTGCCGGGCCAGTCATTGCTAGGGGAGATGTCACAGTGGCGATGACCCGGTCTGTGACCCAGGGCGGTCAGTAAAAAGGGGATTATTTACAGGGGATTTATAGTTCTTATATACAGTTCGTGACGCCACTTGTGGTATGCGGCTAAAGGGAGCCGCCGCTGCGGGGCAGGTCCTCTGGAGCTGTTGTAAATACAGCAGAGTTGGTTTAGCTCTCCACAGGTAGAGCTTAGCTCCAGGGCAGTGTAGATGTTAAAGATGTGGCTGTGTAGTGCAGGGGGTGATGGCGCAGCAATAACTTCACAGAGACAGTGGGGTGCAGTCTTCAGCGTTTACTCACAGTTGTTAAGTTCCTCAGGTTGCACTGTCCAGCTTACAGCCTCCCACGTCGCGCTGTGTTCACCAGGCAGGGGTTCAGCAAACTTCCAGGTGTTTCAAGAGTGCCTGACAGGACCCCGTTCTATATGACCTTCTCAGCCGTCTTTCTGCGCTGGCCCTCACCCTTCTTGCCCTGCGCCTCGCCAAACAATGTCCCAAGCCGGTATCCTCGGATCTTTCTGGGCAACCTGGAGTTCCCTGGATCCTATGTGGTTACCTTTTTGGCGACTTGAGTGCGGATGTGGCAACTGCACCCTGAAAGTACAGAAGCCTCCGGTTTCCAGTTGAACTTTGTAATTCTCACTGGTCAGGGGCCGGTCCCCTCTGCGGCTTGATCCCTCCACCACCTGGCAGATTTGGGCATACGGGTGGCCTCCAGCACTGCCCGTACCCCTGGGATCCCTTTCCCGTTCCTGGAGCCTTTCTCCTGCTCCTCTCTCCTTCTCAGTCTTGGGCCTCTCTGCTAGGCCCTCCTCCCGAGCAGAGCTCCTGCAGAGCTCCTGCTCCCACTGCTTCTCCTCTCAGACTGCTCTCTCTCACTGACCTGTCTTTCTAAGATTGTTCCCGCTTTTATATCACTTCTAACAAGTGCTCCCCTGATCTACATCCTCCACCCACACCCACTACATGGTTCCCCCTACTTTGGTTCCCCCCACTCCAACCAGGGTCAGGGCTCAGCAGGAAGACCAACACATCTTGCCCCTCCAGCTGGTCTGGAGTAGTGCAGTGTTGGATGCAGGTATTAGGGTCCCGGGCAGCACTCTATCCTTACCTGAGAGTGAGATACCACACCTCTGGGTGAGATGCAGTACTTCTGTGGCGACTGAACCCGAAGGGATGCCACATAAGCTCTTATGGTCAATATGATACTCTCTTGCTCTTTGTTTCTCTCTCTCTCCTGTTGAGTGTAAGCTCTTATGGTCAGCAGGGTACTCTCTCTCTGTCTCTCCTGTAGAGTGTAAGTGTAGCGCCCCGAGGGTTCGGTCGCTACAGGGGTATTGCACCTCAACCAGAGGTGTGATATTCCACTCCCGGGTAAGGATGGTGTGTGGACCGGGACTCAGTTAGCTGCATGCATCACATACACCCCATTTCCGGGGGACAGCTCAACGGTGCTCGCATTAGTACAGTAATGCAGGCACAACAGAACGTGTCCCTGGCTGGAGTGGGGAGGGGGGAGGAAAACCCAGTGATGTAGAAGAAGGAGGGGACGGTTTCTGGGCATAGGTAGGAGCCCATTGGTTGCAAGTCACCTGGGCTCATACACAGAGAGGGAGGTATATAAGGTGGGCACCATCTTAGATCAGTGTTCAGTCTGAGAGAGGAAGTGACAGGGCAGGGCCTCTGTGGAGCTCTGCTCCGGAGGCGGGCCTAGCCTGTGAGGCCCAGCCAGCACTGGAAGAGAAGAAGTCAGTGCAGAGAGAAGAGGAGTTCAGCTAGAGAGGGCTGACAGGGAGCTTTGGCTCAGTCTGGGCCCAGCTCCACAAGGCAGGCCTGGAGTGGAGGCCAGAGCCAGAGGAGAGGAACAGAAAGGAAAGTAAGAAGGAACAGAACACCAAGAGAGGCCCAGAGACACGAAGGCAGAAGGAACCCTAAGGACCCAGGAGATTGCAGGTGACGGGTTGGCAGAACAGGGTACCGGATCCCAAGTTGGTGGAGGCGACTAATCCTCAGCCAAGGACTGGCGGTCGTGACCATTTACTGGTGCGACCCCTCACTATACCTACTAAAAAGGCACACCACATAGGATCAGGGAAGTGGACACCCAGCCTCCCAAGAGAAGACCCGAGGCAGCTGGACAGAAGTAGTGTCACTGGTGGGGCTCGACTGACGAAAGGACAGAAGGGAGTCCTGTGCCACACTCTGGAATTGCCTGGGGGTTGACCGAGCCCCCTGCCTGGTTGATGCAGCACGGCTCGGGCGGTCCTATCTGTGCACAAGTGACCTGGATGAGAACTGTGAGTAAAGAACCTGAACTGCAACACCTTGCCTCTGTGCTTTCTCACCGCATACAGCACTACTAGTGCTGGGACGCCCGCACCATCACCCCCACCATCTACTACACTGCCCTGGGGCTGCACTCTTCCCGTGGGGAGTCACACTACCTCAGCTGCATACACCATCAGCCCCAGCGGTCAGCCTTGCAGCGGCGGTCCGCACTGACCGCAATCCACGGGTGGCGTAGTCGGACAATTAACCTAAAACCTTACAAATAGACTGCCACTGGTTTGACCACCCTGAGCCACGGGACCGGGTCGCGGCCACAGTGACTACAACCCCCAGCGTTCCACAAAAAGGGCCCTGTTCCGGGTTCCCCACGCGGCCCAGGGGGCGCGTCATCAGCTCTTATGGTAATCAGGGTCTTCTCTCCCTATCTCTCTTGTAGAATCTAAGCATTATGACTGCTAAAGCAGATTCACATGGGTAACGTACAAACCAGGGGAACAAATACCTGAACCTGACAGATACCTGTTCGGACTAGGAAAAAACCCTCCTCTGACCCTGGTCTGTCCCTGCCTGACCCTACAGTTTGGAACTCTAAAATAACGCAATGGTGCCCCCACTTGATGGCGGCTTACCCTGAATATCCTTAGCAGCTCCTAGAATCACTAGAGTAGCAATTCCCCTGGAATAAAAGGAATCACACACAAAACCACTGCAACCAACATAAACTACAGCCAAGTGAATGAATCCAACAAAGTCTATCACCAGCAGGAAACACCATTAGGGGAAGGTAAATAAAGCTGCACCCGAAAGGTGATAGGGCAGACAAACAGAGTAAATGAAAAACACTTGTTACCCAAAACCGACAGAAACAAAGATAACAGAACTAAAACACCCAAAGAAAAGGTATATCAGTTGTGGTTCGGTAGAAAGAGACGCTGACCACAGAACACAGAATCAAGGATTCTAATGCAGACGCATGCCAGTAAGCTGTTATGGTCAGCAGGGTCCTCTCTCTCTTTTTTTCCCCATGTGTATTCTCTAAGCAATTGCAAGCTTTCCAGTATTGAGATCCATGCAAATGTATTTGTAGCACCCCGAGGGCTCGGCTGCTACAGGGGTATTGCACCTCAGACCAGAGGTGTGATATTCCACTCCCGGGTAAGGATGGAGTGTGGACCAGGACTCGGTAAGCTGCATGCACCACACACACCCCATTTCAGAGGGACAGCTCAACGGTGCTCCCACTAGACTGAAGTGCAGGCACGACAGCATCTGTTCCTGGCTGGAGTGGGGAGGGGGAGGAAAACCCAGTGGTGTAGGAGCAGATAGGGGTGGGTCTCTGGGCATAGGTAGGAGCCCATTGGTTGCTAGTCACCTGGGCTCGGGTGTTAGAAGGAGGTATATAAGGTGGGCACCATCTTAGAACAGTAGTCAGTGCAGTGCAGAGAAGAAGCTAAGAGTGAGAGGAGAAGACAGGAAGCAGAGCCCCTGCATGGGCTCTGCTCTGCAGGCACGCCTTGTCAGGAGGCTGGAGACTGAGAGAGAGAGAAAGGAGAATGAACAGAAAGGACAGTAAGAAAGGAAGCAAGGAACAGGAACACAGAGAAAGGCCCAGAGACACGAGTGAAGAAGGAACCCTAAGAACCCACGAGATAACGGGTGAAGGGTTGGCAGAGCAGGGTACCGGAACCCAAATTGGTGGAGGCGACTAATCCTCAGCCAAAACCGGAGGTTGTGACCACATCTTGGTGCGACCCCTCACTACATCCACCAGGAAAGCATACCACATAGGGTCAGGGAAACCGGAGAGAGGTTTCGCCAACAGAAGGCCCAAGGAAGCTGGACAAAGGTGGGTCACTGGTGGGGACGGCCAGAGAAAGGAAAGGAAGGGAGTCCTGTGCCACGCTCTGGAATTGCCTGGGAGTTGGTCGAGCCCCTTGCCTGGTGGACGCAGCACGGCTTGGGCAGTCACCGCCGGTACCGAGGTGACTAGGACCAGTAAAGAACTGTGAGTAAAGCATTGGAAACTGCAACCACACGTCTCTGTGTTTCATCGCCGTACCAGCACCATTAGTACTGGGACGCTCACACCATCACTACCATCATCTACTCTAGCTGCCCTGAGGCAATACTTCTCCCGTGGGGAGTTATCCCATTCTTGGCTGCGCATATAACATCAGCCTCAGCGGTCTGCAGCGCAGCGGCGGTCCCCACTGACCGCAATCCACGGGTGGCGTAGTCGGACACTTATTACAACACAAATAGACTGCCACTGGTTTGACCACCCTGGGCATGGACCGGGTCAGCGCCACGGAGACTACAACCCCCAGCATCTTACAGAAGGCCCGGTTCCGGGTTCCCCAGCACAGGCCCAGGGGGCGCGTCATATTCACCTCAAATCAATTTTTGGGGCTAAATTAAGCAAAGTCGAGGAATTCGAATTTCCAATTATCCACTCACCTTTACTATGACGAAAAGTGCAACCAGGTGGGCTTCTCCATAATGCATTACATCAAACACTTCACTTGATTTAGTGCAGCTAATCATGGGCGACTATCACAGCCAGTATTAAAGATGGGGGCCAACCAAGAAGCACCATCTTATGCAGCAGAGAGATAGAGGTCAGAGCACACAGTTCATAACACATTGGGATAAGAAAAGTACTACTGTTGAAGAATATTTAGTTGCATCAATGAGTATAGAAAGATAAGGCAGGGGACAGTTTTTCTCTCTTACTCTCTATACCCCCCTGTCAACTCCAAGGCCGTGTTAACAATTAGAGATGGGCGAGCATGGACCCCGAACTGTTCGGGCATGGATCCCGAACACGGACTTCCTTAGGAAGTTCGTGTTACTGTTCTGGCTCGGGTTCGGGTGTTTCACGAGCTGTCACTTGCGCGACAACTGAGTTCAACTCATTGGCAAGTGTGGGAAAGTACTCACTGCGCATGTGCTGACCTCATTTGCCAGCAATACACTGAGTCAGTGTATTGCCGTCTGCTGAACAGAGCAGGCACATTTTACAATGTAAATATCCATATATTCATTAGGTGCATTGTAACAAAACCACTCTAACCAAGATAAGGTCCCAAATACAGGGAAAGTGATAATTTATACCACTCCATAAAGCTAATATGTATGCAAAAACGAAAAACCAGGACTTTTTTGGCAAAAATTTAGCAAAATACTTTATTGAACACTTAAGGACAAATAACATAAAAAAGGAACAATTCGGCACCAAAGTTAGACAGCATATATAAATATGTTCAGACTACTGTTATTAGAAAGTAAAAGCTAAAATGGAGAAATTACAACAGTGCCACAGATCCAAGAGGGGTGCATGAATGGATTCCTCCACAAGAGGCACTCATAGTATTCACACACCTCCACCTTCCACCTCAGACAACCAGAGGGAGCCCATTAGGGATATAAAAAGGGAAGGTGGAGCCAGGCAGTTCAGTCTGGAGTAAGTCCAGTTACAGTCTAGTCTAGTCTGTGAGAGTGTCCTGCAGTAGAGAAGCCTGAGAGAGGTCAGCCTGCAGTGGAGCTCAGTCTACAGAACACAGCTAACAGTTCAGCAGTGGAGTGCGAGGCTCCTGCAAGCTAGACTCAGGGAGCTCAGTTAGAGCCCAAGGCGTGCCGACACCATAAGAGCGGTGAAGCGCGGCAAGCTGCCGCTAGTGAGTATAGCCTAGTGAGGGCCTCGAGCACGGCCGAAGGCTAGAGGAGTGAGTAGCATTGGGGGCAGAGGAGATGTACAAGCTCACCCCAGAAAACATATACCGGACACCGGGTCCGCATCTACAGGGCCGTATATCCCCCTGTAGAGACAACCGGAGACCCCTGGAAGACTTCAAGTCCCAGGATCACCCAAGAGCTGATACGTACCAGAGCCAGGAGTCACGGATGCCCCACAAGCTGGGAGTGTGTACTCCAAGAGAAGGCCCTACCACAAAGTCAGCCGGTGCAGGACAGAGACAAAGTTAGGCCTAGCTCCAGGAAGGTCAGAAACTTACTACACAAAGGCAAGAAACAGGAGGCCCTATACCCACTCACTGGGGAGGATCCTGATATGCACCCTTCACCCTACAGTGCTCCGGAATGTGCCTGAACTTCCATCAGTAAAAGGTACTGAAGTGACTATCGTGTCTGTCCCTGTTCTTACTCTGACCCGGCTGGGTCCCATCTGTCCTGCATCCCTACATCCACGCTGCCCTGAGGCATAGCTCCACCTGTAGGGAGCTATACCACCCAAGCTGCCTTAACACCCGCCTCAGTGGGCTGCTGCAGCGCTGGTGATCCTCACCAGACACCACAGGTGGCATCACGAACTTTCATATAATTATCCACCCTTTTAAAGAGAGGCCCAGGGTACGGGCCCGGGAGCCGACTACCGCGACATCCCCAAGACCAGGCAACAAGGCCCAGGCGCCGAGTCATCCCCATCCCCTGGGCGCGTCATCTCTTTCTTGGCGTCACGAACAGGATTCCGTGCCCGCTGCAACGACGGAGTATTGTGCCCGTTGCCACCGGGTACTGTGCGCCTTTAATCAAAAACTGTGTATTTGACTGTGGCGAAGATTGCCGCCATTGTTGGGCTGCCGAGCGGGAAGAAGGGCGTAACCGCGGGAAACTGAGAGGCGTACCTGCAAAAGCGCGCGAAGCCCCGGACACGCCCCACGTCAAACCAGGAAGCGCCAGGTCCTGGAAGGAGCGTCGCTGAACGCTCTGACGTAGGACGCAAGCGACGCAAGGTCCTGAAGAAGACCGTCACCTGCGGAGCTGCGGCCTACCGGAAGAAAAGAAAAGAAGGTAGGCCACGGTTCGCTAGGAGCGCGCCAGCATGTCCGAGGAACAGCACAACGCCGGAATACCGGTTAACCGCCCTGATGCTCTACCCGCGCTCGACGCCGAGCAGACCAGAGCAGCCGCTCCACCAGCAGGGCCAGTAACCCCTGTCATACCCATGGCCCTACCGTACATCCCTGGAGCGAAGTGGCTCCCCCAGTACAGCCAGATATCCAACCAGATACCCTGTCTGGATTTAAGCGGAAATTATGCGGTATACTGGACATGTACTCTATGACAGGCAAGCAAAGAGCCGCTGTTGTATTAGGACAACTGACTGGTGCTGCGGAACGAGAAGTAGAAACCTGGTCAGCCGCAGACCAGGAGTCAGTGTCCGCAATCTTTAAGAAGTTACAGACTGTCTTTGAGAATCGTACTGAGACAGACCTCCGGATGAGGTTCTACAACTGCTCCCAGAAACAGGAGGACAGTGTTCGGGACTATGCCTGGCATTTACAAGGGGCCCTGCGGGCTCTGAAACAGGTTAGTCCAACCAGCATCAATGATGAAAATAAAATGCTGAAAGAACAGTTTATCCGGGGACTGAGGTCCCAAGAGGAGAGCAGGACTGTGCGTTGGTGGTCCCTGGATCATCCAGATGCCACCTTTGACACCCTTAAGGACATGGCTATAAAAGGACTGCAGCCCCTGGAAACAACTGCTATCCAATGTTACCAGGGTGGGGCCACCCCAGTGCCTGCAGCGTCCACCTTTTCCCCGGTGGCTGCTGAAGCCAAGGTGCAAGCATCGTCCCCTGGTGAGCTGGACATCCTGCGCTCTGAAGTGCGTCAGTTGAGCAAAACCCTGACCACTGTATTGAGTGCCCTGCAGCTGCGGACGGAGCCCGAGGAGGAAGAAAGGATCCTGCTAGCCGATAACCCTGAGGATGTCCCCTGGATGAGAAGGAGGAAAAGGACAACGCCACCCCCTGGGAGGATCAGCGACCAACGCCGTCCACTGAGGGACCCTGTCTGCCACCGCTGCCACAAGTCAGGTCACACCATCCAGAGCTGTCCTTTAAACGAGAAAAGCCTGGGTCCGAGGGCCAACACCCAGGAATAGACTCAGCAGGCCCCTCAGACTGGCACAGCAGGTACGTAGGAGGAAGACCTTTCCTGTCCATAATCCTGGATGGCATTGTGATACCTGCCCTGCTGGACACTGGATCTCAGGTAACAATTATGCCTGATGTCCTTTACAAGAGATACTGGTCCATGGACAGTCTCCAATCCCCGAACTCAGATTTTTCAGTCTATGCCTCTAACGGCCTACCTCTTAATCTAGTCGGGGTTAAGGATGTGACGGTAAAAGTGGGGAGAATGGAGCTGAAGGACTAGGAACTCATTGTGGTAGAGACTGTCTCTGAGGACTCAGGACTAAATATGGTACTAGGCACTAACATTGATGGTAACTGTATGGAGGAAGTGGTGTTTTTGCTCCAACAGCTCGCTAATGCCACCAGACCGGGGCAGAGAAGAGCGATCCTGAAGGAGATCCGAGCCCTGATGTACCAGCAGCAAGTAAAGCTATCCGGTGGTGAGATTGGTAATATGCGGGTAACAGACCCCATACACATTGTGATCTCCCAATGAGTGAAATGCTTATCTGGTGTAGAGCAGCAATAGGTCTTAAAGGACAGAGCTACCAGGCGGTAGTAGAATCCCTTAGCTCAGAGCACAGACCTACACTCTTAACTGCCAGAGGGGTAGTAGATGTACGCAATGGGAGGGTGCCCGTCCGTCTTCTCAACTATGGAGAAGATGAGGTCAGGTTACCACGCTATGCCACTGTTGCCAAGTTACATGCTGTAAATAACAACTCTATACACACGGTGGAGTCCTTAACCTCACCAGACGAAGTGGAGGATAATGACCCGGCAACCCAGGTGGAGGATTGGTGTCACCAGCTCCATGTTGGGATAGACACCACTCCTGCCCACCAAAAGCAGTGTATACACCGGGTGGTTCAGGAATACGCGCAGGTATTCAGCAAGCACCCACTTGACGTTGGGAGGATTAAGGGGGTACAACATTATATCCCCACAGGTGACCATCCACCCATCAAAGAACGTTACAGGCCTATACCACCAGCACACTACCAGAAAGCCAAGGAGATGTTGCATGACATGAAGAAGACAGGGGTAGTAAGGGATAGTTGTAGTCCCTGGGCAGCTCCCCTAGTGCTAGTCAGTAAAAAGGATGGAAGCATGAGAATGTGTGTGGATTACAGACAAGTAAATCGCATTACACATAAAGATGCATACCCTTTACCACGTATCGAGGAATCCCTGGCTGCCTTAAAGTCTGCAAATTACTTTTCCACCCTTGACCTCACTAGTGGGTACTGGCAAGTAGCTGTGGCTGAGGAGGATCGGGAGAAGACGGCCTTCACCACCCCGATGGGACTCTGCGAGTTCAACAGTATGCCGTTTGGACTCTGCAATGCCCCCGGAATGTTCCAAAGATTGATGGAGTGCTGCCTGGGACACCGCAACTTCGAGACTGTGTTACTATACCTGGACGACGTGATAGTGTACTCCAAAACATATGAGGGCCACTTGAAGCACCTGGCGGAGGTATTTGAGTCGCTGTCCCGGTATGGGATGAAGCTGAAGCCCTCAAAGTGCCACCTGCTCAAGTGAAAGGTACAGTACCTGGGGCACATTGTTAGTCCAGAGGGAGTAGCACCAGACCCGGAGAAGGTCACTGCCATCCAGAAATAGCCGGAGCCGAAGAACCTCAAGGAGGTGCGTCAGTTCCTGGGACTAGTAGGATACTACCGGAGGTTTGTAAAAGACTACACTAAGAAAGCAGCCCCTCTGCAAGACCTCCTGGTAGGACAGTCCCCAAAAGGCAGAAATCGCCCATTCCACTGGGGTAAGGAGCAAGACGAGTCATTTCAAGAGATGAAGGAGATCCTGACAGGCAATGAGATCCTAGCCTACCCTGACTACAGCCAACCGTTCCTGCTGTATACTGATGCCAGCAACGAAGGACTGGGAGCTGTCCTAAGTCAGAGGCAGAATGGCCAAGAGAAAGTGATCGCATATGCAAGCAGGAAGCTCCGCCCAACCGAGAGGAACCCAGAGAACTATAGCAGCTTTAAGTTAGAGTTCCTGGCCTTGGTCTGGGCCATCATTGTAAGATTAAGCACTACCTAGCCTCCAGCAAGTTCACTGCCTACACTGACAATAACCCCTTGACCCATCTTGAAACAGCCAAGCTAGGAGCCATGGAGCAGCAATGGATGGCTCGGCTGTCAAACTACCAATTCACAATTAAATACCGGGCGGGCCGCAAGAACACCAATGCAGATGCCCTGTCCAGGATGACTCACCAGTCAGACACAGAAGAAGAAGTGGATGACCAGGAGGAGATTGAGCTACCTGCCTTTCACCGGAATGGGATGATCCACGAGCAACGAGCCTCCAGGAGGCAGCGTGGGAAGACGTTAAACCCTTTTCCTCACCACAGCTGGAAAGAGACCCAGGACAGTGACCCGGTTGTCAGCCGTATCAAGGAGCTGATAACCCAAGAAGGTTCTTCCCTAGAGAAGGAAGCGTCTCTGCAAGCAAAGCAGCAGTGGAACGAGAGAAGCCGGCTGTTTATCTACCGTGAGAAGCTGTGTCGGAGGTACGTCAATCCTAAAACCCATGAGATGGTGTGGCAGATAGTGGTCCCCAAGACAGACATCCAAATGGTGTTGGAGGCCTACCACGATCAGGCGGGGCACTTTGGCTGGAAGAAGCTAGAGACCCTGCTGAAGTGTCGATTCTACTGGGTAGGAATGCGCAGCTCCATTGAGCGGTGGTGCCGAAACTGTGGACCCTGTAGCCTCTGAAGAAAAAACTACAGCAGCCAGAAGGCACCCCTGCAACCCATCAAGACAACTCGACCCCTGGAGATCGTGGCCCTGGACCATGTCAAGCTGTCACCCAGCAGGTCAGGGTACTCCTATGCCCTGACCATGGTGGATCACTACTCCAGGTTCCTGGTGGTCGCCCCCGTCAAAGACCTGACGGCAGAGACATCAGCAAAAACGTTCCAGGTGTGTTTCTGCAGACCCCATGGATACCCTGAGCAGGTGCTGACGGACCAAGGCCCGGCCTTTGAGGCTGAGTTGTTCAAAGAGTTCTGCCATCTCTACAGGTGTAAGAAGATAAGAACTACACCGTACCACCCACAAACCAATGGCCTCTGTGAAAAGATGAACCACATCGTCATCGACCTGCTGAAGACCTTACCACTTGAAGAGAGAAACCAGTGGCCAGACCTACTACCTGACCTGGTAGATCTGTACAATCACATACCTGTAAGTTCCACCAATTGTACTCCAGCATATCTCATGCGAGCAAGACCAGGAAAGTTGCCCATGGACCTGGAGCTCGGTGTTGTAGAACCAGAAGCAGATGTGACCACTGAGGACTGGGACATGACCAGACAGGAGCAGTACAGAAGAGTACAGGCCTGTGTCGAAGACAGTCTCACTCGGGTGAGGGACAAGCAGGAAGCTCAATACAACAGAGGTGCCCCAGCAGAACCCTTCACACCTGGTGAAGTAGTGTTAAAAAGGAAGAGAAGAAACCACAAACTTGATGACCAGTAGGAGAGAGAACCCTACACTGTGTTGAATTCAAGATTTGATAATAAGAAAACCTGTTTAATTAGTAAAGACAGAGGAATAACGACTGCATCGGTATCTAGAGACCACCTGAAGTTGTGTCCAGATCTGCTAAAGCCCCAAGGAGAAGAGCCTCTCATTATCCCGGAGGAACCTAAAGAAGCAGTAATCCTTACTGACTTAGGAGACTTCCCTGCAGATTGGCCTCAACTAGGAGGAGCAGTAATAATACCTGTGATCCACTTCTTTCAACAGCCAGAAGACCCTCCACAGCAAGTAGAGCCTGTAAGTGCTTCAGAAGAGCCTGCTCAAGAAGAATCCCCGGAAGAAGGATCCCCGGTTGGAGCAGAGCAAGAGGGCCCAGCCAATGGTATACTTGCCAGTCCTGTAGCGAGGTTAAGGCAGCCCTGCAGTCCCTCCACACCTAGTACTGACGGAATGGGAAGTAGTGCAAATACTAGTGCCACACGCATCCCAGTACCACGTAGGTCTACACGTAGTACACTAGGTCAACCCCCTGTCAGATACACTTAGTAAAATAGTTAAACTTCTGACAAGTGTAAATAGTTACCCCTGGGGTATTATATAGCATTGTATTGTATATTACTGTATTATCTTGTATATTACCATGTATTCATTGCCTTTTATATGCATTTAACTTATATTTTTGCCTTCATTAATGGACAATTCAAGTGATATGGACACTTTACCAATTTACTTCTCATTACCCGTATGGGTACTTAAGAACTCTGTGGCTGAGGACTATGTGCAGCCCAAAGACTTTTCTTTGTAAATATTTGCACTCCCAGGAGTGCCCCATTGAGCAACCTCTCCGGAAGAGACTTGGACTTCTAGGTTGCTTATTCCAATGCATATATCTATTTATTACTTATTAATGTTATATGCAATGTTTAAGAATGTTCCTCCCATAAAGGGAAGATTGTTGTAGTTCATGCTATATTATTGTTAAAAAATGTACTTCAGCCCGGGAGTACTGAGCTTTGCTAGGGGGGAATGTGGCACCCCTGCGGCGCATGAGTGCCACAGATCCTACAGGGGTGCATGAATGGATTCCTCCACAAGAGGCCCTCATAGCATTCACACACCTCCACCTTCCACCTCAGACAACCAGAGGGAGCCCATTAGGGATATAAAAAGGGAAGGTGGAGCCAGGCAGTTCAGTCTGGAGTAAGTCCAGTTACAGTCTAGTCTAGTCTGTGAGAGAGTCCTGCAGTAGAGAAGCCTGAGAGAGGTCAGCCTGCAGTGGAGCTCAGTCTAGAGAACACAGCTAACAGTTCAGCAGTGGAGCATGAGGATCCTGCACATTCACATGAATTGGGTCCATGTTAGAGGTTCAGGTACTGTTCTGGTACCCGAACCCGAACTTTTAAAAATCTGGTCGGCGTTCAGCTCAATTAGCCGAACCCGAACAGTCAAGGGTTTGCCCATCACTATTAACAATATAACAGATAGGATACGGTATTGGGGACGCAGAGTAATACGAGCTACAAATCAAATCTTTGGAAAAAAGCCACCAAACCTTTGAATTTCTAAAGGTTTGGTCATCTCTAATGAGTAGGTATACTAAGGCTTTGGTAACACTAGGAGCTTTAATGTCTATTTTAACAAAATCTGTAGGAAATCATGGTCTTGCTTCCTTCATCCCCTACAGCAAGTTACAACGGCTTTTAGTGCCCAAAGCAGACTAATATGTCTTGATTCTCAAGCTTAGTAGCTGGCGTGCATGAGTGGCGCCCCTGCTGCGCATGAGTGCCACAGATCCTAGAGGGGTGCATGAATGGATTCCTCCACAAGAGGCCCTCATAGCATTCACACACCTCCACCTTCCACCTCAGACAACCAGAGGGAGTCCATTAGGGATATAAAAAGGGAAGGTGGAGCTAGGTAGCTCAGTCAGGAGTAAGTCCAGTTACAGTCTAGTCTAGTCTGTGAGAGAGTCCTGCAGTAGAGAAGCCTGAGAGAGGTCAGCCTACAGTGGAGCTCAGTCTAGAGAACACAGCTAACAGTTCAGCAGTGGAGTACGAGGCTCCTGCAAGCTAAACTCAGGGAGCTCAGTTAGAGCCGAAGGCGTGCCGACACCATAAGAGCGGTGAAGCGCGGCAAGCTGCCGCTAGTGTCTATAGCCTAGTGAGGGCCTCGAGCGCGGCCGAAGGCTAGAGGAGTGAGCAGCATTGGGGGCAGAGGAGCTGTACAAGCTCACCCCAGAAAACATATACTGGACACCGGGTCCGCGTCTACAGGGCCGTATATCCCCCTGTAGAGACAACCGGAGACCCCTGGAAGACTTCAGGTCACAGGATCACCCAAGAGCTGATACGTACCAGAGCCAGGAGTCACGGATGCCCCACAAGCTGGGAGTGTGTACTCCAAGAGAAGGCCCTACCACAAAGTCAGCCGGTGCAGGACAGAGACAAAGTTAGGCCTAGCTCCAGGCAGGTCAGAAACTTACTACACAAAGGCAAGAAACAGGAGGCCCTATACCCGCTCACTGTGGAGGATCCTGATATGCACCCTTCACCCTACAGTGCTCCGGAATGTGCCTGTACTTCCATCAGTAAAAGGTACTGAAGTGACTATCGTGTCTGTCCCTGTTCTTACTCTGACCCGGCTGGGTCCCATCTGTCCTGCATACCTACATCCACGCTGCCCTGAGGCCTAGCTCCACCTGTAGGGAGCTATACCACCCAAGCTGCCTTAACACCGGCCTCAGTGGGCTGCCGCAGCGCTGGTGATCCTCACCGGACACCACAGGTGGCGCCACGAACTTTCATATAATTATCCACCCTTTTAAAGAGAGGCCCAGGGTACGGGCCTGGGAGCCGACTACCGCGACATTCCCAAGACCAGGCAACAAGGCCCGGGCGCTGAGTTATCCCCATCCCCTGGGCGCGTCACATGCACTGCTCCTGCCATTGTGCAATATCTTACCTGCATCAAACTGAAAGTCCATCTATCTGTTATCCCTGCATGCAGCTTGTCAGACAGGAGAGCAGGAGCGGAGACACACTGACCTGCACTCACTTGATCTAATCCGTCTTGGTGCCTTTGCAGATTGAGATGGATGACACTAGAAAACAGGCAGTGGACATGGAATTTTATAGAAGGGAAACTCCTAGTGACCATCACTTTGATTTTGACTAATTAGCACAGTATCTATCAAATGAGATGAAGTCTGAAAGTACAGTGAGCATTTAGGCCACTTAGTTGTGACTTACCAACTGTACAATAGATCATTTACATATTTGTTTATATTGTAGTTTTTATGGTTCATTTAAATTCTACAGTTCTATGGTCAATCTACCTAACTACCTATCTATCTACCTATCTATTCTTGACTATCATCTATCTCCTATCTATCTGGTATACAGGTATACAGTGATTTTGGTGCAAATTATGTCTGAACGGTTTTATATTAAGTTTATGGTGTTGATTAAGAATATGGCTTGGGTTTTGACAGATTGTCTCTAGTTTCTGAGATATTTAATAGTTAATTAATTAATTACTAGTGATGAGCAAGCATACTCGCAAGTACTGGGTACTCGCCCGAGCATCTCAGTACTCGAGATGCTTGGAGCGGATGCTCGGATCCCCTCACTGCATGTTTGGCGTTCTTTAGAGCGCCAATCAACATGCAGGGATTGCCTGCCACTCACTGTAATGCCGCAGCCATGTTGGTTGTGGCATTACAGTGATTGGCTGGCCGCACAGCATCATCAGGTCTATATCAGACCTGGCACCGCTGTGCTCATCAGTCTACTCCACAATCAGGCAGTGTAGGGAGAGGTGCTGCTGAGCCAGGGAGAGATTTGGTTGTGTATTAGGTAGTCTAGGGAGAAAACAAGTACATTACACATATCCATCTCAACAAACAGTCCATCTGAGGACTAATCCATCTGCAGAGATTTCAGGCAGGCAGGGTATATAGCAGACTGCAGTGCACATAGGACAAGAGGCTCCATTCCAGTTCTGCCTTCTGTTGCTGTTCGATATTTCTAGACAACGGCCCAGGTCTCAGGGGCCAGGATTAATTTTTTTTGGATCCTTATCCTCATTATTTGCTTAAAAGCAATCCAGAGAACACCGTTTTTCTGCGACATTTGCTTGTTGGCACTGCAGAATACAGCCAGGTGCTTTCCATATTAGAGCGCTAAAAATCCAGCTATTTAAAACTGGTTTGTTCGTCACACGGATCACATATAATTGCGCTGAAAATACTGCCATTTTAGCCTCCATTCAAATTTTTTTTCAGTGTGTCAGCAAAGTTTTTGACACCAGTTTGCTGTTCAAAATAGTTACCTACAGGCCAGGTATTTGAAACTGTGGTTTCTCCATCACACGGATCACATTCACATATAATTGCGCTGAAAATACTGCCAATTTTGGCCTCCATTCAAATTTTTTTTCAGTGTGTCAGCAAAGTTTTTGGCTCCGGTTTGCTGTTCAATATATTTCCCTACAGACCAGGTATTTAAAACTGTGGTTTGTCCGTCACACGGATCAAAAACGGTAATTAGTCTTACCGGTGATTGTATTTCCAGGTGTCCATCCTGACAGCACCATGGAGGACGTCCTTCTTATCCTTACAGGGACAGGAAACACAGAGGATAAAAGCCCTCCCCTCCCTCCACCCCTCGGTGTTATTTCTAAGTACCATACCAGGATGGTTGCAACAAACAAAATTTTTTTATTACAATTCTATATAACAATGTTACTTCACACTGTATACAACATGAAAGGGAGGGAACTAACTGTGCTGTCAGGATGGACTCCTGGAAATACAATTACCTGTAAGACTAATTACCGTTTTCCAGGACGTCCCCCTGACAGCACCATGGAGAATACCAAAGTATTGATTTTAGGGTGGGACCACTGCATGAAGAACTTTCCTACCAAACGCCATTCTCTGAATGGCTACCACATCTAGCTTGTAATGTCTAGAAAAGTTGCGGCCGTAGAAATCTGCTCCACCGAGGCCCCCCCTCTCTCTGTCCAAGAAGTGGCCATTGATCGAGTCGAATGAGCCCTCAATTCAACAGGAGGAGACTTTCCTTCTGCCACATAGGCTAAATCTATAGTAGACTTAATCCACCTGGCAATTGTCTTTTTTGACGCTTTTTTACCTCTATTTCTACCCTCAAATTGGACAAACAAGTTGTGATCCTTTCTCCAACCCTTGGTGGCCTCTAGATAAGAGATGACTGCTTGTCTAACATCCAGGGAATGGAAGAAGACTTCCTTCTGATTTTTAGGATTTTGGCAGAAGGACGGAAGTACCACTTCCTGATTTATACTATGGGTAGAAGCAATCTTGGGTAAAAAGGATGGATCGAATCTAAGAACTATCTTATCCTCATAAATCTGTAAGTACGGGTCCTTTGTGGATAAGGTCTATATCTCCCCCATCCTTTTAGCAGTTGTAATTGCTACCAGGAAAGCTGTCTTAAAGGTGAGTTTGCCTATAGTAAAGTCCTTGGACGACTTGTATGGATGTTTACAAAGAGCATTAAGTACAAGATTGAGGTCCCAGGGGGCAACAGATCTCTTAACCCATGGACTCAATCTCTGAACCACCTTGGAAAACCTAGCTATCCAAGGATTCGCTGCCAATTGCATATCAAAGAATACGCTCTGGGCAGAGACCTGGACTCTTAGAGTACTTGGTTTTAAACCCCTGTTAAACCCGGCCTGCAAAAAATCCAAAATCTTAGGGATATTTGGGTTAGAAACATCGATAGCTGAACCTCCACATTCTGAGCAGAATTTTTTCCAAATTTTACTGTATATGGCCGAGGTCACCGGTTTTCGACTGGCCTGTCGGGTTGTGATCACCTAATCAGAAAGTCCCTTGGACTTGAAGATCTGCCTTTCAGCATCCATGCCGTAAGATGCAATCTGTCTACTTCCTGGTAGAACACAGGATCCTGATGGAGAAGGTCCTTCCTCAAGGGAAGCTGGACAGGGTCTTCTAGTGCCATCTTGGCCAATAGAGGAAACCAGCTCATCTTCGGCCAAAAGGGTACTACCAGTATTATCCTTGCCTGGTCTTCCTGTACTTTCCTTAGTACCCTCGGTATCAAAGCTAACGGAGGGAATGCATACAACAGGCCCCTGTTTCATTGCTGGGATAGGGCATCTATTCCCTCCGGATTGTCTAGCGGATTTAGGGAATAGAATCTCCTGACCTTGGTATTTTCTCTGCTTGCAAAGAGGTCTATTTCTGGAGAACCCTAACGATGCGTAAGGTTGAGGAAGACCTGCATATTCAGTTCCCACTCTGTGGGACATATCCTTCATCTGCTCAGGAAGTCGGCTATCTGATTCTGAGCCCCTGCTAAGTGTACAGATGTTATAGATAGGGCTATTTTTTCTATCCAAAGAAACATCTTTATAGAAAGGCTCTGCAGTCTTGGGCCTCCCTGATGCCGCAGAAAAGCCACCGCTGTTGTGTTGTCTGACAAGACTTTTATATGTCTTCCCAGAAATAATGGTCTGTTCTGGCAGAGAACTTCCCACACGGCTCTTAATTCCTGATAATTTGAAGACCTTGCACAAATTTCTGGGGACCAGGTTCCCTGAAAGAACTTCCCTTCTACGAGGGCGCCCCACCCTGACTGACTGGCGTCGGTGGTAATTACTATGGCTGGGGAGGGGATCCAAGCTACTCCCACCTGTAGGTTTTTTGGAAGCGTTCACCATACTAGGGACCTTCTTACCACTCTGGAAAGGGGCATTACTTTGTCCAAGGATATCTGACGCCTGTCCCAGGCCGACAGAACAGCTCTTTGTAGATGTCGGGCATGAAATTGGCTCCATCTGACACATGGAATGCAGGCCGTCATCAGTCCCAGGATCCTCATTGCACTTCTGATGGAGCAATGATTCCTTGGAAACTGAATAATCTCTCTTCTCAGTGACCTCTGCTTTTCTACAGGTAGAAATGAGGTTCTTAGGCAAGAATCCAAAGTAACTCCCAGAAAGTTTTTCCTTTACCCGGGATCTAGGTCTGATTTGTTCCAATTTATCAGCTAACCCAATTCTTGGAGGGTGGAAATGGATATCCTTACATGGTCTAGAACCTCCTGACGAGACCCCCCCACCAAAAGGAAATCGTCGAGGTAAGGGAATATGATGATTCCCAAACGTCTTAAATGGGCTACTACTTCTGTTATCAGCTTTGTAAACTCCCGAGGGGCTGAGGCCAGACCAAAGGGGAGACATCTGAATTGAAAATAGTGGATCTGATTTCCCACTTTTATAGCAAATCTCAAAAATTTTTGATCGATGGGATGGATGGGGACATGGTAGTACGCTTTCTGGAGGTCTAAGGTACACATCACGGCCTCTCTGTCTATCAGGGGAATAGTAGACCAAACTGACTCCATCTTGAACCGTTTGTATCTCACCCAGTGGTTTAACGGTTTTAGATTTATTATTATACGCATTTCCCCTGAGGGTTTCCTGATGGAGAATAGTCTTGAGTAGTGTCCCTGGGACCTCTCGACCCGTGGAACTGGACTTATGGCCCCTATTTTTAAGAGTTTCTGTACTTCTAACCACATGGGTGAAGTCCCAGACACTGGCTGGGGATTGGTGAGAATAAACCTCTCCGGGGGTAACTGGGCAAATTCGATTTTGTATCCTGAAGATACGGTCTTTAGAATCCAAGGATTCTGAGATATTTTTTGCCAGCCTCTGAAGAACGACATTAGACGTCCTCCAACACGTATGGTGTTTTTGCTTCCTCGAGCCGGATGTTGAACTAAAGGGGGGCCCTCTGCTCCTGTTCACCTTGGGGTAACTCCATCTGCCAGACTTTCCTTTACACTTATAATCGGGCTTATGCGAGGGGCGGGCTCTCCGAAAGGGCTGGTACCTATGAGGCTTATCCTCGGGAAACCCTCTGTTTTTATCAGACGCTTTTTCTAAGATGTCGTCTAACACTGGCCCAAATACCCTATCCCCCGAAAAAGGAATGGAGCATAATTTATTCTTTGACTGGTTATCCCCAGACCAGGTTTTCAACCAGATAGCCCGTCTAGTTGCATTAGATAAGGCGCTGTTTCTGGCTGCAAATCTAACTGACTCTGCCGAAGCGTCGGCCATGAATCCTGTAGACATCTTAAGGAGGGGAAGGGATCGTAGAATAGCTTCTCTAGGAGCTTTTGATATTAATTGCTCCTCCAGATCTTCTACCCACAAACACATTGATCAGGCTACAGAGGTGGCAGCAATATTAGTTTTTATGATAGCCGCCGACGTCTCCCAGGCCCTTTTTAGAAGGCCATCCGCCTTTCTGTGCATAGGATCCTTCAGGCTGGACGAGTCCTCAAAGGGGATTGAGGTTTTCTTGACCACCTTTGCAATGGGAACGTCGATCCTGGGAATCTCTTTCCAGGGCTTAATGTCCTCTGGCTCAAAGGGAAGGCGTAATCTAAAGTCTCGTGGAATTACAAGTCTGTTTTCTGCAACCTCCCATTCTTTCAGGATCATGGAACGGATGTGGTTATTTACAGGGAAAATCCTGTCTATCTGGGATCTTAACCCCCTGAACATTTCATCCTGCACTGTATGCGATGGCTGGGTGTCTTCCACCTGCATAGTGTCTCTGACCGCTTTTAGCAGTTCGTCTGTGTCCGCCGCTGAGAAAAGATATCTCTTTCCCAACTCCGGTGGATCTGAAGCTATATAGCTTCCTCCTCCTCCTCCTCCTCCTCAGAAGCAAAGGGCTGTAACTCTTCCTCTGAGGATAGCTCCATCTCCCAGCTCGGTCTTTTTGCCCGGGGACCTGGCTGAGACATCTGGGGGGAAACTAGACCCAAAATGGAGGCCCGAACCTCATCTCTGATGATTGACCTCATATCCGAAAGGATGGTTGGTTATTCATCCTTCACAATTTTAGCAGTGCAGCCTTCACATAACTGTTTAAGCCATGCTTCAGGCAACCTGCAATTACATATGGGGCATCTCTTCATCTTCCCCCCCGACTTTTTATCCTTCTTTACCGTCGTTGGTGGGTTAGCGGAGCCTTTATCCTAAGATAGGGGAACAGAACTGTGGAATTTAGGAGGCGACCTTTGACTAATACTGGTGCGTTACCCTCTACCCCCCAGATAATCCTACCCCCACTCACATGTACCACTGGAGGTTCAAATGGGGTCTCTGGTTTTCCCAAATCCTGCATCATGCAGTCACCAGCACAGCAGGGAAGCCAGACACAGGCAAGCGCTTTTATACTTACCTGTCTGATGTCTTCCCTGCCTTTCGCGTTCCATCCTGGAACGCACGCAGACTGCTTTTTTCAAATTTCGCACTCTGCCTCGCGTGCACTCCCATGACGTCACCGGAAGTGCGCGCACACGTGGCCGGAACCAGGTGCGGAGGCAGGCGCCGGAGTCAAGAGCCCTCGTCGGAGGGAAGCGGCTCCTGGGTCAGGAACAGCGCTGCACTGACCAGGCTGAGGAACCCCCGTTCGGGGGAAGGAGAAGTTTCTGAGCCCCCCGATCCCCTGAGCCTGCATGCAGGTATGCTCTTCTGCGCACCACACCTCTCTGTTCCTATCCTCACCGGGACAGGAAAAACACTGAGGGGTGGAGGGCTTTTAACCTCTGTGTTTCCTGTCCCTGTAAGGATAAGAAGGACTTCCTCCATGGTGCTGTCAGGGGGACGTCCTGGAAATATACGTTTTCTGAAAATTCTGCCATTTCTGGCCTCAATTCTAATTTTTTTTCAGTGTGTCAGCAAAGTTTTTGGCACCGGTTTGCTGTTCAAAATAGTTACCTACAGGCCAGATATTTAAAACTGTGGTTTCTCTGTCACACGGATTACATATGACTTCGCTCAAAATTCAGACATTTGTAGTGAGCGTGGAAGATATTGTCCTCCATTTAAAATGGGCAAGGCGCGTGGCAAGGGACAGGAAACTGGACGTGATGGTGATGGTGCATGCAGAGGCCGAGGCCAAGGCCGTGGGCAAGCTGAAATTGTGCCACAACAAATACCCGCTTCTTCTCGTCCGACCTTCCTGTCCCTATTCCTAGGGGACCGCAGAACACCACTATTGAACCCAGAGCAGTGTCAAAAGCTTGTTGATTGGATAGCGGATAATGCTTCCAGTCACTTAGCTACCACCACCACCCTGTCTTCCACACAGTCAAGTCTCAGTAGCCGTGAGTCTGGACCGCATATTCCTCACCCTAATCCTCCTTCCTCCCACCATGCCGAGTACCTGGAGACAACTGATCCCACACTTGGACACTCTGAAGAGCTGTTCACTTTTCCATTTATAGATTTGGGCCTCTCGCCCAGTTCACTTGAAGCGGGGCAAGAGGAGATCGCATGTAGCGATGCCCAAATATTAGAGCAGCCACGGTCACACGAAGGCGATGGTGGGAAAGTGTCACAAGAGGTGGACGATGATGAGACACAATTGCCAGAAAGTCAGGAGGAGGACCAGGGTGCGGAAGTGGAAGAAGAGGTGGTGGATGATATAGTCACTGACCCAACCAGGCAGAAGTACATGCAGAGCGAGGACAGCAGCACACAGGGGGAGGGAGGCAGAGCACCCCAACAGGCAGGAAGAAGCAGTGTGGTGGCCGCAGACAGAAGGCAGGCAACCGTTCCCCGTAACACCAACACGAAGGAAGTTGCCATTACAACTGTTAAGTGGCAGGGGTGGCAAAACGACCAGCCTGACCAACACCAGCATGGTCAGGCACATGGCAGCAAAGCACCCGACTTTGTGGGCCGAACTCCAGGGTCCAGGAGCAGTGTCTGCGGGTGGCACCATTGCTTCTTCCGCTGTTGTGCATGCAAGCCAATCCCCTGTCCATGGTGCATGCAAAGATGCCTCCTGACCTGCACCTGTCGTTGCACAATCTCAAGTAGCAGCATTAGGAAGCCCGTCCACGTCCTAGTCCCAGCACAGCGTTCAGTTTTCCATACCCCAGTCCTTGGAACACAAACGCAAATAAGCAGCCAACGCCCCACAGGCCACACTACTAAATTCAAACATTTCATGACTGCTTGCGCTCGAAATGTTGCCTTTGAGGCTCGTGAAGATGGAAGCATTCCACAACCTGATGGCGGCAGCCGTCCTTCGGTACTCGGTCCCCAGCCGCCACTATTTCCCCCGGTGTGCCGTCCCCGAATTACACAAGCACGTGTCCCAAAGCATTAGCCGTGCCCTCAACAATGCAGTTACCGGGAAAGTCCACCAAACCACAGACACGTGGACAAGTGCTTGTGGGCAGGGACGGTACACCTCGCTGACCGCACACTGGATTAACATAGTGGAAGTCGGGACCCAGTCTTGGGATGGAACACATCTTCCCGACGCCAAGGATTGCAGGCCCTAGGTCAATCAGGGTTGCCCCCCACAGTCTACAACTCCTGCACGTCATCCTCCTCAGCCTCCTCCTCCTCTTCAGCCTCCATCTCCGAAATGACCACATCAGTCACAAGCTGGAAGCACTGCAGTACTGCCTCGGCCAAGCGGCAACAGGCTGTGCTGAAGCTAATATGCTTAAGTGACAAACCGCACAATGCTGAAGAGTTGTGGACAGCTCTGAAAGAGCAGGCAGATCTGTGGCTCACACCGCTGAACCTACAGCCAGGCATGGTCGAGTGTGACAATGGCCGGAACCTGGTGGCGGCTCTGAGGCGAGGAGAGCTCACACACGTACCATGCCTGGCCTATGTGCTTAACCTCATGGTTCAGCGGTTTCTCAAATCCTTCCCGGAGTTGCCGGATCTGTTTGTTAAAGTATGCCGTCTGTGTGCCCATTTTAGAAAGTCACCTACACCTTCTGCCGCCCTTGCCGTGTTTCAGCAGCGTTTGCAGCTTCCGGCTCACAGACTGGTATGTGATGTCCCCACACGTTGGAACTCTACACTGCAGATGTTGGGAAGGATTTGTGAGCAGAAGAGGGCAATTGTTGAGTATCAGCATCAACAAGGCCGTCGGTATTCAGTTCAGACTCCACACATAAGACCTCAGGAGTGGACATGAATGTCAGACATATGTACCATCCTCCAAAACTTTGAGGACTCCACCAAGATGGTGAGCGGCAATGACGCCATAATTAGCTTCACAATCCCGCTTCTCTGTCTTCTGAAATGCTCTCTGCTCACAATCAAAGAGAATGCATTGCAGGCGGAGCACAATGAGATGGAGCAAGGAACCATACAGGGTGATTACACACAGCCCAGCCTCATCTCATCCCAATGTGGATTGGGTGACAATGAGGAAGAGGAGGAGGAGGAAGAACAGGAGCTAGTTTCATGTGCTATAGATGGTACTACCTGCACAACTGTCATACCGTCTGTTCATCATGGATGGCCAGAGGACAGAGAGGAGGAGGAGAGCATAGTCAGTCATCCTCTTGGTGAGGACACGGAAGTCTTGCCTGTTAGCAGTCTGGCACGCATGGCTGAGTTTATGTTATGCTGCCTTTCCCATGACCCTTGCGTTCTCAAAATTTTGGGTGACAGTCATTACTGGTTTGTGACACTTCTAGACCCACTCTACAAGGAGAATTTTATATATCTTATTCCTGAGGCGGACAGGTCTACAAAAATGGAGCTGTACCAGAAGGAACTATTAAAAAAATTCCCATCTGAAAACGCTGGTGGCAGAGGTCACAGTTCGTTGGACAACCAAGGAGTACAGGCGAGAGAGACACAACTTCAATCCAGCAGAGGCAGGGGAACACTGTCAGGCTGCGTGCCCACTATGCGTTTTTCAAGCATTTTTGCTGCAGAATTTGCGAAAACGCTTAAAAAACACTTGGTAATATGTGCCCCATGGTCCCCAATGATAATCCGCATGTGCTGTGCACATGCTGCGGAAATTTCCGCTGCGGATTATCATTGCGGAAAAATAAGCAACATGTCCATTAATTGCCGACATTCACTTGCATTGAAACGCTTAATATCCGTGTCAGAACATTTGCACACACGGATAGTAAGCGTTTCAATGTGCGGATGGTACCCGGGGCTGGAGAAGAGGAGACTCTCCTCCAGACCCAGGTATCATAGAACCTGTAAAAAAAAGAATTTAAAATAAAAAATAAAGATTATACTTACCTTCTGATGTCCCACGGCCTCCTCAGCGATGCGTCCGATCTCTGGTTCGGCTTGCGGTGATGTGAGGACCTGCCATGACGTCATTGAGTCATGTGACAGGTCACGCGACTGCCGACGTCAGCGCTCGCATGACCTGTCACTTGACTCAATGACGTCGCGACACCGGGGAGACCGGACGGAGCGGAGAAAATACCGGGGGCCATAGGAAGGTAAGTATAATCGTTGTTTTTTATTTTTTACCACTCTTATTCTTTTTTTTAACTATTACTTGGTCACACTATATAAATCCATGCCGGTTGCCTGGATTTATATAGTGTGACCAAGTTGTCAAGCACTTTTCCAAGTGATGCTAAAATCGCTTGGAAAAGCGCTTCTACCTGGCGGGAAAAACGTATGTAAAATCCGCATGCGTTTTTTCCTGCCAGGGAGAAGCGGAAAAAATATGCAGCATTTCTGCATCGTGGGCACATAGCCTCAAAGTTCTGGGAGAGTTTTCTTAGACCCTCCCATCGCACAAGCCCTGAGGCGCGGGGTACTCTCACAAGGAGTGCAAAGTTTGGGAAGATGCTGAGGGAGTACCTTGCCGACCATACCAACATTCTCCATGATTCCTCTGTGCCTTATAATTATTGGGTATCCAAGCTGGATATGTGGAATGAACTGGCTCTCTATGCCTTGGAGGTCCTGGCCTGCCCTGCCGCCAGCGTTTTATCAGAGCGGGTTTTTAGTGCTGCTGGTGGAATTATAACTGATAAGCACATCCACCAATCAACTGAAAATGCTGACAGACTGACTCTTATAAAAATGAACAAGGGCTGGATTGGGCCAGACTTCTCAACACCACTGAATGATAGCAGTGTAACAAACTCAAATCCAGTGTCTTTTTTTGGGAGGTGTATTCCCATGCACCTCTTCACACCCACACATGGGTATATGCTTCCTGATTTTGGCTATTTGCTCTTGTCCTCCTCCTTCTCCTCATCCTCATCCTCCACCACCATATCATCGGGGTGACCGTGGTCCGTGATGCAACACCCACATAATTTTTTTAAAGGGTGTTTGTGATGCCCGTTCATTTTTTTTTTTTATACAGTTTGTTCATGTATACCCCCCAGGGGTAAATGTTTGTCAGTCCATACTCTTAGTGCATGGGCATTACAAGTATAGGAGACCCGCTCCTTTCCAATGGTAACATTTTTTTATGAGGCCCTCCTCCACGTCTCTTCCAAGGGGCATTGAAGTGCCTCCCAATTTTTAGCAGCCCATGCATTCACTGCATAGGCAAACACAATGGGAGACCCACTTCTTAATAATGGGAACATTTTTTTCTCAAGAGGCCCTCCTCTACGTCTCTTTCAAGGGGCATTGGAGTGCCTCCAAATTTTTGGCAACCCTTGCATTCCCTGCATAGGCAAACACAATGGGAGGCCTACTTCCTAATAATGGGAACATTGTTTTCAGGAGGCCCTCCTCTAAGTCTCTTCAAAGGGGTATTAGTGTGCATCCAAATTTTCAAAGTGGTATTGGAGTGCGTCCAAATTTTGGGCAACCCTGCCACTCACTGCATATGCAATAACAGTATAGGAGACCCACTCTTTAGTAATGGGAACAATAAAACATAGCCGGCTCATGGCTCTCTAAGAATAGTGAGGGCCGACTGCAGGCCCGTTAAGAATAGTAAAGGCCGCCTGATGGCCCTATAAAAATATTTTTGTTTTTGGTTATTTGTTTTGCCTTATATACAAGTCAATAAACTGGACAGGATGTTCCTTAACATATTTCCCAGGAAAATCCATTTTGGTTTTGTTTTTGTATGTTTTATTGTGAGTCCGTAAAATTGGCATAATACCTCTGACAACTTTGTTGACAGAAGTGACCTGGGAGTCAGAAATGCTTCCAGAGGTCTTCCCCATGTCATGTGAGCACTGTTCCCATCGATTTGGGCAATTTTTAGGCCCTCTGCAGACCGCCGAGGGGAGCCGTCTGAAAAATGCTCGAGTTTCCCATAGACTTACATTGGGCTTGTTGCTCGGGTCGAGCACCCAAGTATTCCAATGTGCTTGACCCGAGCAACGAGCACCCAAGCATTTTAGTGCTCGCCCATCACTATCAATTATAGGAAAATTCTGGCTCCAAAAGTTTTTTTTATAGCATTGTAAGCCTACAAATTGAAATACAAAATAATTATATGGGATATTTCATTATCTAAGACACTGTTAATGAGTCAAAAGACAAAAGTCACATTGGGGAAATGCATTATTTTCATGGATCAATTATCTCAAAAACTAGAACCTATTCAGTAAAAGTAATGGGATTTTTGAATTCAGCACCCTCAAAATACCCTAAATCCATTCCTTGGCACCTGAAATTTTTTTCTTTGTAAACCTGTGCTATCCAAGGGCGTAGCGACCGCATCCAGGCCCATGACAATAGGCTGTGCATTACTTGTATATTATAGCAAGGATAAGGGCTGTGCATTATACTCTATGGATGACTATGGGGTGCATTGTACTATATGGAGTACTATGGACAGTTCATTATACTATATGGAGGAATATGGGCTGTGCAGTATCTTATATGGAGGACTATGGGATGCAGTATACTATATGGAGGACTATGGAGAGTGTATTATATTATATGGAAGACTATGGGATGCATTATACTATATAGAGGACTATTGGCTGTGCATTATATTATACAGTATGAAGGATATGGGCTGTGTATTATAATAATGTGGAAGACCATGGACTGTGCATTATATATGGGGATGCATTATACTATATGGCGGAATATGTGGGGTACATTATACTGTATATGGAAGACTATGTAGGAAGCATTATATTATATGGAGGACTATAGTCTGTGCATTATACTATATGGAGGACTATGGGCTGTGCATTATATATGGAGGGTGCATTATATTATATAGAGGACTATGGACTGTGGACTATACTATATGGAGGACTATGAGTTGTGCATTATACTATATGGAGGACTATGGGATGCATTATTCTATATGAAGAACTATGGGGGGCGCATTATACTATACGGAGAACTACGAGTGGTGCATTATATTATATGGAGGAATAAGGGGGGCATTATACTATATGAAGGACTTGGGTGGGTGCATTATACTGCATGGAGGACTATGAGGGTGCATTATACTATATGGTGGAATAGCAGGGGTGCATTATACAATAGGAGGACTATGGGCTGTATGTTATTGTGTCACCCTGGCGTGGATGCCGCAAATGTTTAATAAAGCTGTGTCTGAGAGCAAGGGGGAGGTTCCCTGGTTAGGGACTATTAGCATGCAGCACCTCCTGTCCCAGGCCAGTAGGGGGAGCAGGCTGCCCCTATAAAAGCTGGAACTGGGAGCAGGGTTAGAGAGAACTGGACGACCTGTCTATGAAGTGAGAGGCGTCCCAGAGAAGGGAGAGCCAGTTCAGCTGAAGCTGAGGAGGTCGTGTGGCAGTAGAGGAGCCACGAGCCAGGGACGGAAGGCGACGTGAGCCTGTCCTGGCTGAGAGAGAAACTGATCTACCGGACTTCGGTGTCCGAGGCTGTTAGGATCCCAAGTCCTACAGCAAATAACCAGTCCGCAGGGGATTGTATGTCTCTTGGCCTAAGAAGCCCGGAGGCTCCGCCACAGCAGAAGGGACCAGCAGAGCTGCACCAGGTCAAGAGTAGAAAGGAACCCAAGTTGCAAACCATACGGGCGAGAGGACACGGCGAGCTCAGGAACGTGGGCTATTACACCATGAGGAGGGAAATAGCCAGGAAGAGCGCAGAGAGCACGGTAGGCCTACATCCTCACCCTGACCAGAAGGGCTTCCCACTTGTTCTCAGACATCCAGGCCCCCTCCTAGCCGGGACTGTTTTTGGGTCATTTCACTTGTTCAAATAAAGACCCTGAACTGTTCAAGAGGCCTCCGTTTCCTGGCTATTGCGGTCGGAATCATCCCCTCCATCATCCTTCTATACTGCCCTGGGGCCACACTCCTCCCGTGGGGAGTTATATTATTCAGTGCTGCACTCTTACATCTGCCCCAGCGGTCTGCATTGCAGCGGCGGTTACCCCTGACCGCAATCCACGGGAGGCGTAGTCGGAACTTCCCCTTTAAGCCTGACACCCTGAGCACGGGACCGGGTCGCCACTACTACTCCCCATCCGCATCCAGAGGCCCGGCCCTGAGTACCCCACAGCCCAGGAGGCGAGTCATTATACTATATGGAGGACTATGTTGGTGCATTATACTTCTGCTATGGGGCCCCATGACTTCTATGTTCGCCCCTGGTGAGAATAATAGTTTATTTTTTTCTATACATTAAAGAACAGCAGCAGAACAAGGGACATATACCAGGATTGGGGATATATATACCAGAGTGGGGCCCAGGATAAGGGACATATACCAGGATGGGGGACATACTGTATATGCCAGGTTGGGGCCAAGATGAGGGACATATCTACTACGATGAGGAACATATACCAGGGTGGAGGACATATATATACTGTACATTCAGGATAGGGGGGAGCCCCGGTCCAAATCTTGCAGCGGGGCCCATCAGACTCTAGTTACGCCACTGGTGTTATCTATCTATATACAGTAGCATCTATCATTCATCTATTTATCTATCTGTCTGTATCTGACCTAACAATAGCTGTACAGACTGAAGTCTACATCACAGTTTGATATGCTTGATATGTATTTGGGAATTTCAAGGAAAATAAAATTACATTGTATTGATCTGAAGAGTAAAAGTCATTTACTTACAAAGATTATGTTTTGTGAAATGTCATACAAAATAGTATAATTTTTTCCCCAGCTCATTCTGAGCCCGTGCCCCAACAGAGCGAAATCTACCAAAAGGGAGAATTGATGGACATTTGCCCTTTACACTTCATTTAGTGTTTTGCTGGTTCAGGAAACACAAAAATATTAACTGATTTATTGCTCTAGGGGGAACTCTGATTGGTAATAAAATATTATGTCATTCATTTAGATTGGAATGATGGGATATTTTGAAAAAATAATTTAATGCTTTCATTTTATTATTGAACAGAAAACTGCCAGTTCTGACTATTTTTGATTTCGTAAATTAAAATTGTAAAGTGTAACAATCTATATAGTGTTAAATTGGACACGGTTATATTCCAGGTCCGTTTTGTATGGAGGACTGATAAAGCTGCCATAGCAGTGTGTATTTGTATACCTCTATAATTGCTGTATCTGATCTCCATATTTATGCATATATCTGATCTCAGATGGAGGCATACAGAGCAGGGCCGTACATAAAAATCATGGGCTCCCATAGCAGAACTTCTAATCGGTCCCCCCCACCGCAAAAAAAGAACAAAAAAAATAATATTCAGTGGAGCACAGAATAGCATATCTTACAACTGTGCAGCCCTTACAGAGTAATTTTCCTCCTCCCATTGAAGCCCTAGATTGCCCTTTCCTTGCCCCCATAAAGTATGATGCTAACAAAAATGCCCCCCAAACACAGTACGATACCCCACAGTGAATTCCTACATAACACTCACCACATGCACAGTATGATGACCCTACAGTAACCATCTGGCAAAATATGGTGACCACAACACAGTATAATATCCCAACAGTGGCCCCCAATACAGCTTTCCATACAGTATCGTGACCCCCCAAACAAAGGTAAAACTGCTGTGACATTGGTCATATTGCCGCACTTTGTAATTTTACATATCCATGCCACTGTTTTGGTCAGTGATAAGAGTAGGCGGTTATAGGGGGCAGTAAGCTGTCAATGTAGAAGCAGGTTGAGGCGTAACTAAAATAGGTTCAGGGGTTGCATACGCATCCAGACCCTGGAGCCCTAAGGGGCCCAAAAAGAAGCAGGGTATTTAAATTGAAAATATATTAGCGTATTTTTCGGACTATAAGACTCACCGGACCATTAGGTTTTAGAGTCGGAAAATAGAAAAAAATTTAAGCAAAAAATGTGGTCATGATGCACTGTTATGGGGGAGAGAGTCTGCTGCTGACACTGGTATTGGGGTAATGCCCCCCAATTCTGTTAATATCCTCCATCCTGGTATATATGACCCCTCCTTTCTGTTATACGTGGCCCCATCCCAATCCTGGTATGCTTGGCTCCCCAATCCCCATCCTGGTATGCATGGCACCCCTGATCCCCCATCCTGGTATACATGGCACCCCTGATCCCCCATCCTGGTATGCATGGCACCCCTGATCCCCCATCCTTGTATGCATGGCACCCCTGATCCCCCATCCTTGTATGCATGGCACCCCTCATCCCCCATCCTGGTATGCATGGCACCCCTCATCCCCCATCCTGGTATGCATGGCACCCCTCATCCCCATCCTGGTATGCATGGCACCTCAATCCCCATCCTGGTATGCATGGCACCCCTGATCCCCCATCCTGGTATACATGGCACCCCTGATCCCCCATCCTGGTATGCATGGCACCCCTGATCCCCCATCCTTGTATGCATGGCACCCCTGATCCACCATCCTTGTATGCATGGCTCCCCTCATCCCCCATTCTGGTATGTATGGCACCCCTCATCCCCCATCCTGGCATGCATGGCACCCCTCATCCCCATCCTGGTATGCATGGCACCTCTCATCCCCATCCTGGTATGCATGGCACCCCTCATTCCCATCCTGGTATTAAAGTGCATGAATATTCACTACAACCCATGGGAGTGTGTTGTAGTGAATATTCATGGACTTTAATAGTGGGCACATTGACCGTCGGCCGCTGTGGGAGACACGCTGTGGGTAAAGTGTGAGCGCTGTTAAGGAAAATGAAAATTCACTGCTCTTCACGATCATGGGCGTGGGGAGCAGTGAATATTCATTTTCTTTAGTAGCGGGCACAGTGTAGACTGCAGCAGGCGGCTCCTGCCTCCTTTGGCCGCTCCTCCGCCACTGCCGCTCCCCCACACTCCCCACCAGCCACAGTCCCATATACATTCGGATTATAAGACGCACCCCCCACTTTTTTCCAAAATTTTGGAGGAAAAAAGTGTGTCTTATAGTCTAAAAAATACGGTATATAGTTTTTTTAATTTAAACTATATTACATTTATTTTAACAAAATATGGAACTGCAAATCACAACCTCCACATAACCTAATTTAGCAAATACATGTAGAGTTATGTTCACAGTAGGCGTTTTTTCAGCATTTTTTTAATGCTTTTTTATTCAAATTTTCAGCTGCGTTTCACAATACCAGGATGGTCTATGAGATTTCAGAAATCTCATGCACACACATTGGTTTTTGTGTCATCAGTATTTTGTGCTTTGCATGCTTTTTTGCACAATAGAGCATGTCACTTCTTTCATTTTTTTCTGTGTTTTTTCAGCATTTTTCACCCATTAAAAGTAATGGGTGGTGAAAAAATGCTTAAAAAGCACCTAGTGTGAACGTACAGTAGCTATCAGGTTTTGCTGCTTTCCTAGTGAAAAAAAAGCAAGTAGAGCAGTATGTGAAACTCATTTACTTTTGTGATTTTACCATCTTGTCTTGGTCACCTGAGATGACGGTTTGTATTAGGAGAGTTTAATTAAATTAGTGATATGTAAAAAGTAAACATGGGCTGAGCTAGGTGTGAGATTGAACAATACCTTTGGCCCATGGAGGTGTGAAATTGAACAATCTCTGAGCAACTCAGTGGCAGACCAAAGTGTGAAAATAAATAGTGTCCTAGAAACACCATTCCTGAACAATTCATCTCCCCTACTGTTAGATTTGTAATTCTGGTTAATATGGTTTCACATATGTCTTGTATTGGTGACCTGTGTTCATGCTTCTGTGGTGGAAGCAAAGCTAAACTTTAGGATCCTGAAAAATGCAGCAAAAATGCACCAAAACTTGCATTTTTGATACTGCTTCTTTCCTGTCAAGAGATAAGGTTTTGCTGCAGAAAAAAACACCTAGTATGAATATAGCCTTAAATTTCTTTTATGGAATTTCAGGAGGATATCGATGAGGAGATTGAAGCAGAATATAGCATCCTGAAGGCTTTATCCGATCATGCAAATGTTGTGAAGTTCTATGGAATGTATTTCAAGAAAGATTCAAAGACCGGGGATCAGTTGTGGCTCGTCTTGGAGGTTTGCAATTATTTTGTAAATAATATATATAATTTACAAGGAATCTGTCACCAGGTTTTTGCTTCTCCATCTGAGAGCAACGTGATGCAGGGACAGAGACCATGATTCCATCAATATATAAATTATTGGGCTGCTTGCTGCAGTTTTAATACAATCCCTGTTTTATCAGCTGCAAATCTGTCAGTTCTCTGAACGCTGAGCTCTGAACAACCCTGTACAAAAAATGTTGCTGTGTCATCATAATGCTACCTGGCTTAAAGAGTGCCACCCCAGGCTACCATTTACTAAGTCTTATTTCGCCCAGTATTTGTGCAGTGGTTAACGGATGTTTATCGTTTTTCTTACGGATGGTTTCATAATCATTCTGCCCTTGCTGTAATGGACACGGCTCTCTGTCCTGACTTTCTTGTGAGCCTATGATAGACTTGTGTTTATATGACACCCTGAGCTCAGGGCACCCAATACACCGGCATGGGTCGGATCCCTCTTACTGTCAGATGGGGGTTTGGTGGCCGTGCCCTGTGCCTGGCGCTCTGGTGCACAGTGAAAAAATGGGCACACGGCTATGGATGTGCGAGGGTTAAGGCTGTTTTTTTATACTGTCCCCTCTTTAGTGGTGGTGATGGTGGCATGCTCAGTGATGTTAATGCGGAGGGTGACAGGAGACTCAGATGGCAGATGAACTTTAAAACCAATTAAACATTGACTCGTAACACAGCCAAAAAGAATCACAGCCATAGGTGATACAACATAACATGTGCAGATGACATTGTTCCTCAGATGGGCATTTAGTGACAGATGCTGGAAACGGCAGATATGAGGTGTGATAAACAGCAAGTGTAAACAGAGCCTATCCTGTTATCCAAGCTGACATGATAGTCTTCTTCTTTCCCATTGGGGTGACGCTCCCCAGCAGGCCCCCATATCTCTGCTTCTTCTGGCCTTCATTATGTTGTAGGATTCCTGTTTTCCCATCTCCGTTATGGAGGACCACCCTCCAGGCCCGTACTCCTCCTGAGTCCACAGCATAGTATGTGTTAGAAGGGGAGAGTGAGGACGCAGTGTCTCAGCCATGCTGCCAACTGTGTGGCTGAGACACTGTGTCCTCACTCTCCCCTTTTGACACCATTCCCAGCAATTGGTATACTGACGAAGGTCATGTTGATCGAAACGTTTTTTGCTGTGGACTGCTATTAACATCACATTTTATTAATTTATGCCTTTGAGTGCCGAGGTTCTCTCTATGTTACTACGATATTGGACCCTACTCGAGCACCTTGGTCCAGTAGTGCCGCGGTTCTTACTTTACTCAGTGAGGAGTCTAACTGCTTTCTACCTGGGCTGATGTAATTAATGCTGACATACAGTGACAATAACACAAATCCCTACATGAAATAGTATTACATTTCAATAATATAAATAATAGTACACAGAGTTATAGTAATGCCCAACTCTGGGGTATTAAATTTATACAAAGCATCTGTCACAGAACGACAAGGGGATGTCCGGCAGACGGCACAACACACGGATACAACGGGATAATAGAGGGGGTAAGAGGGGCCCTAGCGGTAGGGAACTAGGGAAGGGACTCCTCCTAACACCAACCTATGTCTGTCCCTAAGCTCCCTATCATCCCTAGACGGGTCCTTCCCCTCATGTGTGATCACGTGCCTAAGCCCTCGCTGGCCCTGGACTCAACCTGGCTAGTGCGCAGACCAGCAAGACACTAGTCTCACCACTACAATAGGACCACACAAGGAAGGGAAGACAAACAATGGGAGATAACAACATAAAATACATTTAGCTTTCCAACAGAAAACTTCACCGCTGCAACTGCAACGAACACCACAGCTTCTCCAGAGACTGGCTCCTTCAAAGAGGTCAGCATACAATGAACTAAAACCAATGGTCAGCTGATGGATCATGTGGCTATTTAAAGGGAGGTGGGAGTGGCACCCCCCAATACCAGCTGACTGTCCTCAAAAGGCTGCCAGCAAGAGACTAACATTAACCCTTGCTGGACCAAAAGGAAAAAACTATATTTAAATGACAGCATACCCAGAGCTGCAACGAATCCCCAAATTATTCGTGACAGCATCCAATTAGAGGATAGTAGAACTGCAGGGGAAGGGAGAGAGCAGCTGCCTGGACCAATGACAAGACTCAAACCACCACAGACTCCCTGTAGGCACTGCAGCCACAGATCTATTCTAATGACAATGAGCAAAAAAAACCAGCCAGAAACAAGATCTGATAAAAATAAATAGGAGATGATTATCTCCAGTGGGTACTGACTTACATATCATTTTCAGCTTTTCACTAGACAGTAACTTTAAAGTTGGGGCTCCAAAGCGACAAAAGTCATGTGACAGTAATTCTCTGACAAGTTGCGGGAAAAAAACATTTGTGCATCTTGTCTGCGACTTAAGCTGTGATTTTGCTGTAATCATACTAAATAGCAGACAATTCATATGGAACTTGCAACCACGAACAGAAAATCAAACACAGTTTGCAGCATTTGTGTCGCAGTCTCGATAAGTCGCAAGTTGCAATGTGACCCCATAGGAAATCATTAGATGCGATGGTGCAAGGAAACACTACACTCTAGATGTTGTTCAACCCTTGTTGCCGTGAAGCCCCGGCCTGAATCCTGATTCCGTCTTTTTGCAGTTGTGCAATGGAGGATCTGTAACTGATTTAGCAAAAGGTCTTCTGAAGAGAGGAGAAAGAATGGATGAAGCCATCATTGCATACATTTTGCATGAAGCTCTTATGGTAAGAGGTGCAGTACCTACTGATACAATGTTTTACTATGCAATATCATATTGAGTATTTAGAGGTAGGTCTCATATATGTTCTGATTTTATGTTATTTATCATTGTGGCTAAGCTAACAGTAAGACAGATCTCTGTGCATAGAGCCAGATTACACAGTTGATGTTGGTTTAATGAGTTTGGACTAGGACCTAAGACTCTGCCCTTTAAGGCTACGTTCTCATGATGAGGTTTTGGTGAGTTTTTTGATGTTGCAGATTTTCTGCACCCTTTCTGCACCCATTAAAATGAACCTGTATTGTGCAAAAATGCTATTAACTTGCAGATATGCAGTTAATCTGCAGGCTAATAGCATTGTGAACCTGCACGGTGCCCGCTCTTAGAACCCTGCTACTACGACGAAATGAATTTTATTCCCCCTGGCAGCATTTGGGTTACAGTCACGAGGGGGCGGCTCGGGTGCAGGTTGAGTCACCGCTCAGAGTATAGAGAGTGGTGGCTGTAGCCGCGCCCCAGCACTGACTGACAGCCGGCCCTAATGCTGAGCTACTGTCAGGCAGTGTGAGGTGCGGCTACAGCCACCATTCTCTATACACAGAGCAGTGACTGAACCCGCGCCGGCGCCCTCCCCGTGACTGAAAACAGAACGCTGCCTGGGGGAATAAAGTTAATTTCCTCCCGGTAGCGTGGATCTAAGTGATAGCGCCAGGCAGCTTTACAACTCTTTTAACCTGCAGATTAACCTCATATCTGCAGGTTAATAGCATTTTTTCAGGTGACAGTTTCCCTTTAAGTAAAATTGGTTACTTTCATTTTTTCGAAAATATGCAGCGTAAAAAACACCACCAAAAAATAATCATGGGAACGTAGCCTAAATCGATTTCTCCTTAAAGGAATTGTTCAGCATAAAAAAGAAAAACATGGCTCTCTTCTCCAAATAACAATGCCATATTTGTCTATAAGTTGCGTCTGGTGTTGCAGCTCAGCTCCATTGAAGTGAATAGTGAGGAACTGCAATGCTAATTGCATCCTGTGGACAAAGGTGACACTGTTTAATGAAGAAGGCAGTCATATTTTTTTATACTTCTGGACAACCCCGTTAACTCGTGTATGGCTTTAAAATTTTTATCTGCTTTTTTGACGATTGCAAGATGCTTCTCATGACATCAGCAAAGTATGAAGTCTTACAGGTAATGCTCCATAGGAGAAAACGGTGCAAATTAGCTCTTACAGAATAAAAGATACTTTCTCACAATTACCACCTAAGAGAGCCACTACACTATAAGTTAATGTCTCAACATGTATTGAGCCTTACAACAAGACCAGAGATAAACACCAAGCCAGGAACTCAGCTACAGGCAGCCTGTTTCAGGGTGTTTGCCTCTCAGTGTAGAGCCAAGTCTGTCTGGTTGAGTGCGACAACCTTAAGGCAACGTTTGGCAAGTGCTGGTTCTTTTTAAGGAGTAGAAAATGTATAAACAACACATATAAAGATGTGGTATATTGTAATAAGTTTAACACTGTACATAGGTGACTTGGACAAATATGCATGTTATTGGTCTGATTCTTCTGCTGTTCAAAATTATTATTTTCTAAAAGGGCCTTCATCATTTACATAGCCATAAGACAATTCACCGTGATGTGAAGGGGAACAATATTTTACTAACCACAGAAGGAGGTGTCAAACTTGTGGATTTCGGTAAGTCTGTACAAGTTATTGTTAAAGCTGTATGCCAAAATATCGCAGGTATGAATGACAAGAAAGCTCCAAAGCAAAGATCAAGCCCCTAGTGTCACGCAAGATGTGGGAAAGACTAAGTGCAACACAAAGGGAAGAGAGAAAGGGAGCCTAGACTCTAGGGAAAGGGGGAAGTGGAGACCTCCTAGGCTGATCTAGTGTCACCCTGTCTCCCCTAACGTCTCTATATTTGTTCTTCACCAATTGCCGCACGCATACCTCGCCCTGTCTTTCCCTGGCGTTAGGCTCAGGCTAGGGAAGGGAGGGGATGAGCACTAGTTAATCTCCACTGAACACTAAAGACAACAAGGGAGGGACAAACAAAGGAAAATTGCTTAGCTTTAGTCGACTCCAGAGAAATGTGCACACATTCTCTAGCACCAGAGAGGAAGAAGTACTGCTCCTTCTCAAGCCTTCACAAGGAGTAATGAATATCGTTGGCACCTCCCTCTTGCACACAGCAGGTATATGTACACCCAGGCCAGGGTGTTAATTAGCCAGAGGAAGATAGCCACTGGGTCCTCAAAATACAGTTTCTAAGAAGTTGTCTGTAATGCCAAATGAAGAGATCTCCTGCAACCAACTGCAGGGTGACTGTCTGTCACTTCTGACATGCCCGTGACACCTAGTTTCAGTGCAGGTTCAAAACCACCTAGAATAGAGCCTAAAAGCTATTTCTACCTCCACTCTCTTTCCATAAACCTTAAAGGAATTTTCCAGACTTACTATATTTATGACCTATCCTTTGGATAGATCATTAAAGGTGTTGTTCACTACTTAGACAACCTCTTCTGAATCCCTATGTTTTCCCCAATAAAATAATAACACCTATACTCATCTCCGGTGCAGGTGTTATTCAAGCGGTGTCAGCATTGGCTCTCCCGGGGATCGCATGACATTGTAATGTCACGCGATCTTTGTGGCCAATCAGTGCTGGCTTCACTCTGCTTTTCTACTGATGCAATTGAAGAAGGAAAGAAGTGGGAGCTGCAGATTCTCTCTCTCACTTCCTCCAGATGTCTTGATTTTTCCGTAGAAGGGAGACTGAAACAAGCGCTGACTGGCCATAGATATCGCGTGACACAACAATGCCACGTGATCCCCGGGGCAGACGGTGCCGACACCGCTGGAATGGTGCCGGCATCTGAGATAAGTATAGTTGTTATTATTTTGCTGTGGGGAAACATAGGGATTGAGAAGGAGTTGTCTGAGAAGTGGACAGCCCCTTTAACGTCAGATCGATGGGGTCAGATACTTGGCACCTCTCAAAAATCTGAGTGGTGGTAATGTCGCAGGCTCAGACAATATTAAAGGTTAGCAGTGTTTCTTCTTTCCTATCTAATAGATGTTTTCATAGCTTTCAACGGTCCTCATAAAAAATATTAACAGTATGTAATTCCTGCAGGTGTATCAGCACAGCTAACTAACACTCGTCTCCATAGGAATACATCAGTGGGGACTCCTTTCTGGATGGCACCAGAGGTTGGTTACACTTTTTTATACATTGATGTGACAATAACAGTTAGAATAAAATATTGCTGTATTAATAGTTGTACTATAAACAGGAAAATCAGAAGTATAGCACATGTATATTAATATAAATACTAATGTTGCCCTCTATGAAGAGTAAAAAAATCAGTCAAGAACTGGAGAATTTTTTTTTTTACTTGTTGATGCAAGTGGAAAATCCTTTTAAGCACTAAAATAAATGATTCATCCAAGATGACTTCTTTATAACCTCAGAGTGAACAAAGTGGCTCCAGAAGACCAATGTTATTCCTGCCGCTGTTCCCTACTTGTCCTTTGTTACCAGTATTTCAAGTCACTCAATAAAAACATTTTTAAACAATCTGTTTTTTAACTATGTCAGATCAGTAGTATTTTGGTCCTTCTGATTACCGTGTGTTCGTTGAATACAAACTTTTGTTTGGATTACTGTCGTGGTTCTATAACATTTATTTTTTTTTACAAATGCCACTTTATTTTTTTATTATTTATGCATTCTCTTTTTTTTTGCATTTTACCAATTGTTCCAGTATTCAAAGACTCAAAGACCATAATACTAAAAAAAAGATTTGATATCTGTATTTTACAATTTACAATATTTTAATATATTATATGTCCTAATTAGGGTGTGTAATAGCAGCAAATGCACTGATTAGTGAGGGGGATTTGGGGAAGCAATTTTTTTTCCTTTCATTTTATTTATTTCATTTTCCCCAAAGTCCAGGCAGAATCATTGAAGGCTTTATTATTTTGATGTCACTGCTGTCATTGTCACTACTAAGGCTGTTATCTTACTGTAGAGATGGTCTTGAAAGGGGTAGTCTGAAGTACAAATTAAATATCATCCTAAATCTATATCTAATGCCATAATCTAATATATTTTCTAATATACTGTAATTAAAAATTCCATATCCTTCCCTAACTGCGCTATCTAACCACTTTTCTTTTTTTTTACAACTTCCTTTTTGATGATGCTTCATTTGAGAATCCCAGTGCATACTACTGTAATCAAACGAAGTATCATCAGTGACGTTGATTTCAGGGGCTGGATTAGTCTATGCTTTGCCACTGTGCGACGTGCACAATGATAGTGCACTCTGTCGCCGGCTCAGATCAGTAGTAATGTGCCGGCAACAGAGCGCACTGTCAATGTGCACTGTAAGATGAATATCCAGTTTGCAGAAACCAACGCTGACCCCGCAAGTGGCGTCATGTCAGTGCCTACTCTCCCAGGGCTCGCGTTACATTGTTATGTTGAGCCCTACAGTCAACCAGCGGCCAGGCCGGCGTCAGCACCCGGCGTACCCGGTCAAGTGCCGGGGCCCTGGAAAATCAGAGGGGCCCAGCCGCCCACTCACTGTCGGGGCCCGGGCCCACACACCCACCCACCCGCCCACTCACTGTCGGGGCCCGGGCCCACACACCCACCCACCCGCCCACTCACTGTCGGGGCCCGGGCCCACACACTGTCAGGGCCGGGCCCACACACCCACCCGCCCACTCACTGTCGGGGCCGGGCCCACACACTGTCGGGGACGGGCCCACACACCCACCCGCCCACTCACTGTCGGGGCCGGGCCCACACACTGTCGGGGCCGGGCCCACACACCCACCCGCCCACTCACTGTCGGGGCCGGGCCCACACACCCACCCGCCCACTCACTGTCGGGGCCCTGGCCGCTTCCTCGGCACCTGTTCAGGGACGCAGGCGCTGCTTGATTGCCGGCACTTCCCCCAGACATGGCCGCGCGCTGTCCGGCTGTGTCTGCTAGTAATGACACGGCAGGGTCGACGGCACTGCACCTTTAATTGTGCTTGTGTGTCGCTCCTGCCGCGTCATTACTAGCAGACACAGCCGCACAGTGCGCGGCCATGTCTGGGGGAGTGCCGGCAATCAAACACCGTCGGAGCGGAGGTCCTGCACAGATGGGCGGGAGGGGCCCGGACCCGACCGCAAGTGGGCCCCTCTGATGTTCCAGGGCCATGAAGTCTGTGACACGCCGGGGGCCCTGCACTGCCCCATACCCGAGGAGCTGCTGGACAGGACACTGGAATGGGGACAGGTGAGTGAGGCTTCCCCAATCCCCATATTAAAAATATTAGTAATGGGTCTGTGTGAGTGCATGTATGTGAATGTCAGTATATATGACTGTGTATATATATTTGTCTGTTTTATCTATGTGTATGTCTGTATGTGTACATATGTCTGCGTACCGTGTGTGCGCGCGCATATGTCTGCGTACCGTGTGTGCGCGCGCATGTCTGCGTACCGTGTGTGCGTGCATATGTCTGCGTACCGTGTGTGCGCGCGCATATGTCTGCGTATGTGAAGGATGAGGGGGCAGGCTGGGCCATGTGTAATAAATAAATAAATATATATATATATTTATATATTTATTTCTCCGCCGTATCTGTGCATCATGAATCGTGTATGTGTTAAAAGGGCCCACTGAGACTCTTTCTCCCGGGGCCCAGAAAAACCTGGAGCCGGCCCTGAGCAGCCTCTTCCCTTTGACTTCCTTCAGACAAAACTGATACCTGGAAGAAGAGAGAGCTGCTGCTGCTCTTTGGCTTCTTCAGGGTGTCAGTTCCGTCTGAAAGTAGTGAGAGTGAAGTGGCTGCAGGGCTTGCGTGACATAACAATGTCATGAGAGCCCCGGGAGAGCGGGCACTGACATCACTGGAACAGCGCCCGCACCGATGATGAGAATAGCTTTTATTATTTTAAATGGGAGAAATAGTGATTGAAAAATGCATTGAAAAATCACACTTCTTTTGGGGAACAAGGAAAGCTCAAAAAAAAGAGTATCTCCACCCATTAATAAATAGCTTTACCGCTTTGTCTCTGGTCAATAGATATCCATATCATGGACTAAAGATACTTAAAAAACTTTTTTAAGAAAAATGATTCATAAGTCAGACACATTCATTAATAATGAAAATTCAGTAGATATTTTCAGAATTTCATCTCCTAGGATACATTGTAAGACAAGTAGACAATATTATTCTTTCATTGTTTTGATAGGTCATAGCGTGTGAACAGCAAGTGGATACAACGTATGATGCAAGATGTGATGTCTGGTCTGTAGGTATTACAGCCATAGAACTAGGAGATGGCGATCCTCCCCTTGCAGACTTGCATCCAATGAGAGCCCTCTTTAAGATACCAAGGTACTGTGTCAATTTAAAGGTGGTGTATATATATATTTTTTTACTTAAGTGCATGTATTTGGGGCTAAAAATAATTTTTGCAATTCAGTTTCATTAAAAATTTTGCACTGTTTTGCTTTTACAAGCTCTTTGTTTTCCTGCATATTCAACTTTGATGTGCTCTGTTGTTGTACATCAGCTGAGAGAAGCCCAGAAAAAAAAAACAGATAAGAGTTGCAAACACTATCATTGGACCATCAGAATGAGCTCACTGATGTTTTCTCAGTTTTGCCCATTCTGCAGCTAGCAGTAGAAATTCTAACACAGAGGATAAAGAAGGTGAACGCTGAAAATGTTTTAATGTTACCCAATTACAAAAATGATTTTTAGCGAAAAAAAAAATGCATTTAAATAAAAAACAAATTGCCCCAAAAGTGAACAGCCCCTTTAAGGATATGTGATAAGCTGATCTCAAGTCCTACCTTCTGACTCCAATAAATCCTGAGTATGGAGATCTGAAGTGTTCCTTTTGAAAAAGCAGTAGCTGGGCATGCATGACATTAGTGTTATGATCTGCAACATGTACTAAGGAAAGATAGGGGAAAGCTGTCCCTAAGTAAGACTAAGCTGAATCCCCACGATGTAGCAGGCTGCCTGTTCCTAGCGAACAGACCCGCCTTAGTACTCGGCTAGTCTGAACGAAGACCTATAGCATTAAGGGAGGGGTCCCTAAAAGAACTAAGGACTGGGACAAAAATGGGACACCTCCTAAACAGAGAAGTTGTTGCAGAACAGCAAAGACAAACTGACAAAGAGGTACTAGAGGTCCCAGAAGGACCAAGCGAACTGACAGAGAAAGGCACAGAAGAACCAGGCTAGAGAAACAGTCAAACACTGAAGTCCAGCACAGCCAGAAGGGCGGAGCTGGAATATAAAGGCAGATGGTCACGTGACCGCAAAACACAAGATGGAAAAAACAAACAGGAGGGTTCTAACAGTACCCCCTCTTTTATGAGGATCCTCCGGATCCTCCAGGCCCGGGCCTATCCGGAAACCTCCTGTGGAAAGCTTTAACAAGCCTAGCAGAGCAGTGACATCATCCATCCTTACCCAGGAGTTGTCTTCGGGACCGAAACCCTTCCAGGAGACAAGATGCTGTAATCTCCCTCTATGCCATCTAGAGTTCAAGATACGAGAAATTTCATATTCGCCGTCTTCCACCACAGGAGGAACTGTGACAGTGGCTTCCCTATCAGATACATCAGCCTTTTTCAACAAGGAAACATGAAACACAGGATTAATCTTCCAGGAAATAGGGACATCCAACCTAACAGCAGACGGGTTAACAACCTGAAGCACCTTAAATGGACCCACAAACTTAGGACCCAGTTTTTTAGAGGGAATCCTCAACCGCAGGTTCTTCGAGGACAACCAAACCATGTCACCCACAGTAAACAAAACCTCATTACGTTTCCTGTCAAAATACTTCTTGAACTTCTTGTTAGCCTCTTGAAGGTTGCAACGTACAAATGTCCGAACTCTCTCCAAATCACCAGAAAAATTCTCCTCCTCCGGCACCGCCGACCCCAATTTGGAGATCGAACCAAAAGACGGATGTCTCCCAGTACAACAAAAAAAAGGAGAACACCCAGCAGAGGAGGATGTATGATTGTTAAGAGCAAATTCTGCGAGAGGCAGAAACTCAGACCACACCTCTTGATTGTCCGCCACAAAACAACGCAAAAACTGTTCAACATCCTGGTTCTTTCTTTCAGTCTGTCCATTAGACTCAGGATGATAACCAGACGAAAATGACAAATGGACTCCCAACCTGTCACAAAAAGCATGCCAAAAGCGAGCCACAAACTGAGGTCCTCTATCAGAAACAATATCCGTGGGAACGCCATGGAGCTTGACAATCTCCTTAACAAACGCCTTAGTGAGTGTCTTGGTGCAGGGCAACATAATGAATGGAACAAATGACACATCTTACTAAAACTGTCCACGACCACCCAGATGACAGTAAAACCCTCGGACACAGGAAGATCAGTAATAAAATCCATTGTGAGATGCGTCCAAGGCGCACTAGGAACCTGCAGAGGGCAAAGCAACCCCGCAGCAGGAGTATGTGAAGCCTTTGACCTAGCACACACAGTACACTGGCGCACCCACTTGATGACTTCCTTTTGCCATCCACGCCACCAAAAACTGCGACTGATAAGTCTCTTAGTCTCCGAAATTCCTGGATGACCTGCCAACCGAGACTCATGACAGTCCACAAACAAATCTCTCCTAAAGGCTCTAGGCAATAACAACCTCCCATGGGGAGTGTTAGATGGAGCATCATCTTGAGCTTTCAGAATCCCATTCTCCAAAACAGAGTCCAATGCCGCCACCACAACTCCTTTCTGTAAGATGCTCTCCTCCTCCTCGGAACCGACCGTAGGAGAGAAGCTGCGAGATAAAGCATCGGCTTTATCATTGTTAGTACCAGGGATATAGGTAACAGAAAAATTAAACCGAGAGAAAAAAAGTGCCCACCTAGCTTGACGGGCATTCAAGCACTTGGCAGCATCCAGATAGATCAAATTCTTATGATCTGTGAAAACCTGAATAGGAAATCTAGTGCCTTCCAAAAAATGAGGCCAATGTTCAAACGCGAGTTTAATAGCCAGCAACTCCCGATTTCCAACATCATAATTCAGTTCTGTTTCCGAAATTTTTTTCGAAAAGAAGGCTCAAGGATGTACTCCGCCCTTGTTCTCCTGAGACAAAACTGCTCCGACCCCCACCGATGAAGCATCAACCTCGACCAAAAAAGGCTTGGTCTCAGCAGGCTGCATAAGGATAAGGGCAGAGCTGAACCTCTCTTTGAGATACTCAAACGCTTCAATGGCCTCAGTAGTCCACTGGGCCGTATTCGCACCTTTCCTGGTGAGATCGGTCAGAGGCTTAACAATTACAGAAAAATTCATAATGAATTTCCTGTAATAATTGGCAAAACCCAAAAATCTCTGTATAGATTTCAAACCAATAGGCCTAGGCCATTCCTGCACAGCCTGAACCTTCACCGGGTCCACCTCAAAGCCCTTGCTGGAGACAATGTAGACCAAAAACTAATTTTCTGCACAGCAAACTCACATTTTTCCAGCTTAGCAAAGAGTGAATTATCATTCAATAACTGCAAATCTTCACGTACACTCTGCCAATGGGACTCTAGATCTGGTGAATAAATCAAAATGCCATCCAAATACACAACCACATTCTTACCAATCAAAGGTCTCAGGATGTCATTAATAAGGTTCTGAAAAACTGCAGGTGCATTGGTAAGACCAAAAGGCATCACCCTTCACCAGATTCTCAAAATGACCTACCGGAGTGTTAAAAGCAGTTTTCCATTCATCACCCTCCTTCACTCGTAACAAATTGTATGCCCCCCGGAGATCAATTTTAGAGAACCACTTGGCCCCCATCAACTGGTTAAACAAGTCAGGAATTAACGGCAATGGGTAGGAATTGCGTATGGTAATCTTAATAATTTCACGAAAATCCAGACATGGACATAAACCCCCGTCCTTTTTTCCAACAAAGAAAAATCCAATTGCCACAGGCGACTTAGAAGGTCTAATGTGACCAGCTGCCAGGCTAGTCTGTATGTACTCCTCCAAGGCCTTTCTTTCAGGGCTAGTGAGATTAAACAAGCGACTCTTGAGAAGAGTAGCTCCAGGAACAAACTCAATGGCGGAATCATAATCCCTATGAGGAGGTAAAACTTGCGACTCCTCCTCTGAAAAAACCCTCCAAAAATCTTGAATAGGTACCCGAAATTCCCCTTTTTCCACAGCCGCAATGCGACCATTACAACATTTATCATAGCACTTCAGACTCCAAGACTTAATCACATTAGTAGACCAGTCCAGTAAAGGATTGTGCAGTTTTAACCAAGGCAAACCTAAAATGACCGGAGAGGGTAAATTTTCTAATACAACCAAGTCCAAAATTTCTTTGTGAACTCCATTGATAGTGAGGGGAAATGCAGCAACCTTGTGAGTAATACATTTCAAGGGAGTGTTATCAATTACAATCACAGAAATAGGTGATGACAAAGGTTTGGATTTCAATTTAAGGTTTTCCAGAAACCCTTTATCAATCACATTAAGTGTTGAACCACAATCCACAAATACCTGAAATTCAATCAAATTTTCCTGCAAAGTAGTACTCCCAGAAAGAAATACTCCTGCAGAGTGTAAACAAGCTATACGGGCGTAACTTACTTTTTTTTCTTTACTAAAACGAAGCTCACAATACTTAATCAAATGGTCAGCTTTACCACAATAAAGACACAATCCCTCGGCGAACCTCCGGTCTCTCTCCTGAGAGGGGAGCGACTTCGCCCCAACCTCCATCGGTTCTCCGCCATCAGAGCAGATTTTCTGGGGACTAGAACCTGACATTACAAAAGTCTTTACCTCATTCACTCTGGACCTCAGTTTCCTGTCCACACGAATAGCTAGCTGCACGCATCCTGCATAGGCTCAGGTGCGGGGAATGCAATTAGCAAATCCTCAACCCTTTCACTCAGACCAGCAAGAAATAAACATTTCAGCGCAGGATCATTCCACTTAACTTCTGAAGCCCATCTTCTAAAGTGTGTGTAATATTTTTCAACATCACCTGACCCCTGATTCAAACGCCTGAGTTCTGCAGAAGAGACTCGATCAGGATCATCATATAATAGACCCATAGCAGAAAAAAATCTTTCTACAGACCATAAACACGGATTATTAGGCTGGAGAGAAAAGGCCCACCCCTGTGGTTCATTGTGCAAGAGTGACATAATAAAACCAGTGCGCTGTGATTCATTCCCAGACGACCTTGGTCTCAAACGAAAATATAACAAACAAGCATTTTTAAAGGAAAAAAAATCTTGCTGTTTACCATAAAAAACATCAGCCAGTCCTACCTTGGGTTTAACAAAATGCGCTCCAGAACAGCTACTCACGTCTTGCTCAAGCTCGGCCACCTCCAGAGACAATCCCTGCAGGCGTTGAGCCAAATCCTGGATGGAAACCATACTGATCCCCGAATTTCTTTCCTTTTAGTTTTTTTTTTTGGCTGGACTTACTGTTATGATCTGCAACATGTACTAAGGAAAGATAGGGGAAAGCTGTCCCTAAGTAAAACTAAGCTGAATCCCTATGATGTAGCAGGCTGCCTGTTCCCAGCGAACAGACCCGCCTTAGTCCTCGGCTAGTCTGAACGAAGACCTATAGCATTAATGGAGGGGTCCCTAAAAGAACTAAGGACTGGGACAAAAATGGGACACCTCCTAAACAGAGAAGTTGTTGCAGAACACAAAAAGACAAACTGACAAAGAGGTACTAGAGGTCCCAGAAGGACCAAGCGAACTGACAGAAAAAGGCACAGATGCACCAGGCTAGAGAAGCAGTCAAACACTGAAGTCCAGCACAGCCAGAAGGGCGGAGCTGGAATATAAAGGCAGATGGTCACGTGACCACAAAACACAAGATGGAAAAAACAAACAGGAGGGTTCTAACAATTAGTCCATTTAGGCAAAACTTTAGGCAAATCCAATGCACTAACAGGAGTTTTCCACGTCTATTATATTTTTATTTACTACGGGTCTAAGTAAAACAGGCAGGCAGTTGTTAACGAAAGCATCTACGTGCCTGTTCTACTCAGCGCCAGCTTAGAGTGACCACCGACCGCTTCTGCTGGCGATTCAGCAGCTCCAGGTCAACAGAGCAGCTCTTCCCCTTCCAGGCTGCTCTATGGATGGGTTGTGACTGCCGACGTCATGCTGATTGTCAGCCGGCTCCCTGCAGTTAAGCAGCAGGGAGTCAGCTGCCAATCAGCATGTGGTCTGCAGACTCACCCACAACAGAGCAGAGATCTGTCAACGTGACGTCAGTGGCAGCTGCTGAATCGCTGGCAGGAGTGGTCACAGACCACTCTGTGCCGGTAGATATTGGCGCCGGGCACAACAAGCAGGTAATTGGTAACTAACTACATGTTTGTTCTTAGGCCCGTAGTAAAAAAAAATTAAATAGGCCTTGAATAACCCCTGTAAATGGATAGCACATGACAGAGGGATTCAGATAACAGCAAAGAGAAAGTCTCTGAAGGATGCGCCGCTCCATGTGCTCTGTGGAAGCTTTTGCACTGTGCATGGGTTTCGCCCAGATTGTTTCCTTAAGGCCACAGCCCCACTATCAGTATTTGGTCAGTATTCGGTCAGTATTTTTTCTCAGGAGTGGGAGCTAAAACCGGGAGTGGGTGATAAATGCAGAATTGGTGACTTGTTTCTATTATACCTTTTCTCTGATTGTTCCTCACCTGGTTTTGACTCCCACTCCTGAGAAAAAATACTGACTGAATACTGACCAAATACTGATAGTGGCGCCATGGCCTAATGTTGCAGCTTTTAACTTTATTTTTCAGGTGACATGGCTATATGAAGTCTTGTTTTTTGTGAGACGAGTTGTAGTTTTCAATGGCCCCATTCACTTTTTCATAGAATGTACTGAAAAAATGGTGAAATGATGAAAAAAAAATGCAATTCTGTTATTTTACTTTTATGTCATTCACTGTATAGTAAAAATTACTTGGAAATATGATTCTTCAGGTCAGTACGATTGTAACGATACAAAACTTATAAGGTTTTGTTATGTTTTAGTTTTTAAGTTGCTAAACAAAATTCAAAACTTTGCAAAAAAATAAATAAAAATTTGTAATTTTTCTGGTCATTGGAGCTGTGTTGAGGTTTTTTTTGTGTGGCGAGCTGACATTTTTATTAGTACCATTTTTGGGTACATATGATGTTTTAATTGCTTTTTATTGCATATTTTTAGGGAAGCACAGTATCTGAAAAACATCAGTTCTGTCATTTTCATTTGTTTTTCCTTTTTGGAGTTTTGCGTACGGGGTTTAAATATTTTTAGATTTTGATCGATCAGACTTTTACGGAGATGATAATTATTGTACATGATTTTGGTTTTTTTTATGTTTATTTTTATGTTGATTTCTTTATTGTAAATAATGGAAAAATTTAGACTTTCATATTTTCTTTTTCGTTTTCAGTCCTACTATGAGAATTGAACATATGATCATATGTTCTACAGATACTACAATACCACAGTATTGCAATATATAGGAACATTACTGACCTGTATAGATGAGCGAACCCGTGGAAGTTCAGGTTCTGGTACCAGACCTGAACTTTAGTCCAGAGGTACCAGAGCTGTACCCGAACTTGAACCAGAACCCGAATCCCATTGAAAACAATGGGGACCCGAAACTTTGGATCTGAAAAAACAACTCTAGTTCTATCTCTGTCTCGCCTGCTGCAGACGCCCACACCCGATATAGGACGTATCAGTGGACATATCAGAATTTCCTATGTCGGGAATGTTTACAGGGGCTGTCCACATTTAGTAAAAACATGGCTGGCATTCTTCCAAAAAACAATTCCACCCCAATTACATCAATCAATGGTGATGCTGTTTTTTGAAGAAGGCAACAATGTCTTTCTAATCCTGGTTATGGGCTCACGCTGGCTGATTCATGTTTTTTTTTTAACATTATCCATCCATCACTATGTCAGCAGGTATCATAGGCTGTTGGCATTAATACTAGATTAAAAAGTTAAAAAAGCAAAAAAAGGAATAAAACATTGTATTGTTTTATTATATTTATAATGATAACATTTTTGTTTTACAGGAACCCACCTCCATCTTTGCGTCAGCCAGAATTGTGGTCACCAGAGTTTAATGACTTTATTAGCAAGTGAGTAAAACATAATATATTTTTCTTACTCAAGAAAAGTCCAAGTCTCCTCCAAATAAATTTTTTTAAATGTGTTTGGTAGAAGAATTGGAGTTTTGTGGTGGATCAAGGTGCCGTGTTTTCTTCCATCGTAGCATGACTTGATTTTACCTGGTACACACAATATTTTATTTTATTACCACGTTACAGTAGACTGCACCAATGTGCACAGGTACGCAGATTCTAGCACCTTCAATACGTTAAGGTACCACTTTCAGTGATCTGGAGGTAAATCTACACGTATAATTTGATGCATTTTGATCTAGGAGAATTCATATTAACAGCAATTGACCCTTTAGCTCCACAGCAGCATCAATTTGTTTAAAAGGGGTTGTCCAGAACTTATAAATTGTTGAAAGTTCATCAATATGAGATTGGTGGGGGTTCGGGATTCAGAAACCCCACTGATCGGCGGTTTGAAGATTTCGATGCTTCTCATTAATACACATAACTTAATTTATGGACATCTATGGTGATCTCTTTTCCTGTGTGGATTGAATGGGTTGTTATGACATCTGGTGAGAATTTGATGTCAATGCCACCTTTAGAAATATATTTACTTAGAAAATTGGTGACGTGTTCAATACTTATCTCACCCGCTGTAGCTGTACTCAGCAGAATAGCTGTGAATCCAGCTCTAGGGTAAGATAAAACACAGCTAGACAGCTGCAGCACCAATTGTTGGTGCCTTCCTTTGCTTCTCTCTCACTTTGCTTCACCCACCTCCTTCCCCTGTTTTCACCATAGACTTCAATTGGCAGCTGTAAGCTGATGCTTAACTGTGCTGCCTGTTCATCTAGTTTTGACCAGGATGGATATTGGGATGTTTTTGAGAGTGGATGATGAGTTCATTCACGACACAGGAGAAGAAGTGACTCATAAGTGGAGAAAAAAGAAGAATTTTCTGATAAGATATATTGCAAATTTTCATATATTAACTTGTACTAATGATTTGTGCAGAGTCTGTTGAAATAACAGAGAATATTTAATATGTATTATATAGTAGTATTACTGCATTTAAACTGTGTCATTGTGTATTATGTGGCGTACACAGCCAGTGTCAGAGTGGGGTGCCAAGGACCCACCAGTAACCAACTCCTGGTCCCACTCTTCAGCTACATGCAAATGTAACTTTATCCTCAATCATAAATTTATATAATAATAAACTGGGTAGATTATAAATGAATAAGATGCTGCCTTTGTCTGTACATAGTGATTCAATTTTACAGTGCCAACAGTACTGCTCATATAAGAGGATGGTGGCTTACTCTTGTATAGGGGCCCACCAGATGATTCTCCTATTCTCCTGTGGGCCAGTCCAAGCCTGTATACGGCTGTTATTGGTCACTGAATGTCGTGTTACTTGTGCATTCCTTAAAATGTCTGTTACTGTCAAAAAGCCTTTTTGTATACTATTCCTTCAACTTGTGTTCACTCTGAACATCCTATGCAATGACTAAATCTCTTTGCATATCTGCATATTTATCACATGAATGCAAATTTCCAGATGCAAACTTAACCAAGAATTTGGTATTTTTATTTTTTTTTCTGCAAGCAAATCAGTATTAAGTATAGATCCAAGCAGAGCTATTCAAAGTATCAGGATTTTCTAGGGTGGCTGCTCTTTAAACATAACGTGTAATGTCTACAGACAGTGGACGTTTGATTTTTCGCCTCTTTATGTAAATTAGGTATTTAGCTTTTGATTTTGAAATATGGGTTACTTTTATGTATACATGGCATTCAACTTCTGTTATGACTGTATTGTAGACACTTACCTGACCCTGAAGCTTGTGAAAATACCACTAAAATATTTTACCATGAACACACAAAGAATGATTTACACCAGTGCAGAGTAGTAGTGGTATGTATCCCAGCTACTTGAATACTCAAGCGGCATCCTGCTGCCATAGCCAGATGTAAATTACCCAGGTGGATGATGTCATCAGAGCACAGGAAACGGCACTGGCATTTGGCATCGAATCTGGCACAGATGAATAGCAACATATTTCACTTATCCATAAAATTCATGATATAGGTATTATCAATGGAGATCTGATTACTTAGACCCCCATTGATGTTGACAGCAGGAGGCCAAAAACTTTTAGTGCAAATGAAACAATAGTGAGCATGTGCGACTGCCATCATTGTGATCGCACATGCTCAGTATTGCTCTATTCATACAGAGGACATTGGGACTTCCCTTCTTATGATCGGTGGAGGACCCAGTGGTTGAATTACAAGTGATCATAAAATCATTGCCTATACTGTAAGTAGGAGATATATGGTGTTTATTGGCCAACTCCTTAAAGTTCCCAGTCAGACCATAACAGATATACAAAGCCAGTCACTATTACTTATGATGAACCCTACTCGTATCTGTTGATAAATCTAGAAATTAGAAATGAGTGAATCAATTCTATATAAATTTAATTTGTGTTGAATTTTTAGGAATTTTCCATGAATTTGACCAATTTGCAATTCACTTTGTTCAAAATGCTTAAAACGGCCACTGCCATTTCACACATTGCAGAAGATTGCATCGTTGTGACAATGACAAAACCATTGTGGTAAAGTAACACATACTCGCTTCATGGTGCAAGTCCACTAGTTTTCACTAGTGTATTTTTTAGAACTTTGGCTGGGATCCTGGTGCTCTATGATGAGCTGCTCTATGATGAGCGGGAGAGGGGACGTGTTTGATGAGGGGAGGGGGTGAGGAGAGGTCAGAGGAGCGGCAGACTGTTATTTCTAATTTTTTTTTTCTTAACTTAATGTGTGGAGATTCCAGCAGCTAATCAGGGTGCGGGGACCATCCACAAGGGCTTGTGTCATTGGCTGCCGAAGTCACATGTCCCTCTCCATATAGAGAGCGGACATGTTGTTTTGGTGCCATTTCAAGGTGTACGTGAGGTAGGTGGTAATATTAGGGAAAGCTCTAGTGAATGAACACCGTCTCGTCCTATCCAAAGACAACTGACAACTTCTGTTACTGGACAAGCTACTCCACTCCCCTTCTTTGGCAGCCACACAGCGGTACACCTTGTAGATGAGGGCCAGAAAGAGGATGTGCTGCAGTGGATAGTGGATCAAGTGGCCTCTCCTCCTCCTCAACATCACACACAGTACAGTCCTCAGAGGTGGCACCCCAATTACCCTTGTTTCCCCCTGTATCACAACTCTCCAACCTCCCAACTTACTGTAGGGAACCAAAGAATTAGCTGAGCTGTACACACATTCTATGCCATGGGCATCAGAGGTCTGTTCCAAAGATTCACAGACTCAAGAGGAGGAAAGCATGTGCACCAATCCCCCAAAAAATTTTCTGTTGGATCCGGGGCTGGACGAAGTAAGGTCCGAGCAGAATCCTGAATCTCATTACCAGACATTAACCCCCGGGGGGAGGTGATCCTGATGAGACTCAGATACCTGAGGCGCACACGGACTGTACTGTGCTATCAGGACAGGAAGAGGAGGAGGGTGACTCTCCGGGCGAGGAGTGGGAGAACAGAGAGGATGACGATGAGGTTGTAGATCCCACTTGGTGTGAACCCAAAGGCACACAGTTGAGTAGCTCAGCAGAGGAGGTGGAGGAGGAGGAAGACGAGGAAGTTACGTTGCAGCCTCCTGCACAGACCCGGAGTGATGCAACCTCGACAAGCACTAAATCCCCAGCCACAACTGTGGCTGTGGCCAGCAGAGATCGAGGGTCTGCAGTTTGCAAGGCCGGCAAGAGTAGCCTAGTCTGGGCGTTTTTTGAGACCGCAAAGGATGACTCAACTCACATTATCTGCCAACTTTGCAAAAAAAAGACGCAGTAGAGGCAAAAATTGCAATAATTGCAATAATTTGACTACTACATGCTTGAACCGGCACATGCCCAATCAACATGCGTTAGTTTGGGAATCCCACTGCGTTAAAAGGCAGACTAGTGAGCCTCACCAACCATCGGACGCCCCATCATGCGCATCTGTTGCTTATTCCTCCTCCGTCACCGTGCCAAGTGTTCTCACGCTGGTCTCCGGCTGCAGAACCTCCACTTGTTTACCCACTCCAGTTGGGGTGAGTAAGAGCCCATCAGCTGTAACGGAAGCGGACACGCCTGCTGTTTTTGTTTCACCAAGCACACCACATGTTTCTCAATCCACCGTAACATCTCCGCCTGCACCTCACACACAGTCCAGCAGTTTGTCATACTCACCCTACTCCACCATCTCTCAGCAGAGCAGCCAGCCCTCAGTCCCGTAGTTGTGGTAACGTAAAAGATTATTTCCTCCTACACATGACAAAGCAAAGAGCTTGAACTCCACCATCTCCAACCTGTTGGCCACGAAAATGCTGCCTTTTCGCCTGCTGGATTCAGAAGGTTTCCGAAAGCTGATGGCCGTTGCAGTCTCCCAGTACCAGTTGCCCAGTCGCCTTTACTTCTCTAAGAAAGCTGTGAGTGCGCTACACCAGCATATCGCAGACAACATCGCCCATTCCTTGAAAAAATCTATATCTGCCAGGGTACATTATACCAAAGACACCTGTACGAGCAATGAAATTGCCGGTTGCAGTGAAACGCGTCGGGGTATAGTGGAATCTGGCTACTCTTATACAACACAGAGTGTCACCATGGCTTCAGCTAAAAAGACTATTATCTGATGCATTTAAACTTTAAAGGATAGGTGCTTGCTTAGTCAAAGAATAGAGAGGGTGCTCACTTGTGTGCAGTGTTATTCTTTAACTGTTTATCAATATTTTGAAATAATAGTGCTTAATCTCATCTATGCCACATACTGTATGAGACACTATTGATGGACTTGTGCATGCTAGTTGGGCATGTATTACTACATACATTTGAGTGTCCTTTGAGACATCTATGTATATTTGTAGCTCCTATCATCACCTATACTTGTGTAACTAGTGGTTTCACTGACTATTATTACATGTGTGGTATGCACAGAGTTACCTTTCCATTTAATTTCAGATTGTCTTTATTTTGTCAAGCTATGTCTATGCAATTTTGTCTGTTTTTAATATTTGGAGAATAAAGATATTTATTTACATAAATTTGTAGATCATAAACTCCTTCAATGTTCTCTATAGGCCATATGATTTAGTTGTGAAGGGTTCCTCTAAATATATTTTGAGGACCATTGTAGTATTCCACCTGTACGAGCAAGCATGGCCAGGGGCGTTACAACTCGCTGACTGGGCACTGGGTGATTCTGGTGGCTGTATATTTGGTAACTTCGCTCAGACATTACTAAAACTGTATTTGTGCTAAAGAACTTCAAAGGGGTAATGTTTCTCTTTGTGGAGAGTAACATGTCTGACATGCCAGAGTAAGGAGCCAAATAGGCCATGCAATGCTCCTCTGGGAAATTAAATATGCAAATTGTCTCTTCAGAGAGGAAAGCATCGTTAAAGGGTTGATATTGACTTTTAGGATTGCCACTTCTAATAATTGGCACTAGAGTTCAAGTCCTCTTCCTCTTGGAAAAGACAATTTGCAAATTTAATTTCCCAAAGGAGCATTGCATGACCTATAAGTCTCCTTACATTGGCACGTCAGCTATGTCACTCTCCACAAAGAGAAACATTACCTCTTAGACCACAGAGGTCACTCATACAGCCAAAAAAATGTCATGCTTTGCACTGCGGGGGGGGAACACCCTACAAAAATGTGTCTGCGAATTGAGATTTTGGTTTGGCTTTTATCCTAAGTTATGTGGCAAACAGGCCCGGTGTCAGCACACGGCACACCCGGGCAAGTGCCTTGGCCCTGAGCAGGCGGGGGGAACCACTCGTCGTCGGGCACCCCGGCGAGTTATGGGACCCGTGAGCGGAGGAGAGCCAGCACCCCCCCAAGCTTGCTCTGGTACCCGGCTCAATACTTACCTCTCCCCGTGCCTCTGCAGCAGGTCCTGTATCTTCCCCGGCTGCTGCACTGTGACATCTCAGGTCAGAGGGCGTGATGATGTCTTTCCACCGCACCCTCTACTGAGCAGTCAAAGCGCAGAGCGTGAAGACGGCTACGCGGCTGAGGAGTCCGGAGCAGCGGCAGCAGGTGAGGTGAGTATTTGATTTTTTTTTTTTTATGTATGGAGGTGACTCACCCCCTGGGCCGTGGGGTACTCAAAACCGGGTCTTCTGGTGTATGGTGCTGATGGGGGTAGTAGTGGCATCCCAGTCCCGTTGCTCAGGGTGGTCAGACCAATGTTGTGGCAGTCTATTTATAGATTTGTGAATGTCCGACTACACCACCCGTGGATTGCGGTCAGGGATAACCGCCGCTGCTAGGCAGACCGCAGAGGCTGGTGTTGGTGTGCAGCTCAAGGGTAGGATAACTCCCCACGGGAGGAGTGTGGCCTCAGGGCAGTGTAGGTGGGTGCTGGGGATGATAGTGCCGGCCGCAATAGTAAAAGTTCAGAGTCCGTTTCAAAACATTTCTGGGTCTTTATTGTAGATGTTATTAATGACCCAACAGTAGTACCGGTTAGGAATGGGCCTGGGTGTCTGAGAGCATTCGGGGGAGCCCCACTGGTCAGGGTGAGTGTGTAGGCCTACCGTTCTCTCTATGCTCTTTCCGACTATCTCCCTCTTCGTGGTGTAATAGCCCACGTCCCTGAGCTTGCCGTGTACTTCTCGCGTGTATGGCTTGCGACTCGGGCCTTGGGTACCTTTTGCTTTCTCCTCGCTGTACTGGTCCCTCTGTGTGGCGGAGCCTCCAGGCTTCTTAGGCCAAGGGACCTGAAATCCCTCGCGGGTTGGTTCTTTGCTGCTGGGAATAATAACCCGGACAGCCTCGGACCACAATGTCTGGTTAGATTGATTCCCTGCCAGGATCGGCTCTCGTCGCCTCTGTCCCTGGCTCGCAGTCTCTCCTCTGCCTCACGGACTCCTCAGCTGCTGCTGACCTGTCCCTTCCTCTAAGAAACCCTTCTGGTCACTTCAGAAGTGGGTTCTGGTTTCTCTAACCCTGCCCCAGTTCCAGCTTTTATAGGGCAGCCAGCTCCCCCTACTGGCCTGGGACAGGAGGTGCTGCATGCTAATTGTCCCTGACCAGGGAACCTCCCTCCTGCTCTCAGACGCAGATTAATCACATTTGTGGCAGCCAGGCCTGGGGTGCCACAGAGGTATGGGGCATTATATGGGGCACCTGCATGGGGCATTATATGGGGCACCTGCATGGGGCATTATATGTGGGCCCAGGAGGCTTGGGGCATTATACGGGGGCCCAGCCTGCATGGGGCATTATATGGGGGCACAGTCAGTATGGAACATTATATGGGGGCACAGCCAGTATGGAACATTATATGGGGGCCAGTATTCTGTATGGAGCATTATATGGGGGCCAGTATTCTGTATGGAGCATTATATGGGGGCCAGTATTCTGTATGGAACGTCATATGGGGCCCAGTATTCTGTATGGAGCTTTATATGGGGCCAGTATTCTGCATGGAGCATTTTGTGGGGGCCAGTTTCCTGTATGGAGTATTATATGGGGTCCATTATTCTGTATGAAGCATTATATGGAGTCCATTATTCTGTATGGAGCAATATATGGTGCCCATAATACTGCATGGAGGACTATACTGTCCGGTCTGCACTGTGCGCTGCGAGGATTCACCGGTTTCTGAGCTATTGTAGAATTTACAATAGATATCACTCAAGTAATGTAAGAAGTAAGTGACATCTTTGGCATTGTGCTATATATATTTCTCTGCGGTATCTGTGCATCTTGAATCGTGGTATGTGTTAAAGGGGCCACTGAGACTCTTTTGGCCAGGGCCCACAAAAACCTGGAGCTGGCCCTGGTGGCAAGGCTCGATAAAGGGTCAATATTGACTTAAAAAATTGCTACTTCCAATAGGTGGTGCTAGTATTCAAGTCCTCTTGCTCTCTGAAGAGACAAAACTTGAAACAGGTTAGATACAGTCCTAGTAGACCTCAGAGTGTTGCACACGTCTTTTAAGAGTAATTGGGAGTTTTGCAATACTTGTGATTCAATTCTGCAAATTAGCTTTTTGGGAAAAATTTGGCAAAGCTGGCGAATTTGGATTTGAGAAGTTTTGCTCATCTCTACTGTTTCTGAAGTCTAGAATGAGAAAGGAATATCTTACTGGGTCTGAGGTATGATATAGTATAACTTTAGGGATTGTCTTTTCAGAAAGCATCGATATTCTCTGCTATTCCATATTTCGATGTACAGCTTTTATATAAAGAGTAATATTTAATATTTCATATTTTGCATTTCAGGTGCCTTACCAAAGATTTTGAAAAACGTCCTATGGTTTGTGATCTTTTGGAACATGCTTTTATTAGGCAAATTAGACATAATGAAATAGCACTTCAAAAGCAGCTAATGGAATTCATAGATATCCACCATCAAATGGGGATATTGGAGAAGAAGAGGTAAACAACGTATTCCTGCTCTGTATATTCCTTGCCTGGAAAGCACTGTCATAGCGCTCTGCTTAATCTTCACATGCTGCCCTAAATGGAGTTTCATTAAGACTCATTTTTCTCTAAATTAGCGAGGAAAAAAGCAGCCTGCATTAACCAGATGTGGAAATTTATTGGCATTTTATGGCATAGCAAAAAGAATGTTTATAAAAAGTGTATTAAAGGGAAAGCAGTATACGTGGTAACTGTGCTGTAGCTTGCTTATTATATACTATTAGCACTTATTTTATGCACAAATGTATTCTTTAAAGGGATGATTTTTATTAATCATACTAGTGGTATGACTGTATAGGTCCAAGTACAACAATAAAAATGATACCTGACTTGAAGTAATGCCATGAGCTGGGGAATTAAGCTTTAAAGCCATAAGTAAATAAGCCTGGAAGGTCTTTGGGGGGGTGTATCGATCTACTTTGCATTGACATGCCCCTAGAGCACTTTCAGGCTAATTTGCAAGTGGCTTTAAAGCTTGATATCCCAGCGCTAGCTCATCGGATTGCTACAAGAATGGTATCATTTTCATTCATGTACTTAGACCTATACAGCCGTACCACTAGTGTGATTAGAAAAACTGTTCTGACAGGTTCCCTTTAAATAGTTCATGTCAGTTCTGATGTCTATTTTAGTACATAAATTAAACTAAATAAAATAATTAAATAAAATAGCAATTCTAAAATATCTTTTCCTAGAACACATTACTTTACCTCTGTTATTCCTCCTGCAAATATACGAACAAATTGACAATTTGGTGTCACTATTTTCATTATACATAGAGCGTGTAGCTAGAATCTCTTATTAAATGGAATCTGTCACCAGATTTTTACCACTTACACTGAGAGCGGCATTACATAGAAACAGAGAATCTGACATCAGCGATGTGTCACTTACTCGGCTGCTTGTTGTAGTTTTGATAAAATCAGTTTTATTAGCAGGAGATTATCACAAGAGGACTAGTAAACCTGCTGCCAGGCAGTCCCCCATGTTCATGAGCTCTGTATATCCCTGCCGACACCACTGATTAGCAGCTTTCTGCCTATGCACAGTGTGTACATAAAGCTGCCAATCAGTGGTGTGGGCGGGGTTATACAGAGCTCAGCATTTAGAGAACTGAAAGATCTGCAGCAGATAAAACAACAATTTTATCAAAACTGCAGCAAGCAGCCTAGTAAGTGACACATCGCTGGAATCAGGGTCTCTGTTCCTACATGATACTGCTCTTAGATTACATAGCAAAAGCCTGGTGACAGATTAAGTGTCAGGCTGGGTTCACATGCTGTGTTGGTAATAGAGAAAAATGTGAACCGCGTAAAAAAAAAATTGAAAGCCACAATCACAAATAAAGTTAAAAAAGGGTCACACAAAAAAAAAATGCCGTCTGTGTCTTGCAATTATTATTTCCAAAGACTATGTTTAAAGTCACTCCAGAAGTGAATGTCTCCCTCTATAATAGCTCTGGTCAAAATTGGACATTTCTTTTTTTTTTTCCTAGGAGAGTTTGTATTTATTCAAAGTACATATTCGGTCACCATGACACTCCTGACATAAACAGTTGTGCTATATTCTGCTAGTATATCATTTGACTGCAGATGAGGCTCTTTTACATTGCACCAGACATTCACCGCTCTCATGTCTGCAATCTGCGATCCTTCATGTATTTCACAGTAGTCTACATAGCAAGGCTAAAAATCACAGCCTTCTAAGCTTGTGGTCAAAAGTTCTGGTTTATTTGTTCAAATTTTTAAGATTTTTTTTTTGTTATTTGGAGACCATCGAGATAATAATACTTGGGTTTTGGTGTTTAGGCATGAGAGGATTCATACGAAGAAAGGAATCTTCAGAGAGTCTATGACATCCAACCAGAATGATGTGGATGACTTGGCCACCTTAGAGGTCCTGGATGAGGTATGATTTGGAATATTTTGAAGTGTAAAATTTCAACTTTTGCTATTATTATTATTATTGCTTTTTATGATATTATTAGAAGTAGTAATAGTGTTTAGTAGTTGACTCATCACAGGCAGTAATGGTGTATTGTTAGAACATGCCTTCAATATCTGTTTGTCTCCAACTAAAACAAGTGGCAGATACTTCTGGATGTCCGCATGGTTTGCCATCGTAGTCAATATCCAAGGGTGTGCCACTAATGTCTGAGATTAGATAAATCCTTTAAGAGACATAAAATGTAATCGGCTACTGAAAGTCACATGGATGATGAATGATCCTCCAAAATATCCAGTCTTAGGTTTGAGGCATCTAAATGGCCAATTCATCATTTCAATTCTATGACCGCATCTACCATGGATTACAGTCTTCTACTTTGAGCAGTAACCAAATGTTTTTCCCTTTAAAAACATTCCTGTTGAATTAGGTGCTCATATACTAAATGTTTCAGACATCTTTAACATTGATTGCAGACACCTCATCAGATATTCTAAAAATACAGCAACAAAATCTCAAATCACCCTACACTTTAATGGCTGAGTCTGATCCACAAAACGGATGAGACTAGGATGTGCTCTGAGTGTTACGAACCGTACTCATGAATCCATTTTTAAAATTAATATATATATAGATCAGTGAGCTGTCTGAGAAAAAAACGAGAGCACACAGACGTATCACATGGATGTATGAAGGCAACCCAAGGGATCATGCACACAATAGTGATTTTCTCGTACGAGACAATCGTTCTGAGTTTAATCAATGTTTTTGAACATGGAATATATGAAATTTAAATTGCATTGCTGAAGATACTTAGCGCATAAATTGGCCATTTCATGTGTGAACAATAGCCATTAACAAGGCGATCTTCTTTGCTGGGAACCTAACCTAATATGAAACCTCTCCTGCAATTATATGGGTAGGTAGGATTAGGCTGTGATTAAAACTGCCATAGACTGATGGATGGAGTGCTCGGTCAGAAAGTCTGTGTATACAAATATCAAAAATTGACCATCACTTCCAAACAGAAAAGGTGTGAACAGGTGCAAGCTAAGAGAGCCATTGCCATATGTAACTAACAAATTAAAACTGAACTCTGTAACACTGCGTGCAATGGAATTAGATTTTTTTTTTCTTGCACCCATAGACTTGACTGTGTGAGTTTCATCCAAGACTCGGATGCAAGTGGTGCTTGCTATGATTTTTTTTTTCTCCCAGACACTGAAAAAAATCATTTGTCTGAACAGCACTATTGAATAACATGGTCAGTGTGCTGATTAAAAATTGGATTGAACACGTCCGATTTATACACTCATCTGCATGAGTCCTAAAATGTAGTTGCCTAGTATTAATGCTGACTTATCTCCATCATTACAGAGAAATACCCAGTCCTGCTAAAAGGGGAAAAAAACACCAAAAAAACACTAATTTGCACTTCGGGAGACTAAATCCCAGTATTATATTTCAATAGTAGTGTAATATTAGAACTTGCCTGTTCCATGCTTTCCTCTATTGCTTGTTACAGAACACTGTGACTGACCAGCTTCAGAAACGATACAACAGGGATCAGATTTACACCTATGTGGGGGATATTCTCATTGCGGTCAACCCATTCCGAAGTTTGGATCTCTACTCATCACAGGTCTGATTAATTTAAAGATTTCGTTGTAAATGTAGCACTGTCTCATAATCTTCAAAATACTAACTTTATTTTTCACTAAAAATAATTTTTCACTAAAAGTATTTTGGTCTTGATAGAATCTGCTATGTAGAACCAGATTTTTATGGTTTTACATAGCATCACAATAAGCCATGTCTGGTGGCTGCTTCATTCCATTACTCATTATAGCCCCAGCCCCCTAAGGAAGCCTGTCTAGGCAAAACTTGTTGGGGTGGCTATGTGTGTATTTTAGATAGCTTTAGCGATTCCTATGCAATATTATAGTTGATAGTACCCAGACAGTGCTGTTAAACCCATGGACTGCAGCCATGGTTTAGTTGAAGTAGCATAGTCTCTGTAATACAGTTACAGTGGGTACGGAAAGTATTCAGACCCGTGTAGTGAGCTGGCCGGCTCTGGCTGTTCTGTGATTATTGATATAGAGCCTGTTACAGAAGTGATTACACAGGATGATGTTGCCACCTTGTGGCCAGAGGTTGCACCTGCGCAGGGTGTGATGACAGAGAAAAAGACTGAGCCTCCTGTGTCCGGCCCTAGAGAGTCACGTGACCAAAGTGGGAAGCAGAAAAAAGCGCGAAAAGAGTTTGCTGTGGTCTGTGAAAAGAGCCAGGACGGTGTGCAGGCCCTCGTGTGTGGCGCAGGAGAGACCCTCAACGGGATTTCTTTTACCTGACACCATATCCTCGGGGCCTTCCCCAGCTTCTTCACTGCTGAGGGATACAGCTATTACACTCCCTGCTACTGGAGTGTGGACTACATAAGGGATCCACAAAAGCTGCTATCCGGATCAGAGAGACTGTAAGCGGTTCCTCTGGCGAGAGGCCGAAGTATTCCCTCCTTTCAGCGTAATTTGTTGTTCCTGTTTTTTTCTCCGGCTGGGACGCCCTCCTGCAAAGACAGACAGGCCTGCGACGGGGGACACATCCTTCTGGAGTAAAGGACTGGTAACGTGTGAGTAGGGACAGTGAGGGTCAGCTTATAAGTACACGTTATTACTGTGCATATTTACTGTTGTCATTTATTGTTTTTCTTTGCTGTTAAAAATGTATACGAGTAAAGATACGGTTATCAAGATGGAGTCTGTGTGTGGGGATCTTGCTGGGCCAGATTATAGATACCAATGCGCGGCCTTGCCCGCGGTCACTTCATCTAGCGTAGTCGGCAGGATCTGTGACCAACAGGATTCCTACCCAGGCCATGTGTACAGTCAGAAACCCCCGCCGGTGTCTATTGTGAATCAGGTCAGGAAATTTGGCGGACGAAACTACCCTGTACCAGAGTGGGCGGAACAAGTCCGGATACTGGGGGAAATGTATAATATTGACCCTAAGACCTTGGCAGAAATGGCAGTACTGACGCTAGAGGGGGAGGCATGGACGACAGTCAGACTGGAGACGGTCAGGGGCCAGCGTACAGTAGATGATTTGGTGCGGGTGCTGGAGAACACCTATGGGCCGACCACATACCAGGGAACACTGCGACACATGTTCTTTAGACGGATGCAGCTTGAATGGGAGGATATTCCCCAATATGCGAACGCCCTTCAGGTATTCCTTGAACAAACCTGTGGAAAAGGGGAGCAACTAGCTGGTATGGCTTCTCGTGACCTGGTACTGAGAGACCAATTTGTAATAGGACTGAGAGACCAGTATCTTAACCGCACGTTACAGGACTTGATCCGGATGATGCCGACTCTTACTTTTGCTGAAGTCAAACAGGAAGCCATAGAACGTTCAAGGGGACCCGTCATGGATGTGGGGATTCAAGGTGCTGCGTGCAGATCCATATCTGACATTAAAAATCCGAACAGTGACACGGAAGACCTGAAACAGATGGTAGCAGACTTACAGAGACAGATATTACAGTTAACATTAGACCGACAGGGAGACCAGCGAAGACAGCCTAGTCGTCCCGTGGGACAGTGTTGGTCATGCGGTGATCCTCGCCATAGGGCAAATCGTTGTCCTCAACACTTCCCTCCGCAACAACCTCCGTCGCACCAACGAACAAACCCTCAGTCACCCCAGCGAAGGGAATTTCGATCAGACCAACGAATTGAACCCCAGCCATATCCACAAGCAGAGCTACCACACCGGGCCTCACCACAATGGCCGCCGTTAAACTAGACACCCCTGCAGCTGAGACTCACGCAGCAGGGGAGGCCAAGGAGAGGGGTGTGGAAAAACAGAGCCGATGGCGGAGTGCTCTTGCCTCGAATAGCCCGACACTTGAAGTTGTCCTGGAAGGAATTGCCGTACAGGGACTGATGGACACCGGGTCACAAGTGACCACGATCTCTGAACAGTTTTACGAAAATTACCTCAAACCAAGAACTGCTCGTGACCCAGACACCGCCATTAAGATTATTGCGGCTAATAATCTACCCATTCCAGTGACCGGAGTTGCTTGGATGGACACAAAGGCCTGCGGACAGGACTTAGGGAAACGAGGGATTGTCATCGTCAAGGAAGGTTTCGGCTCCGAGACCCCAGTGATAGTTGGAATGAACATTTTGAAAGACCTGAATCTTATGCTGTTGACAAGAAAAGGACCCAAATACTGGCAGAAAGTCACCAAACATAAGCCTACTCGTCTGGCGTTCCAGCGCGTAATCCGGACCGTTGGACTTCAACAGATGGCAGAGGAACAACTACCCTTAGCCGCCATTACGGTGCCACGCCATACCCAGATTACTTTGCCCGCTGAAAAAGAGACAGTCATTTCCTTACCCCTTAACACCCACCGACAACTTGAGGGGGTTGAAGTGTTGATCGAGCCGAGGACCCCAAGTGGGGGTAAGCTAAACCCACTAGTTGCTCGCACTCTAGCCGTCGTGAGGAACGGGAGAGTCCCTGTCAGGCTAAACAACACCGCAGACGTAGGCCTAGCCCTTGAAGCCGGCACTCAACTTGCCCGGGTATATGCTCTACCCACGGAAGTGAATCCCATTGGGCCCCTAGAATTCACCCCGTCTACAGAAGGCGACTGGACGGTAACCGTCTCAGCCATAAACGCTCAGGTAGACGATGAAGACATTGGGCGAAAACTACGGGAAAAAGTGCAGCTAGACACGTCTCAGTACACCAAACAAGAAGTGTCTCAAGTGGAGGAACTCCTGCGGGAACACCAAGACTCCTTTACAAAGCATGACACAGACTTTGGGTGTACCACCAGTATCCAGCACGAGATACCCACGGGCGATACCCCCCCTATCCGCGAGAGGTACCGGCAGATACCACCTCAGCAATACCAGGAGGTGAAAAGCCTGTTAGAATCCATGCTACGCGCCGGAGTGGTACGTGAAAGCCAGAGCCCGTGGGCTGCACCCGTGGTGATAGTCAAGAAGAAAGATGGTTCCCTAAGGTTTTGCGTGGACTACCGTAGGCTGAACGCTTGCACTATCCGGGACTCATATCCACTTCCTCGGATCGAAGAGTCACTGACCGCCCTGAAGAAGGCCAAATATTTTTCGTCCCTAGACCTGGCCAGTGGATATTGGCAGGTTCCAATGAGTGAGAAGGACAGGGAAAAGACCGCCTTCATCCTTCCCATGGGCCTGTATGAGTTCGACCGGATGCCGTTCGGATTGAATAACGCACCGGGGACCTTTCAGAGACTAATGGAACGCTGTCTGGGGGACTTCAACTTTGAGTTTACGCTGATATACCTTGACGACATCGTGGTATACTCCGCCACCTTTGAGGATCATCTTCACAAGCTTGGCCAAGTGTTCCAGCGCTTGAGGAGACACGGCTTGAAGTTGAAGCCCAGCAAGTGCCGTCTGTTCCAGCAGGAAATCGACTACTTGGGCCACCGGATCTCGGCCGAAGGCGTCCAGCCCTCTCCGGAGAAGATAGCAGCCATTCAAGAGTGGCCGCAGCCAACTACCGTCAAAGAAGTCCGGGCTTTTCTGGGGCTAGCAGGCTACTACCGTCGGTTTGTCAAGGACTTTGCTCGGCTTGCTGAACCACTGCATGAGGTTCTCCGAGGGACCGCGAACAGCCCCAGAGGACGACGCATCAGTTGGGGGCCTGACCGAGAAAAATCCTTTCAGGCACTTAAGGCTGCTCTAACATCACCCCCTGTTCTGGCATATGCAGACTACACATTACCGTTTCAGTTGCACACCGACGCCAGCCTTCAAGGTCTAGGGGCGGTCCTCTCTCAAGTTCAAGATAATAAAGAATGCGTGATAGCCTATGCCAGTAGGTCTCTCCGTGACACCGAAAAGAATCCCGTCAACTACAGCTCCTTCCGCTTGGAACTCTTGGCTCTGACTTGGGCTATGACGGAGAAATTTGCTGGCTATCTGACAGGAGCGGAAGTGCTGGTCATGACGGACAACAATCCTCTTGCCCACCTAGAGAATGCCAAACTAGGGGCAATGGAACAGCGCTGGATGGCCAGGCTCTCTAGATTCCAGTACAAAATTAAATACAGAGCGGGGAACGAGAATCAGAATGCTGACAGCCTGTCTAGAGTGACATCATCCCCGCCAGTGGGGGACCGGGATGAAGAGTTGGAGGAAGATGAGATGCCTGACTTTGCCCGGCTCGCAAAGCAAATAGAAGATAACCGCCAGTATGCTGTAGGAGGGATTGAAGCCGTAGTGGGATCTCCCCTGTCCCAGCAAGAATGGGCCAAGCTTCAAGATCGAGATCCCGAGCATGTCTTACTGAAACAGTATGTGAATAAACAAGAGAAACCGCCCTCCGAAGTGCGAGCCCGACTATCGACTGGAGCCTTGGCTCTGCTTGCCCAGTGGGATCGGCTGATTGTGAAAGATGGAGTCCTGTGTCGCAGGGCCCTTTTATCCCATATGCTGGAGGAGTGTTTGCAGATTGTCGTCCCGGTGCAGTTGGCCCATGAGATGGTGGGCGAAGCTCACAGGAGGAACGGCCACTTCGGCATAGACAAGACCCTGCGGTGGACCCAGCAGTTCATTTTTTGTCCGGGGCTCCGTAAGTTGGTTGAAAATGTCTGTCAAGCATGCCGTACCTGTGAATTCCACAAGTCTGCAGAGCAGCGTGCCCCCGTCCAGACTATTAAGACGTCGAGGCCCCACGAGCTGTTGATGGTGGACTATCTGTTGATTGGAACGGCGAATAGTGGCTACCAGTACTGTCTGGTGATGGTGGACCACTTCACGAAATTCGCTGTCGCTACGAAGGATCAGACTGCTGAATCAGCTGCACAGGCTATCTGTCAGCAATTCATTCGGGTCTACGGGTGTCCAGAGCGGCTACACTCTGATCAGGGGGCTTGTTTCGAAGGGCGAGTCATTGAAGAACTCCAACGGATGTATGGAATCAAGAAGTCCAGGACCACCCCTTACCATCCACAAGGGAATGGCGCGTGTGAATGCTTTAACCGGACCCTCTTACAACTGATCCGGACTTTGGCTGAAGACAAAAAGCCCGACTGGCCTCGATTCCTCCCGGAACTGCTGTGGGTCTATAATAATCAGGTCCATTCCGTCACCGGATACACCCCATACACCCTTCTCTTTGGCCGTCCAGGCAAAGACATCCATGAGTTGCAACTGTCTAGCTCCGAAGAAGATACCTGTGGTACCTATCCTTCCTGGCTACAAACACACCACCAGAGAATGGAGACTGTCTACCGGCTAGTAGGCCGACAAATTCAGGATCAAGTGCACGCTGACCCACTTCCGGTACAAGAAGACCCACTGAATGTAGGTCAACTGGTCCTAGTCCGAATAAAGAAACCGCAAGGGAAACTCCGGCCCAAGTGGGAGACCGAAGTCTATCGAGTAATTGGACAGCCGTACCCCGGTGGCCCCGTCTATCGAGTGCAGGGCGAAGACAGCGGCAGCATCCGAACTTTGCACCGTAATATGTTGCGCCCCTGCCGTTCCCAGCCTGACTCCCCTACTGTGATACCTAGAGAGATGGATATCACTAATACTGTCGGAGACACTGACCCCGGGGATGTAGAGACTGAACGCATGCCTACCCCTGTCCGTCCGACTGACGCACTTGAACCAATTACCTCCTCTACTGACATGTTGACTGGGAAAGAGAGTGGGGTGACTGATAGGAGAGAGGGGATCCAACCCGTTAGGCGGACAACGAGGACCACTGCAGGGGTACCTCCAGGACAGTCCTACAGAGACCAATATGTGTGGCCCTCTTCCCAGCCGCCCCCTGTCACATCCACAGCCATCGCCGCCCTGGAGCCGGTCGTTGACAGGGACTGCCAACCTTTGAGTGGGGGGGCGTGTAGTGAGCTGGCCGGCTCTGGCTGTTCTGTGATTATTGATATAGAGCCTGTTACAGAAGTGATTACACAGGATGATGTTGCCACCTTGTGGCCAGAGGTTGCACCTGCGCAGGGTGTGATGACAGAGAAAAAGACTGAGCCTCCTGTGTCCGGCCCTAGAGAGTCACGTGACCAAAGTGGGAAGCAGAAAAAAGCGCGAAAAGAGTTTGCTGTGGTCTGTGAAAAGAGCCAGGACGGTGTGCAGGCCCTCGTGCGTGGCGCAGGAGAGACTCTCAAAGGGATTTCTTTTACCTGACACCATATCCTCGGGGCCTTCCCCAGCTTCTTCACTGCTGAGGGATACTGCTATTACACTCCCTGCTACTGGAGTGTGGACTACATAAGGGATCCACCAAAGCTGCTATCCGGATCAGAGAGACTGTAAGCGGGTCCTCTGGCGAGAGGCCGAAGTATTCCCTCCTTTCAGCGTAATTTGTTGTTCCTGTTTTTTTCTCCGGCTGGGACGCCCTCCTGCAAAGACAGACAGGCCTGCGACGGGGGACACATCCTTCTGGAGTAAAGGACTGGTAACGTGTGAGTAGGGACAGTGAGGGTCAGCTTATCAGTACACGTTATTACTGTGCATATTTACTGTTGTCATTTATTGTTTTTCTTTGCTGTTAAAAATGTATACGAGTAAAGATACGGTTATCAAGATAGAGTCTGTGTGTGGGGATCTTGCTGGGCCAGATTATAGATACCAATGCGCGGCCTTGCCCGCGGTCACTTCATCCCTTTAAATTTTTCACTCTTTGTTTCATTGCAGCCATTTGGTAAATTCTAAAAAGTTCATTTTTTTCCTCATTAAAGTACACTCTGCACCTCATCTTGACTGAAAAAAACACAGAAATGTAGAAATTTTTGCAAATTTATTAAAAAAGAAAAACTGAAATATAACATGGTCATAAGTATTCAGACCCTTTGCTCAGACACTCATATTTAAGTCACATGCTGTCCATTTCCTTCTGATCCTCTTTGAGATGGTTCTACTCCTTCATTGGAGTCCAGCTGTGTTTAATTAAACTGATAGGTGTGTGTCTTTCCAAATCAAGTCCTGTCTATATAAGACCTCACAGCTCACAGTGCATGTCAGACCAAATGAGAATCATGAGCTCAAAGGAACTGCCCAAGGAGCTCAGAGACAGAATTGTGGCAAGGCACAGATCTGGCCAAGGTTACAAAAAAAATTCTGCATTACTCAAGGTTCCTAAGAGCACAGTGGCCTCCATAATCCTTAAATGGAAGAAGTTTGGGTCCACCAGAAGTCTTCCTAGACCTGGCCGTCCAGCCAAATTGAGCAATCATGGGAGAAGAGCCTTGGTGAGAGAGGTAAAGAAGAACCCCAAGATCACTGTGGCTGAGCACCAGAGATGCAGTAGGGAGATGGGAGAAAGTTCCACAAAGTCATCTATCTCTGCAGCCCTCCACCTTTATGGCAGAGTGGCCCGACGGAAGCCTCTCCTCAGTGCAAGACATATGAAAGCAAGCGTAGAGTTTGCTCAAAAACACATGAAGGGCTCCCAGACTATGACAAATAAGATTCTGTGGTCTGATGAGACGAAGATAGAACTTTTTGGTGATAATTCTAAGTGGTATGTGTGGAGAAAACCAGGCACTGCTCATCACCTGCCCAATACAATCCCAATAGTGAAACATGGTGGTAGCAGCATCATGCTATGGGGGTGTTTTTCAGCTGCAGGGACAGGACGACTGAAGGAAACATGAATGATGCCAAGTACAGAGATATCTTGAATGAAAACCTCTTCCAGAGTGCTGTGGACCTCAGACTTGGATGAAGGTTCGCCTTCCAACAAGACAATGACCCTAAGCACACAGCTAAAATAACAAAGGAGTGGCTTCAGAACAACTCTGTGACAATTCTTGACTGGCCGAGCCAGAGCCCTGACCTAAACCCAATTGAGCATCTCTGGAGAGACCTAAAAATGTCTGTCCACCAACGTTCACCATCCAACCTGACGGAACTGGAGAGGATCTGCAAGGATGAATGGCAGAGGATCCCCAAATCCAGGTGTGAAAAACTTGTTGCATCATTCCCAAGAAGACTCATGGCTGTACTAGCTCAAAAGGGTGCTTCTACTCAATACTGAGCAAAGGGTCTGAATACTTATGACCATGTGATATTTCAGTTTTTCTTTTTTAATACATTTGCAAAAATTTCTACATTTCTGTTTTTCTCAGACAAGATGGGGTGCAGAGTGTACTTTAATGAGAAAAAAAATGAGCTTTTTAGATTTTACCAAATGGCAGCAATGAAACAAAGAGTGAAAAATTTAAAGGGGTCTGAATACTTTCCGTACCCACTGTAGATTGATCACCAAAGTGGGTAGGGCTCTAAAATGTAGAAGTCCTGTTTAATATAGCAATAACATAAGTTCACCTCTGTATTTTTAATTTATTACCACTTTTTTAAATAAATTGAATAAAATTATTATTTTAATAAATCACTTAAATAGGGTCTATTTACCCTTCGGTTAATTCAGTAATATGAATTTTCTTCCTTAAAGGGGTGTGTACACTCTATGATAATTTATTGCTCCTGTAGTTATGCTCCATTCTGTCTTTCCCATGCTTCTTGCTAACCTTCCAGATTTAAGTTTTGCAAAAAGATAATTAGATGACACAAACTGGTAGGAAACTGTATGAATATTTATGAAGATGCTTCACTTTCCATTTCAGATGAGTTGTAATTAAAAAAATTAGTTGCAAAAGTGTATTTAGTCTCATAAGGAGTCTATCAGCACAGAGTGACTGTTTAAACCAAGCATAGGCGCTAGTTGCTCGCTTGGAGTGTTGAGAAGTTCAGTGCACCTTCCCACCTACTCGTTGTCCATCTAGCTCCATCTTTCAATCAAGAAAGAGGTGGGCGGATATAAATGGAAAGGTGCACTGAACTATTTGGCCAAGGGTGCACTGAGCACCTGTGCTTGGTTTGAACAGTCATTTTGTGCTAACAGACTCTTAAAAACTCAAAAGTGAGATAAATTGCCCCATAAGGTTTCTCCACCTGCATCATTTCTTGCATCACCTCTTGATCCACTACTCACTCTTATCGGATCCTTGTCAATGCTTTTAGTAGTATTTTTTTATCATATGTGAGAAAGATAATTTTATACGTGCAATAATGGCAGGTCTTTTACTGCAAATTATTCTTAAAGGTGAATAAACCTAAAGAGATTTTTTTCAAAAGTTTAAAAAAATAAAAAAGATAGTCACCCTCCCAATTCCCCATTCGGACTCCTACCTGGTCCTCATTGATCCCTAGTTATCGGTCTTTTCTTAATTCACTGGTAATGCCAAGAAATGCTCATCCATCCAGTTATAGACAGAGGCTGATCACCAACCGGGAATGACTATAATGGAGGTCATTCTTCTGTAACTATTCTAGAACTGACCATTTCGCTGTACATTTGCTATTGCTTTGCATTATACCAATGTCTATTCTGTTTTTACAGCATTCAGAAACATACACAGGTACCAAAAGGACATCAAACCCCCCACATATCTTTGCTGTGGCTGATATAGCTTATCAGTCTATGGTTACATATAGTTCTGATCAGGTAATTCCTTTTATTGTTTAATATTGCCACCCACTCTGTGTCCATGTAATTTCATCATAAGTTATTGCATGCCGGTCCTAAGTCTAATCACCCAGTGTCGTCTGCACTGAGAATGTACAAATTGCAATTTCCAACACAGGTAGCTTAGGCCCTCCATATACCTCAGCATAACAAACAATTTTGGGGCCTTTAATGGAATTTATGGAAGAGGTAGCTTTGCAGCAAAGACCCATATGGGCACCCATTTTGGTGTTCGGTTTTGCCTTTCTGGACACATGAGGTCCTGGTGTTTGTTTCCCTCTCTAAGACTCTGTCATGGCCTTTCTCCAAATTCCCCATCCCCTTGTTCGCTAACATTGCAGTTACATTTAAGAAGGGAGTCCTATATTAGTTCTTAGATAAAAAAAAAATTTCTTGTGGAATAATTACAAATTTCCTTTTTTATTGGAAAAGTCCAGTTGACAGGCAAATTAATTGTACAAATACATTAAGATAGCAATTAATCAAAATACTCTGACAGGTGTATAAATAAAGTAAATATCTTTCATTTGACTTACTTACATAGCGCCATTAATTTTAGCTTTAGAGACAGTATCATCACTGTCCCCATTGGGGATCACAATCTAAATTCCCTATCAGTAGGTCTTTGGAGTTTGAGAGAATATATAAACTCTTTGCAGATGTTGTTGACTCGCCCAGGGGGATATGGGGGAAACTCAGTACCCGGGCCTTGACCTTCTGTGGGATGTCACGGTTGTCGGATTCCGGGCCAGTACCCTGAGTCACTATTTAAAAGGGGGTTTGTTAACAGTTTTGTCTCGTGACGCCACCTGTGGTTCCTGGTAATGAGTACCGGGGCTGCTGCAGACCTCCGGGGGTGATGGGATGGCAGCTGTCATGTTTCTGCTCCCCACAGGCAGAGCGGGCCCCCGGGGCAGTGTAGTTGCAGATGGTGATGCTGGGCATTGTAGTGCAGGAGCGGTGGCGTGGTAGAAATAACTGACAGAGACGGTGGAGTGCAGTCATCCGAGTTTACTCACAGTTCTTTAGGTTCCTCGGGTACACTGTCCAGGTGTCAGACTCCCGTGTCGCACTGCGTTTGCCAGGCAGGGGTTCAGCACTCCCTCAATTATATCAGAAGCACTTAACGGGACCCCCTTTCTTTATGTTCCTTCCTTGACCGACTTCCCGCGCTGGGTCTTCTCCCTCCTGCCCTGCGCTCCCCCACACAAAGTCCCGATAGGGTACTCTGAGATCCCTCTGGGCAACCTGGAGTTCCCGGTCCTACTTGGTGCCCTTCACGGCAACTTGGGTGAGGTTGTGGCAACTGCACCATGGAAGTGCAGGAAGCCTCTGGTTTTCCAGCTGAGACCTGGAGTAACACGGCTGGTCCAGCGACCGGTTCCCTTCCTGCAGCCTGATCCCTCTGACACCTGGCAGATTCGGGTGTACGGGTGCCGTCCTGCACTCACTGTACCCCCTGGGATCCCTTCTGTTACCGGAGCCTTCCTCCCTGACTCCCCTCTCACTCCTGGGCCTCTCTTACTAGGCCCCTCTCTGGAGCAGAGCTCCTGAAGAGACTGGGCTCCCCTCCTCTCTCACTGCATAACTAACTGAACTCCACCCCTACTCTAAGATGGCTCCCCTTTATATATCTATTCTCTAAGTGCTCCCCTGTTCTACGTCCTCCACCCACACCCACTACTGGTTCCCCCTCACTTTGGTTCCCCCCACTCCAGCCAGGGACAGGGCAACAGAAGAAGTGCATAATGCCCTTCCAGCCGGCCTAGAGTAGTGTAGTGTTGAGTGCAGGTGTTGGGGTCCCAGGCAGTACTCCATCCTTACCTGAGAGAAGGAGATGCCACACCTCTGGGTGAGGTGCAGTACCTCTGTGGCGACTGAACCCTTAGGGGCGCCACATTGTCGTTGGTGGAAGTTGAACCACAGACCTCAGGGCTGCAAAGCAACAGTGCTAACCACTGAGCCACCATGCTGCCCAATAAAACACTTGCTCACGGGCCTTCACCAAGTTGAGGCTTCAACTTAGTTTCAGTTCTAAGATAACTTCGCAGAGCTCCATTTTCCCATTCGCATTGCTAACTACAAGAAGTCTAGTGGATGAAAGTTTCCATTTACTGTTATAGTAATACTTACTGACAGATACCTCAGAGCAAAGAATTGGGCTTGTAAAAATATCAAATGCCCCACTGAGTAGCGTAAATAGAGTTCTATGGGCCCAATGCAAAATTTGAACCTGGCACCTTCACCTTGGCCCTTGTAGCATTCTAGATCCTACAAATACATATATGTTCGCCCCCCCATTTAATAGTGTCCACCATCCTGGCCCCTTCCTGTAATAATATCCCTCATCATGGGCTGCATCCTGTAATGATGTCCCCCATCCTGGCCTCATCCTGTAAAAATGTCCTCCATCCTGGGCTCCATCCAGTAAAAATGTCCTACATCCTGGGCCCCTTCCTGTAATAATGTCCATCATCCTGGGCCCCTTCCATTAATAATGTTTTCCATCCTAGGTCGCTTCCTGGTATAATGTCCTCCTTCCTCTGCCCTTTCCTGGTATAATGTCCCCCATTCTGGGCCGCTTCCTGTTATAATGTCCCCCATTCCGGGCCACTTTCTGTTATAATGTCCCCCATTCTGGGCCGCTTCCTGTTATAATGTCCCCCATTCTGCCATTCTTTTCCAACACATTTAAAAAAATTAAACAATTCTTCTTATCTTCCTCCATTCCCATTAGGCATGGCATCCTCTTCTATAGCCAAAGCAGAGGCCAGCAGCTGACTTTGCGGTGCTAGCCACATGACGTCACTGCCATGTGTCGCCTCTGATGGTCACGTCAATGTCAGCTGCCGGCCTCCGATTGGTTGGTGGCCTGTATTGCAGTGCAGAGAGCTGCTGGGTCTCTGTGCCACAATACATTTTAGCTGACTTTGGGCAGGAAGCAGTATCAAATCTTTTACCCATGGGCATCCACCAACCTGGCCCAGGCTAATGTCAAAGGTTGTCCATGTTTCAGTTATTTTAATGTTTTCTGGAAAAAGAAACATTGATTATTTGTGATGGACATTATTTTTCTTTTTATTTAGTAAAAGTTTCTTTATCTTTTTAATTTTAGTGCATTGTGATTTCTGGTGAGAGCGGTGCCGGAAAGACAGAAGGGGCTCACCTTCTAGTCCAGCAACTCACAGTCCTTGGAAAGGTGAAATCATATTTTATATCTTCACATATAGGAATTAATTACTGAAAAAAACAGTAATTCATGTTTTATCTACACAGGGATATATTTTTAATTCAATAGTGGTTACATTTTGGGTTCAATAAAAACTTAAGAAAAGAAGACATAATAGGAATGTGAATGCAATTTGCAAGATTTCTTAAAGTGAGTCTGTCTGCACAAAATGACTGTTCAAAGCAAGAACTGCCACTCAGTGCACCCTTGGAGTGGCCAAACTGTTCAGTACACCTTCTCTCTTCTCATCTACATCTTTTGCCTTTATCTCTGTGACGCGCCCCCTGGGCCATATTCTTTAGGGGGAATATCCGGAGCCGGATCAGATGGGAGTTGTAGTCTTCCGAGTGGCTGTGACCCGGTCCGTGCCCAGGGTGTCAAACTCAGTTGTATGTGGCAGTCCTACAGATGTTAATAAGTTCTTAATGTCGACTACGCCACCCGTTGTATTGCGGTCACTACGGCCGCCGCTGCAGCAGGGTCCGCTGAGGCTGATGGTGTAGGTGCAGCTTTGGTGATATAACCCCCAACGGGTGGGGTATAGCCTCAGGGGGATCAGGTGCAGAGGATGGGGGTTGTGGTGATGCAGTGTAGACGGCAATCAGAGACAGAGTCGGGTTATGCAGTTTAGGATGTTTACTCACTGCTGATGTTCCGGTCACTCCAGCTTCGAGTGACCTCCCGAGCCGTGCTGCGTCCACCAGGTTCTGGATCCAGCCAACCCCCAAATAAGTCCGGAGCGTGACCCTGAGCTCTCCTTCTGTCCTTTCTCTGGCCGTCCCCACTATTGATCCACCCAGGTCCAGCTCCCTCGGGCCTTCTGTTGGGAGACCCTTGGCCTTGGGTTCCCTGACCCTCCACGTGGTATGCCTTCGTGGTGGATGTGGTGGGTGGCCGTGGCAGACGCTGCCCACGGCCTCCGGTCTCTGGCTGGGGTGTGTTTTTGCCCCCACCAGCTTGGGTTCCGGTACCCTGATGCCGACTCTTCACCCGGGGATTTAATTTGGGTTCTTAGAGTCCTCTCTTCTGTTTCCCCCTCTGGGTCTCTCTTTCTCCTCTCTCACTCTGGGTCTCTCTTCTCCTCTGCTCGCTGACTTTCTCTCTGCAACTGACCCTGTTCTTAGTTGGTGCCCACCTTATATACACCCTCTATGTGTGAGCTCAGGTGACCAGCACCCAATGAGCTCCTATCTTTACCCAGGCTGCTCCCCCTATCTGCCCCTACACTACTTGGGATGTACCACCCCCCTCCCACTCCAGCCAGGAACAGACTCGGTCGTACCTGCACATTTCTAAGTGGGAGTACCGTCGGTCTGCTCCTCGGAAATGGGATGTGTGTAGTGCATGCAGCCTACCGAGCTCAGTTCCACACTCCTTCCTTACTCGGGAGTGGAATATCACACCTCTGGCTTGAGGTGCAATACCCCTGTAGCAGCCGAATCCTCAGGGTGCTACATTCCCCCCTGGTAAATCACAGCACGTCCTCGGGCTGTAAGACATAAATAACACCAAAACATACAAATTTTTGCATAAACATATAAAACATTATATATATATATATCAATAAAACTCTTCCTATAAAACTTTCTCGTCTTCTAGCTCCTCCTCCGGACACTGTGCAACGTGTGCCCAGGAAAAGTGCGACAGTCTTTTCTTAAGGTGGTTTTACAGTAAAACCAGTAGGGGGCGCTTTAGGACGCGCAACTATATACAGGGAATATGGCCGCTCTCAGTCCTCGGCCAGGTATTGGGGAGGAATGACCGCTCTCAGTCCTCGGTCAGTGGGATTAAGGGAAATACGGGTAAACAGTTCACACATGCTGGTCCCAACGGGGACTATATTAGCAACAACAGTTTCAGTTTCAGTTTACTGTTTCAGTTCACGGTTTCAGTTTACTGTGCCCCGACGGGCAACTATATACAGCTTCTGCTTCGCTGTCCTTAGCGACGGCGTCCTCCTGCTCTTGCTTTTTGGTTACCTTTGGCTCTAGTTTCAGACCCGTCCGGGTCCTCTTGTTCTTCCTCCTCACACCGCAGCTCTTCCTCCGTCAGGCGATGCACATGGAGGGCGTAGGGACCTTTGGCACACTTGTGCCGGGTGAAGGTGACCTCGTCCCCGATGTAAAGGTCATGACCTCTGTGTCCCTCCGGTAGATGGGACTCCACGTCTCTGCGCGTGACAAAGACGTCGCCGGGGGTGTTGTGGTCTCGGATGAAGCCCCACCCGTGCTGCATGTTGAACTTGATTACAGTCCCGGTGGTGCGGGGACTGTGCGCTGCACGGGGGTCCCTCCTGGTCCGGCTCTTCTGCTCCGCGCTCTTTACTTGAGCTAGCTGTTCCCGGACCCGCCTCTCTCTCCGCTCCCTCTCGAAGTCCTCGAGCTGTTGGCGGCAGCACTCAGCACGCTCCGCTGCAGCTGCCCGAGTCTCTTGAGTGAACCCCATAAGATCTTCTCCGGTGGGGTCCCACTCAAACTGTGCTTCCGCTAGCGGGGGCGAGATCCTCTTTACGGGCTTTGGAGCCGGGATCAGGGGTTCATCCAGGGGTCTCTCTCTCCGGAGTCGGGGATGGTGGAACTCCGGTGGCCATATAAATGGCTGCCCATCCGGGCACGTATGCTGGGCGTACAGGTCCTCTCCCAGATGCGGCACTCTTGGTCTTATGGGCGCGGTGGTGTTAGCGCCCGGGTTGCCCGGGCCTTGCGGCCAGGCCTGGGGCATCCGGAAGGTAAAGGGCACCGTAAAGACGGCGGCGCCCTGGGCTACTTGGCCCTGCGACCAGGCCGGGGGCTCCGCGGAGGTTGGGGGCGCTGTTGGTATTGCGGCGCCCGGGGGTACTAGGCCCTGCGACCAGGCCGGTGGTACTTCCTGCTTGGCCACGTTCGGGGTCGAGGCGTGTGACGTCACAGGGGTCGCGGCTCCCGTTTGAGGCCTAGTCTGCGGCGGTGACGTTGCAGCGACGGGCACGGCAGGATAGACTTCGGGCTCTGCGACGGGGAGCTGGGGCAGGTACGCGGTTTCCCGGTCTGGGGTATAGACGTCCCCTTTACCTGCCTCCACTCGTTCGGCTCCCTTCTCGGCGCCGTCTCCGGCCTTCAATCCTCCCGCGCCATCCTCAGAGGCGGTCTGTCTCCTCGTCTCGGGTGGCGTGCTCCTCTGACAGGTCTCGGTCTGCTGGGCCATCTCACGGCTCCACTCCGCCAACGTCTCTCGCTGCACCCGGGCCATCCTCCTTGCGAGGCCCTCCAGAGCGGTCTGTGCACACTCCCGGTCTCGGGGGAGCTGTGCTAGGACCTCCACTAGGCCTAGTGGGGTCGTTGTTTCCAGCAGGCTCCTGACCAACGGGTCGGTGCTGCTCTGCTCTCCTACAGTCGTCTCCAGCAGGCTCCTGGCCAGCGGGCCGGTGCTGCTCTGCTCTCCCTCCTCTGTCTCTAGCAGGCTCCTGGCCAACGGGCCGGTGCTGCTCTGCTTTCTCGCCATCTCCGGGTAAGCTCCTCCGATACTCTTCTCCAGGCTTCTTGCCTCCTGGTGCGCTCGCTCTAGACTGCTCCAAGCGGCACCCATCTTTGTTCTCTCCTTTCGTCTCCTCCCCCCTCGAGGGCGGTCCTGGGGCCACTTGGTGATTGTCAGCTCCAGGGGCAGTTCTTTCACGCTGACAGACACCTCTAGCATCACAGTCTCTGTTGGTGGGGGCGGTTTCCACTTTTGGCGCCATTTTCGGTCCTGGCCCACGATGGGAGGCGGCCTCTCACCACCCTCTGGCACGCCCATAATGGCGTCCGCTTTTCCAAGGCGGGAAACCTTTGGAAATGGCGGGAATCGCTTCCCAGTGGCGGGAAACTCTGCAGATGGCGGGAAAAAGCTGTTAATGGCGGACAACCGGCAGGAATCGACTGGTGATGGGGTCCGATGGCGGGGACCCTCCGGAACCGGCAGGAGACTTCTTTTTGAGGTAAACTCGCACTTTTCTTCAGGCACGCAGTACCCGGTTGTTGCGGGCACGTAATCCTGCCGACTACGCCAAAGTTGACGCGCCCCCTGGGCCATATTCTTTAGGGGGAATATCCGGAGCCGGATCAGATGGGAGTTGTAGTCTTCCGAGTGGCTGTGACCCGGTCCGTGCCCAGGGTGTCAAACTCAGTTGTATGTGGCAGTCCTACAGATGTTAATAAGTTCTTAATGTCGACTACGCCACCCGTTGTATTGCGGTCACTACGGCCGCCGCTGCAGCAGGGTCCGCTGAGGCTGATGGTGTAGGTGCAGCTTTGGTGATATAACCCCCAACGGGTGGGGTATAGCCTCAGGGGGATCAGGTGCAGAGGATGGGGGTTGTGGTGATGCAGTGTAGACGGCAATCAGAGACAGAGTCGGGTTATGCAGTTTAGGATGTTTACTCACTGCTGATGTTCCGGTCACTCCAGCTTCGAGTGACCTCCCGAGCCGTGCTGCGTCCACCAGGTTCTGGATCCAGCCAACCCCCAAATAAGTCCGGAGCGTGACCCTGAGCTCTCCTTCTGTCCTTTCTCTGGCCGTCCCCACTATTGATCCACCCAGGTCCAGCTCCCTCGGGCCTTCTGTTGGGAGACCCTTGGCCTTGGGTTCCCTGACCCTCCACGTGGTATGCCTTCGTGGTGGATGTGGTGGGTGGCCGTGGCAGACGCTGCCCACGGCCTCCGGTCTCTGGCTGGGGTGTGTTTTTGCCCCCACCAGCTTGGGTTCCGGTACCCTGATGCCGACTCTTCACCCGGGGATTTAATTTGGGTTCTTAGAGTCCTCTCTTCTGTTTCCCCCTCTGGGTCTCTCTTTCTCCTCTCTCACTCTGGGTCTCTCTTCTCCTCTGCTCGCTGACTTTCTCTCTGCAACTGACCCTGTTCTTAGTTGGTGCCCACCTTATATACACCCTCTATGTGTGAGCTCAGGTGACCAGCACCCAATGAGCTCCTATCTTTACCCAGGCTGCTCCCCCTATCTGCCCCTACACTACTTGGGATGTACCACCCCCCTCCCACTCCAGCCAGGAACAGACTCGGTCGTACCTGCACATTTCTAAGTGGGAGTACCGTCGGTCTGCTCCTCGGAAATGGGATGTGTGTAGTGCATGCAGCCTACCGAGCTCAGTTCCACACTCCTTCCTTACTCGGGAGTGGAATATCACACCTCTGGCTTGAGGTGCAATACCCCTGTAGCAGCCGAATCCTCAGGGTGCTACATCTGTATGTCTCTACCTTGATTTTTAGCTGTGGCTTTACAGGAGCCAACTATAGATGTAAAAATAAGCAGGTGGGAAGGTGCACATGTTTGGCCATGCCAAGGTTGCATCGAGCACCTGTGCTTGGTTTGAATAGTCATTTTGTGCTGAAAGACTCCCTTTAAAGATATTTAATATATCTTTTGTATATATTAGAGATGAGAGGATCAATATGTTGCAAACTGACATTCTGACATTGGCAGGTCCTGGCGAATTCGTACAATTTGCTATTTGATTCATAAAAAAATGAAATATGTTTGTGCGATATCACACACTGCTGAAGATTGCATCAACCAGAGAGCAGGCTTATGACATCAGTTGTTGATGCACAGGCTTACCCACAATGCTTTGCAGCTATTACATTACATGGTCTAGTGCAGCTAATCAGGATGAACAATCACAGGGACTAGACAAGATGAGGTTAGGGAAATCAATGGCTATTTTTGGATTTTACAGCCTAGGGATAAGATGCCAGACCTTACCATTACAGATATGGGATATAGATACCTAAATCTGATTGTGGTGTCATACTGCTGTGCTGAAAAACATTAAAGGGGTAGTTCAGTCAAAAGTGATAAGTATTGAATCCCCCCAGCGCAGGCACTGTGTGCTGCGGGGATTCGCAGAGTGTTAGTGTCAGTCTGTGACTAATAAACAGATTCCAATAATAGGGAGGTGCTGGATCTGCAGAGTCTGTGTGACTGTTAATTGATTGATATGTCATAGACTGCAGTAACAGCACCTTAATAACACCATATTTTTTTCATTCTTGATGCACAGCAAAAAAAAGGAGGGCAGATTAAAACCCCCTCTTTCCTAATTTTGTGCTGGCGTTAAAGAGCTCAAAAGGGGTGTAATATAGTACTAGGAGACCTCAGAGTATTATATATGTTCTTTCCGGGTGATTAGAGGCTTGGCCATATTGACATTCGCTGTGTATCAAATTTTGGGGAAAATTTGACAAAATTGGTGAATTCGAATTTCAAAAGACTCACTTACTTTTACTATATATCTCTGGTCATTTTAGCTTTTTTTCAATTTGGAGTTTGGAGTGCTTTTTTTTTTTAAACATCATGTCTTAAAGAAATGGTATAATTTATAGAATTTATTGTAAAATGTAATTACGGTAATCTCGATATTGTAAATCATTCTTTAAACACTTATTCCTCTGGGGGAACTTAGCAAAATCAATTGCGGAAAATCAACATAAACAAAGCTTTTCTTCATGCCTGAAATTTACCTAGTGGCTCTATGGGAATTTCCATTGCAAAACAGCCTTATTTAACTTTTAGAAAATAAATTCTATTTGTCTAGCTAAGCTCTGTAAGGGAGAGGGATGATATTTGTTCGGATTTACGGAAAGCGAAGCTCATTGTGAAAAGCTGGAACTCTGCAAAACCGGTTTTCATCACAGAACAGAATATGATTGGTCATGTGCTGAAGTTGATATCATTAGTGTAAAATCTAAATAGTATAATTGCAGTAAGACAATTATCATAAAGGGAAATCAGTGCACTTATTATGAAATGAGAGAAGTTCTTTGCAGAAGAATACAAATTTTATCAAATTTAGTATGTGCTGCTGGTACATTAATCCATTCAATCACCCTGATGTACATGTACATCATCATCAGGGTGCAGGTGTATGGAACGGACTGAGGAACTGCTACATATCAGGCAGGTGCCAACTATGTTCGGCCATGTTCACACACAGCGTTTTTTTCTGCAGCCAAATCTGCTCTCTTGTTAGTAAAAACATGTGCTTTGTTTACAGTTGAAAGTTAGTTTCAAAACATAACAAAAATGCAGCAAAAAGGATTGTTGAGTTTTTTGCAGCGTTTTTTTCAATTTATCATTGCTTTCTATGGGCGATAAAAAGCTGAAAGAATTGACACGCTGCAGAATTAAAAAACGCTGCAGTTCTGAAATTCAGTCGGGAAAAAAAAAGTAAGCGTGAGCATGAGATTTCTGAAATCTTATAGCTTTGCTGGTACTGTAAAAAGCAGCTTTAATTTTGCACAAAAAAATGCAGCAAAAAAAAATGCTTTCCCGGTTTTACATCACTGAAGCTACCAACCTCAGCGATACATATCTCCCTCAAGGACATATCCGGCGGCCATCTTACAATATGTATATATATACAGAGATAGATAGATATAGATAAAGACATATATATATAGATCTAAAGAAATCTGTATATTTATATACAGTGAAGGAAGTAATTATTTGATCCATTGCTGTTTTTGTAAGTTTGCCCACTGACAAAGACATGAACAGTCTATAATTTTAAGGGTAGGTTAGTTTTAACATTGAGAGATAGAATATCCCAAAAAAATCACATTGTGTAAATTAGATAAATTTATTTGCATTTTGCAGTGAGAAATAAGTATTTGATCCCCTACAAACCATTATGAATTCAGGCTTCTACAGACCAGTTAGACGCTTCTAATCAACTCGTTACCTGCATTAAAAACAGCTGTCTTACATAGTCACCTGTATAAAAGACTCCTGTCCACAGACTCAATTAATCAGTCAAACTCTAACCTCTACAACATGGGCAAGACCAAATAGCTTTCTAAGGATGTCAGGGACAAGATAATAGACCTGCACAAAGCTGGAATGGGCTGCAAAACCATAAGTAAGACGCTGGGTGAGAAGGAGACAACTGTTGGTGCAATAGTAAGAAAATGGAAGAAATACAAAATGACTGTCAATCGACATCGATCTGGGGCACCATGCAAAATCTCACCTCGTGGGGTATCCTTGATCATGAGGAAGGTGAGAGATCAGCCTAAAACTACATGGGGGGAACTTGTTAAACAGGAAACCTAAGCCCTGTAAATCCCTAGAGCTAGGCCCTGGAAAGGGAAGGGGGGATGAGCTGGTCAGTCCCCACTATAAACTAAAGACAAAAAGGAAGACAAACACAGGGGGAGGGAGAAACTTAGTTTGAGCCGACTTCAGAGAGATTACACCAAACGTCTTCCAAGCACCAGAGAGGAAGTAAGCAGCCTGCAATAGCTCCAAGCCTTCACAAGGAACATGTGAATATTACTGGCCCCTCCCTCCAGCAAACTGAAAGTATTTAAACACTCAGTCTAGGGTGTCCATCAGAGCAGGAGAGAGGTAGCCGCTACGTCCTAAAGTAAGCCAGATTTAAGAAGGCGTCTGTAATGCCAAAGAAAGTGACCTTCTGCAACCAGCTGCAGAATGACTGCCTGCTACATCTGACACACCCGTGACACCAGGCAAGAAGCAACCCTCACGTAGTTCAGTGGAGCAAAAATGGAAAAGTTATGGGTCCCAGAAAAAGTTGCAAAAATATATATTTTTTTTACAGAGTTGTGATCTTTTTTAGCCACTACAGTATGAAAAACTGTACAAGTTTGTTATTGCCATAATCATACTAACCCGAAGAATCGTTTTGCCGGGTGATTTTTTACTGTACAATGAGCACAGTGAAAACAAAAAACAATATTGGATTTATGTTTCTGTTTTTCACCACTTCACCGCGAATGGATTTATTATCCTGTTGTTCAGTATATTATATGGTAAAGTGAATGGTGTCAAAACTTCAACTCGTCCCACAAAAAAAAAACCTTATGTTATTTATTATGTGATCAAATGTTATAGCTCTTGAAAGAAGGGGAGGAAAGAACAAAAAGGTAAAAATGAAAAAAACTTAACTTGAATGAAAATATTATTTACCAAAATAATATTCAAAATTATAAACAATTGCAAAATGATAATGTAATATCGCCAAAAATGATCTCATTTATACACTGTGTGCAGAATTATTAGGCAAGTTGTATTTTAGAGGATTATTTTTATTATTGATCAACAACTATGTTCTCAATCAACCCAAAAGACTCAAATATCCAAGCTTAATATTTTTGGAAGTTGGAGTGTTGTTTTTTAGATTTGGCTATCTTAGGAGGATACCTGTTTGTGCACGTAACTATTACTGTGCAGAATTATTAGGCAACTTAATAAAAACCAAATATAATCCCATCTCACTTGTTTATTTTCACCAGGTAAACCAAATTCAGTGCACAAAATTTAGAAATAAACATTTCTGACACGCAAAAACAAAAACAAAAAAATTAGTGATGAATATAGCCACCTTTCTTTATGATGACACTCAACAGCCTTCCATCAATAGATTCTGTCAGTTGCTTGATCTGTTTTCGATCAACATTGTGTGCAGCAGCCACGACAGCCTCCCAGACACTGTTCCGAGAGGTGTACTGTTTTCCCTCCCTGTAGATCTCACATTTTATGATGGATCACAGGTTCTCTATGGGGTTCAGATCAGGTGAACAAGGGGGCCATGTCATTATTTTTTCTTCTTTTTGACCTTTACTGGCCAGCTGCGCTGTGGAGTAGTTGGATGCATGTGATGGAGCATTGTCCTGCATGAAAATCATGTTTTTCTTGAATGATACCGACTTCTTCCTGTACCACTGCTTGAAGAAGTTGTCTTCCAGAAACTGGCAGTAGGTCTGGGAGTTGAGCTTCACTCCATCCTCAAACCGAAAAGGTCCCACAAGTTCATCTTTGATGATACCAGCCCATACCAGTACCCCACCTCCACCTTGCTGACGTCTGAGTCGGAATGGAGCTCTCTGCCCTTTACTGATCCAGCCTCTGGCCCATCCATCTGGCCCATCAAGAGTCACTCTCATTTCATCAGTCCATAAAACCTTTGAAAAATCAGTCTTAAGATATTTCTTGTCCCATTCTTGATGTTTTATCTTATGTTTCTTGTTCAAAGGTGGTCGTTTTTCAGCCTTCCTTACCTTGGCCATGTCCCTGAGTATCGCACACTTTGTGCTTTTTGATACTCCAGTAATGTTGCAGCTCTGAAATATGGCAAAACTGGTGGCGAATGGCATCTTGGCAGCTTCACGCTTGATTTTCCTCAATTCATGGGCAGTTATTTTGCGCCTTTTTTAGCCAACACGCTTCTTGCCACCCTGTTGGCTATTTGCCATGAAACGCTTGATTGTTCGGTGATCACACTTCAAAAGTTTGGAAATTTCAAGACTGCTGCATCCCTCTGCAAGACATATCACAATTTTGGACTTTTCAGAGCCCGTCAAATCTCTCTTCTGACCCATTTTGCCAAAGGAAAGGAAGTTGCCTAATAATTAAGCACACCTTACATAGGGTGTTGATGTCATTAGACAACACCCCTCCTCATTACAGAGATGCACATCACCAGATTTACTTAATTGGTAGTTGGCTCTCAAGCCTATGCAGCTTAGAGTAGGACAACATGTATAAAAAGTATCAAAGTGATCAAAATACGCATTTGCCTAATAATTCTGCACGCGGTGTATAATGCATATAATGGCATAAAATGACCAGCAAAAACATTTTAGATAACCTTAGATAACATTCCATATATACATTGCTCAAAAAAATAAAGGGAACACTTAAACAACAGAATATAACTCCAAGTAAATAAAACTTTTGTGAAATCAAACTGTCCACTTAGGAAGCAACACTAATTGACAATGAATTTCACATGCTGTTGTGCAAATGGAATAGACAATAAATGGAAATTATTGGCAATTATCAAGACACACTCAATAAAGGAGTGGTTCTGCAGGTGGGGACCACAGACCACATCTCAGTACCAATGCTTTCTGGCTGATGTTTTCATCACTTTTGAATGTTGGTTGTGCTTTCACACTTGTGGCAGCATGAGACGGACTCTACAACCCACAGAAGTTGCTCAGGTAGTGCAGCTCATCCAGGATGGCACATCAATGCAAGCTGTGGCAAGAAGGTTTGCTGTGTCTGTCAGTGTAGTGTCCAGAGGCTGGAGGCGCTACCAGGAGACAGGCCAGTACACCAGCAGACGTGGAGGGGGCCGTAGGAGGGCGAAAACCCAGCAGCAGGACCGCTACCTCCGCCTTTGTGCAAGGAGGAACAGGAGGAGTACTGCCAGAGCCCTGCAAAATTACCTCCAGCAGGCCACAAATGTGCATGTGTCTGCACAAACGGTTAGAAACCGACTCCATGAAGGTGGTATGAGGGCCCAACACCATGCAGGACGCTTGGCATTTGCCACAGAACACCAGGATTGGCAAAGTCGCCACTGGCGCCCTGTGCTCTTCACAGATGAAAGCCGGTTCACACTGACCACATGTGACAGACGTGACAGAGTCTGGAGACTCCGTGGAGAGCAATCTGCTGCCTGCAACATCCTTCAGCATGACCGGTTTGGCAGTGGGTCAGTCATGGTGTGGGGTGGCATTTCTTTGGATGGCCACACAGCCTCAGACCCCTTGTGAGACCATATGCTGTTGCGGTTGGCCCTGGGTTCCTCCTAATGCAGGACAATGCCAGACCTTATGTGGCTGGAGTGTGTCAGCAGTTCCTGCAAGATGAAGGCATTGAAGCTATGGACTGGCCTGCCCGTTTTCCCAAACCTGAATCCAATTGAGCACATCTGGGAAATCATGTCTTGCTCCATCCAGCAACGTGACGTTGCACCACAGACTGTCCAAGAGTTGGCGGATGCTTTAGTCCAGGTCTGGGAGGAGATCTCACAGGAGACCATCCGCAACCTCATCAGGAGCATGCCCAGGCGTTGTAGGGAGGTCATACAGGCACATGGAGGCCACACACAATACTGAGCCTCATTTTGACTTGTTTTAAGGACATTACATCAAAGTTGGATCTGCCTGTAGTGTGTTTTTCCACTTTAATTTTGGGGGTGACTCCAAATCCAGGCCTCCATTCTTTAATAAATTTGATTTCCATTGATGATTTTTGTGTGATTTTGTTGTCAGCACATTCAACTTTGTACAGAACAAAACAGAATATTTCATTCATTCAGATCTAGGATGTGTCATTTGAGTGTTCCCTTTATTTTTTTGAGCAGTGTATATACATACGCATACACTATATATATTCAGTATTAAAAAATTGATTGCTATGATTTCATGGAGCTATAAGATCAGGTTTTTGATAAATGAGACCTCCTATTATAAGTCTTTGACTACATTTTTGTCTCCAATAATTCTTAATGATAACCTGGGAGTCAAATAACAGTATAGTGTGTTATTAAGTTCCTGGTTAATATAGATTACTATTTTTCCAAGTTAAACTCTAAGGATCCAATTCATCTGTGCATTTCCGCGAGTTATAGAAGCCTGTCCTTAGATGAGATTTAGGGCTTTCGTTATAAGAACCATCGTTACCAAATGTTCAAGAAGAAGAGTTTAGGAAACTAAGAGAAGTTGTGAACAGTTTTCCCTTTTTCTAGGCAAACAACAGAACATTGCAGGAGAAGATTTTGCAGGTGAATAATCTGGTGGAAGCCTTTGGAAATGCTTGCACGATCATTAATGAAAACTCAAGTCGCTTTGGGAAATACTTAGAAATGAAATTCATCAACAATGGAACAGTTGTAGCAGCCCAAATCTCCGAATACCTCCTGGAAAAATCCAGAGTTGTCCACCAGGCGATGTACGTTGTTACAATGTTGATTCATTGTTATCAATCAGTTAAGTTTCAAATTAAAAGTTTTGTTTTTTTGGAGGGGTGGAGGGGGTTGGAAAAATGAAATAAAGACAAGAATTGCATTTAAAATATCATGATAATCATTACTCATTTATTCAAACCTCCCCTGATCAGGTGGTCCCCTCAAGTCACACCCATCACTCACATGACAAATGCAACCAATCACTGGCTTCAGTGGTCACATGCTGTACATGCAGTTGTTTTCTCTGAGGCCAGTAATTGGCTACAGTGGTCATGTGATCAATGAGCATGATGTCATCACTTCCAAATCAGAAAGGACCATCAAAGAGCCGAGGGTTGGAATAAGCGATTGGTGGTTATAATATTACTAGATGGTGGCCCGATTCTAACGCATCGGGTATTCTAGAATAGGTATGCGGCCGACCGGGCGCAATCAGCAGAACGTTGTTTAAATTTGGCGCCAAAATCGCTCATTGGTCGCGGCCGGCAACCGCGACTAATCAGCAAAACGGTGTTAAAATTTGGCGCCTATATCGCAGATTGGTCACGGCCAGCGGTCGCGACTAATCAGCAGAGCAGAGTTTAAATTTGGCGCCAATAATGCTGATTGATCGCGGCCAGTGAACGCGACCAATCAGCAGAGCGGGGTTTAAATTTGGTGGCAATAATGCTGATTGGTTGCGGCCAGCAGTCGCGACCAATCAGCAGAGCGTTATTGAAATTTGGCGCCAATAATGGTGATTGGTCACGGCCGCGACTAATCAGCAGAGCGGTGTTTAAATTTGTCGCCAATAATGCTGGTTATTCGTGACCGGTAACCACGACCAATTAGCAGAGCGGTGTTTAAATATGGCGCCAATATCGCTGATGGGTCACGGCCGGTGGTTGCGACTAATCAGCAGAGCGACGTTTAAATTTGGCGCCAATACTGCTGATTGGTCGCGGCCGGCGACCAGTCAGCAGAGCGGTGTTTAAATTTGGCGCCAATATTGCTGATTGGTCGCGGCCGGAGACCGCGACTAATCAGCAGAGCGGTGTTTAAATTTGGCGCCAATACTGCTGATTGGTCGCGGCCGGCGACCGCGAGCAATCAGCAGAGCGTTGTTTAAATTTGTCACCAAAATTGCTGATTGGTCGCGGCCGGCCACCGCGACCAATCAGCAGAGCGGAGATTACATTTGGCGCCAAAATCGCTGATTGGTCGCGGCCGGCGGTCGCGACCAATCAGCAGAGCGGGGTTTAAATTTGGCGCCAATACTGCTCATTGGTCGCGGCCGGCAACCGCGACCAATCAGCAGAGCGTTGTTTAAATTTGGCGCCAATCTAACTGATTGGCCGCGGCTGGCAGCCGTGACCAATCAGCAGAGCGTTGTTTAAATTTGGTGCCAATCTCGCTGATTGGTCGCGTCTGCCTTCCGCGACCAATCAGCAGAGCGTTGTTTAAATTTGGCGCCAATTTCGCTGATTGGTAGCGGTCGCCGCGGCCGCGACCAATCAGCACAGCGGTGTTTAAATTTAGCGCCAATCTCGCTGATTGGTCGTGGCCGGCCACCGCGACCAATGAGCAGAGCGGCGTTTAAATTTGCCGGCCATCTCGCTGATTGGTCGCGGTGGCCGGTCGCGACCAATCAGCAGAGCGGCGTTTAAATTTGCCGCCCATCTCGCTGATTGGTCGCGGTGGCCAGCCGCGATTAATCAGCAGAGCGGCGTTTAAATTTGCCGACCATGTCGCTGATTGGTCGCGGCCGGCCACCGCGACCAATCAGCACAGCGGCGTTTAAATTTGCCGCCCATCTCGCTGATTGGTCGCGGCCGGCCACCGCGACCAGTCAGCACAGTGGCGTTTAAATTTGCCGCCCATCTCGCTGATTGGTCGCGGTGGCCGGCCGCGATTAATCAGCAGAGCGGCGTTAAAATTTGCCGCCCATCTCGATGATTGGTCGCGGTAGCCGGCCACCGCGACCAATCAGCACAGCGGCGTTTAAATTTGCCGCCCATCTCGCTGATTGGTCGTGGTCGGCCGGCCACCGCGACCAATCAGCAGAGCGGCATTTAAATTTGCCGCCCATCTCGCTGATTGGTCGCGGCCGGCTACCGTGACCAATCAGCAGAGCGGCGTTTAAATTTGCCGCCCATCTCGCTGATTGGTCGCGGTCGGCCACCGCGACCAATCAGCACAGCGGCGTTTAAATTTGCCGCCCATCTCGCTGATTGGTCGTGGTCGGCCGGCCACCGCGACCAATCAGCAGAGCGGCGTTTAAATTTGCCGCCCATCTCGCTGATTGGTCGCGGCCGGCCACTGCGACCAATCAGCACAGCGGCGTTTAAATTTGCCGCCCATCTCGCTGATTGGTCGCGGTCGGCCACCGCGACCAATCAGCACAGCGGCGTTTAAATTTGCCACCCATCTCGCTGTTTGGTCGCGGCCGGCCACCGCGACCAATCAGCAGAGTGGCGTTTAAATTTGCCGCACAATCTCGCTCATTGGTCGCGGTGGTCGGCCGCGATTAATCAGCAGAGTGGCGTTTAAATTTGCCGCCCATCTCGCTGATTGGTCACGGCCGGCCACAGCGACCAATCAGCACAGCGGCGTTTAAATTTTCCGCCCATCTCGCTGATTGGTCGCGGCCGGGCACCGCAACCAATCAGCAGAGCGGCGTTTAAATTTGCCGCCCATCTCGCTGATTGGTCGCGGCCGGGCACCGCAACCAATCAGCAGAGCGGCGTTTAAATTTGCCGCCCATCTCGCTGATTGGTTGCGGCCGGCCACCGCGACCAATCAGCGTCGTATTAGTGTGGGCCCGGGAGCAGTGCTGCTTGTGCGCCTCCGTATTAGCGAGACCTGGGAGCGGCTCTGCCTGTGCGGCTCCTTCTGCTGCGAGAAGCCGGGAGATGAGCGGCTGCTCGCAGCAGAAGCATCCCGACCGGCGGCGCCGCTCCCCGGTCCTCCGTTCACACTTGCTGTCGGGAGATCAGCGGGCCAAGCCGCTGATCTTCCGACGCTAGCCGCATGGAGGTCAGCGGCGCCGGTCGGGGTAGTTGTGCTGCTAGCGCCGCTCATCTCCCCGCTGCATCGCTGCTAACCTCCGTCCGCCAGATGAGCCGCTAACAGCCGCCATCTTTTTTCCGAAATCCTGCGGCGCTGATTGGCCGCTGCCGGACCAATGAGCGACGCGGGATTTCCAGGACAGACAGACAGACAGACAGACAGACAGAAAGACAGATAGACAGACAGACAGACAGACAGACGGGATAAGACAATTATATAGTAGATTTTAACATATTAGTCTGTTAATTTAAATATCCTGGAGAAATATTTCTAAAAATCAACCTGTAATTCTTAACATACTTATAAAAGCATAGTATTAAATGTTTCTCTGTATTTTCTCTAAAATATAAGTTACTACATACATTTGTGCTCAAAAGTTTACATACCCTGGCAGAATTTTTCCTTTCTTGGCCTTGTTTCAGAGAATATGAATGATAACAAAAGTACTTTTTCTCCACTCATGGTTATTTGTATGGTGAAGCCATTTATTGTCAAACTACTGTGTTTTCTCTTTTTAAATCTTAATGACAACCAAAAACATCCAAATGACCCTGATCAAAAGTTCACATACCCTGGTGATTTTGGCCTGATAACATGCACAGAATTTGACACAAATGGGTTTGAATGGCTACTAAAGGTAACATCCTCACCTGTGACCTGTTTGCTTATAATCAGTGTGTGTGCATAAAAGCTGAGTGAGTTTCTGGAATCCAGACGGACTCTTGCATCTTTCATCCAGCCACTTACATTTCTGGATTGTGAGTCATGGGGAAAGCAAAAGAATTGTCAATGGATCTACGGGAAAAGGTAGTTGAACTGTATAACACAGGAAAGGGATACAAAAAAATATCCAAGGAACTGATAATGCCAGTCATCAGCATTAAAACTGTGATTAACAAATGAAATATCAGGGGCTCTGTAAAAACAAAACCACGGTCAGGTAGACAAACAAAAATTTCGGCCACAACTGCCAGGAAAATTGTTCGGGATGCAAAGAAAAACCCACAAATAACATCAGCTGAAATTCATCACTCTCTGAAAACTAGCGGTGTGGCTATTTCAAGATGCACAATAAGGAGGCACTTGAAGAAAAATGGGTGCATGGTCGAGTCTCCAGAAGAAAGCCATTACTGCGCAAATGCCACAAAGTATCTCACCTACAATATGCCAAACAGCACAGTGACAAGCCTCAAAACTTCTGGAACAAGGTAATTTGGAGTGATGAGACCAAAATTTTACTTTTTGGACACAACCATAAACGTTACATTTTGAGAGAGGTCAATAAGGCCTATGATGAAAGGAACACCATTCCTACAGTAAAGCACAGAGGTGGATTGCTGATGTTTTGGGGATGTGTGAGCTACAAAGGGACATGAAACTTGGTATAAGTTGAAGGAAAGATGAATGCAGCACGTTATCAGCAAATACTGGAGGCAAATTTGCACTCATCAGCCCCGAAGCTGCGCAAGGGACGTACTTGGACGTTTCAACATGTCAACGATCCAAAACACAAGGCCAAGTCGACCTGTCATTGGTTACAGCAGAACAAAGTGAAGGTTCCGGAGTGGACATCTCAGTCTCCTGACCTCAATATCATTGAGCCACTCTGGGGAGATCTCAAGAGCGCAATTCATGCTAGACAGCCCAGGAATTTACAGGAACTGGAGGCTTTTTGCCAAGAATAATGGGCAGGTTTACTATCTGAGAAATGAAATAACCTCATCCACAACTACCACAAAAGACTTCAAGCTGTCATTGATGTTAGAGGGACAATACACGCTGTTAAGAACTGCGGTATGTGAACTTTTGATCAGGGTCATTTGGATGTTTTTGGTTGTCATTAAGATTTAAAAAGAGAAAACACAGTAGTTTGACAATAAATGACTTCACCCAACCAATAACCATGAGTGGAGAAAACTTTTTTTGTTATCATTCATATTCTCTGAAACAAGGCCAAGAAAGGAAAAATTCTACCAGGGTTTGACTGTATGTGCATCTCAACTTGATGTAACATGAGTGTCATTACAAATCATTACAATTGTACAGAACAAGGTCATACATATCTACAAGCTTATCACCATGCTTCTACACATCTAACTGGCTCATAACAGCCAGATCCTGTAACTGTCAAACACCCAATGTAGACGTAACCTTGACTGGAGCCAAGGTGACAATATTCTGTCCATTGATCCTTCAAGCTGCTTTTCCTGATCTCTACATTCTCCATTGCATCCTGTTTCTATAGACTGGAACTGAATATACAAATGGTTTGATAGGAGATTTTAGAAGTTTAATGACCATATTGACCACCAAATTAGTATTTAACACATCAAAACTAGTGGTATGGCTGTACAGGTGTAAAATGTCTAATCGGCGGGGTTGTGACACCCGACACCCTTGTTGATTAGCTGATTTCTGTGCCGGTGACTGCCGGAAATGCTCAGTTACAGAGTTGCTCCATCTATTGATAGTGGCCATAGCTGGAAACTGAACTTCCGCCTCTATGAATGTATGAAATTTCTTTATCTCCCATTCATTTCAGTTGCCATAAAGCTTCACTTCCTATAAAGATAATACAGGAAGGAAATGTGTTTCTCCCATATGTCAGCACCTAAGAAAGTTTCTAAAAACAAAAATTAAATATCTACAATGTATTATTACTCTTCAACTGACATCTCTGAAAAAAACTAAAATCAAATATATCAGCCACTCCTTTTAATAACTCAATTTTCACCTCTTTTTTGACAATTCGCTCTTTCCAGAGGAGAAAAAAATTTCCACATTTTCTATTACATCTACGCGGGGTTGTCAGAAACGAAGAAACTTGTGCATTATAAATTGCCAGAAAACAAGCCTCCCAGGTAATGCCATAGATTAGATGAAACATGTTACTCAACGATGGCAACTTATTACTATTCTACTCTCATTTAAGTGCTAATCATTTCTCTCTCAACTTTCAGATACCTACAGAATGAGCATATTAAAATGGTGCAAGATTTTATGAATAACGCCTTTTATAAAACTCAGTTTGACTTAATTGAACAATGTTTCAAAGTAATAGGTTTTACAATGGAGGTGAGTGATTGCATCTCTTTTTCGCTTTTTATTTGACTAAAGTATTGTACATATTCGGACTGTATTCCCATTTAAAGTTGTATTGATTATTTAATGAACAGTGCATTTTACCTATAAAATTATATGGCCCCCTTCATTTTTGTTGTCCATTATTGCTGCGTAGTGGTCACAATGGACCACCACTAACTCACTCATATTCCAAACAAACAACCCCAATTTTTCAGGATTTTTTAGAAGGTGGTGTCAAAAGTTATACCCCATGTTCACGTTCAAATAGGACCTGTCACTTGCCATAAATATGTATTTTTTAACCTGGTGTAAATACCATTGTTCTACTGAATCTGACATTGTTTTTTTTTATTCCTGACCCTCTCCATTCGTGATATATGGCCTCCTCTTCCTCGTATTTAACTCTATACCCTAGATGAAGTTATATGCAAAACGTGCGTCGGGGTACCGAACTGTGTGAGTCAAATGGTTCACTGACTATGGACGTTGGCGTGTGGTTGGTAATTGTTCTCTTTGGAGGGAGTGTTTTGATACTGGTTTTGCTAACCTTTTTTTTATATCTTGAGCTAGTTCTTATTATTATTGACTGGTGTCTTCATTGGAGTTATTTATTCATATTATTAAAATTCAGTTTCCTGGTTGTTTCAATTTATTATAATCATGGATTTCTAAACTCCTATATTTTGTTTGTTTACATTGAACTTAAATTTGTACTCTTGCTGCTTTATTCTAGTAGTTTATTTTTTATATATATATATACTGTATATTGATACTATATTATGCCATCAGGGGAGTTACCATTGATCACACTGCCCTTTTTAAGTTTTCATGGAGTGTGTTTAATATTTTTTCTTTAGCGACTGTGTGTTATTATTTTTTTCTGTATTTAATAACATTTATATATTGATATCTAATACAGCACGGGCATTTGTCTATTATATATTTAGATCTAAGAGTCATTTAAAGATACTTTATTTTTTTGTATACTTTTTAATGCTTTTTGAGAATTTATTATAGTTCTTTTGATCCAGATTTTGTTACTAATTGTATAAATCTAGTTTAGTTAACCAAGAGGTCGTTGTCCTCAACTCTTTTCTGTGGGAGTCTCCTTGATGACCATGCCCCCATAGATAAAAAAGGCCTAATTTACAAACAGAGAGGAGGGAGCCATATCTCAGAAACATAGAGAAACAGGAAGAAGATGCAACAACTCAGAATTCAGGAGAACAGCAACATTTCCACTGAATAAAAAAAAAATTACATATTTATGGAAGGTGACAGGTCTTCTTTAAAGTGATTAATGTAGGACTGATACTACACTTTGATTTTTTTTTGTTCTGCTTGCTTTTGCAACTGCTGCTTGGCATTGAGTGATAAATTGTTCTGCTGAGTTTTGCTAGTTGTATAATGTCAACTACGGTAAATCCAATTAGCAATTGAATTCAATCATTTGGTTGATTGATTTCTTAATGATTCTGAAATAACATGTTTACACTTTTTTAGGCATCTGGAATGAGGTAAATCATGTTTTACAGCATATAATTTTGGTGAACATATAATATACTGTAAAGTATTCAAAATGAGTATATTACATATTATCTCTCTCCCTACTTCACAAGCATGGGTTTTACTTTAATTTTAGCAGAGTGAGTACTAAATCGGGTGAGATTTTGCTGTCTGCAAGATACCACCTGTGAGGGTAGGGGTCAGACTGTTATATATAGTATCTGAATGGTAATTGGACCCTTCATTGTGAACAGATTAAAGGGGTTGTCCACTACTAGGACAACCCCTTCTTGAACTAAATGTTTGGCCCCGATAAAATAAAAAACCTTATACCCACCTCCCGTTCTGGTGCCGGTCCCGAGATGTCAGCGCTCGCTCTCCCCGAGGCTCGAGTGCTGTTGTTGTGATGTGGCGCCCCTGAGGGTTCGGTCGCCACAGACGTACTGCACCTCACCCAGAGGTGTGGTGTCTCCCTTTCTCTCAGGTAAGGAGGGAGTGCTGCCCGGAACCCCAACACCTACATCCAACACTACACTACCCAAGGCCAGCAGGAGGGGCAAGACGCAATGTAGTTTTCTGCTGAGCCCTGTCCCTGGCTGGGGTGGGGGGAACCCAAAGTTAGGGGGAACCAGTAGTGGGTGTGGGTGGAGGAAGTAGTTTATGGGAGCACTCATACAGTAGATATATAAAAGAAGGTAGACATCTTAACAGTAGAGAGTTGGAGTAGGGACAGTTCAGAGGAACAGTCTGGGAGCAGAGTCTCTGTAGGAGCTCTGCTCCACTACATGGGCCCAGGACTGAGGCCCAGGAGGGGAGGAGGGAGTAAGCTCCGTTCTACAGAAGGGATCCTAGGGGAATACGGCGAGTGCAGGCGGCACTCGTACACCCCGAACCAGCCAAGTGTCAGGAGGATCTAGGCCGCAAGAAGGGGACTGGCCCCTGGCCCAGTCATGCAGCTTCAAGCCTCGGCTGGAAAAACCGGAGGCTTCTGACTTCTATAGCCAGGAGCCAGACTCCCACTTCAATCCACGTAAGGTCAAGCAGGTCTGTGCAACTCCGACGGACAGGGGGGACCTGAATAGGATTCACAGTGGGAAGCGCAGGGCAGGAGGGAGTAAAGACCCAGCGTTAAGTCGGTCTAGAGAGGTACATAAGAAAGTGGGGTTCCGCCAGGTGCACCCGAACTGCCTGAGGAAGGACTAAACCCCTGCCCGGTGAGCGCAGTGCAGCGCGGGAGGCTTGCACCAGTACAGTGCACCTGTGGACTGTCTAAGAACTGTGAGTAAATCTTGGATGACTGCACTGAGCTGCCTCCGCTCCTTTATTTCGCCGGTGCCATTTCCCTCCCTGCACTACAACGCCCAGCACACCTCCATTTATTCTACACTGCCCTGAGGCCTGCTCCACCTGTGGGGAGCCGTTCCATCTCAAGCTGCCCTATCATCTGCCTCAGAAGACTGTCGCAGCGCTGGTGATCCTCACCAGACACCACAGGTGGCGTCACGAAAAATCCCAAAAAACCCATATAATAGAAGCTCCCCTTTTCACTGACCGCCCTGGGTCACGGACCGGACCAGCCACTGTGATATCCCCCCCCCGGCAACCAGAGGCCCGGCTGCCGAGTACCCCACGGCCCTGAGGGCGAGTCAGTGACATGTGACGCCGATGCCAAATGAGCCCTTGGATCAATGTCCCCGCCTATGTACAGATTGAACATGAAGAGGAAGCCCGGGTTGTGGCTTCTTTCTGACTTCCTCTTCATGTATAATCTGTACAGAGGCGGGGACAGTGACACCAGCGCTGATTGGGCGCCGGCGTCACATGTCAGAACAACAGCACGAGAGCCCTGTGGAGAGCGAGTGCTGACACCACGGACAACGACACCTGCACGGGAGGAGAGTATAGGTTTTTTATTTTATCGAGGCCAAACATTTAGTTCAAGAAGGGGTTTGTCCTAGTAGTGGACAACCCCTTTAATTTGCCTGTTAGAATGGTTTGTCAAGTCACTTGTCTACAGAATACAATAATATAATTCTTTCAACTATGTTTCTCATAAATTCACTACAAGAGAAGTACAAACACAGTGAGTTAATGCACCAATATATCCCAATGGGCTGTAAATCAGCATATCATAAATCAGGGAAGAAATTTCCTTACTTCTAACAAGAGTGTGAATATTTATACAGAATATTGTTATCAGCTGCACATGTAGATATCCCTATGTAGTAAGCAGGCCACATAGAGAAGGAGGACATAGCTCCTTCTAAAGCGATAATGTACAAGAGAATAACAGAGCTGCTTCTAAAGGGTTTGTAAAGGGTTAATCTAAGTCTCTCACTATATTCCCAAATAGTCAGCATCAACCTGAGTAAAAGGCAATTACAGGGTATACCTTGGTTGCTGCTTCTTCTAGCCCTCTCCTCCTTCCACTAATGCACTATAATACATAGGATCCATCTTACATTGCTTCTTATATAATAGCATTCATTAAATAGTAATCAGCAGAGCAAATCTACTGCTAACTCACAGTCTCCCCTCAACACAGTGATATTTTCCAGCTCAGGAGCAGTAAGTCTCACAAAGCTGTCAAAATAATAAGACAATGAAGAGCCTGTCCCATTCTTAAAGAGTTAGAGCACTTATCAGTATATTAGCGATAGAAATGTTTACTTTTCCAATTGTAATATATTTGAGAAAAAAAATAGATTTTAGTTTGCATTTACATAATGAAGTTTCTCTAATGGTGACAACTCCTTTTTAAATACAATTTTTCAATTTTTCATGTACCATTTGCAAATATTGTTTTCTTTGTAATTACAAAGAAATTGCATTATAAGTTATTTAACATGTACTTGAAGGAACTCGGAAGTGTGTACAGTATCCTGGCTGCTATCTTGAATGTGGGAAATATAGACTTCACTTCGGTGGCATCAGAACATCAGATAGATAAAAGCAACATCTCCAATCCATCAGTGCTGGAAAACTGTAAGATTCAATCATGTTAAGTCTTTTATTGTAAAGTATCACTGCACATCTTGAACTAATGCCATATAGGCAGATTATACTGCATGTCATGTATACTGATTGGACAGAGACCAACATTTTATTTATGTCTGTAGATTCTATAAAGTGTAGTTGGTTCATCAAGCTTGTCATTGTAATATCCGTCCTATTTCTTGCCGGCTTTCCTGTTTTCTCATCATATCCAAGCAGCAAAAATGTATTTTTCACAAGGGACCTTTTCATAATATAGATATGGAATATGGTGTGGAAGTAACCCACTTTAAAGAAAAAACGAACAAACATGATTTTGCGATACTCTGTTGGGAGATGTTAAGATACAGTCTGTTTTGGAATGTTGCCACCCAGTGGTTGTGATGTATATTGCAGTATGTTGATAATTTTTCTTGCATGTCCTGGTACTATCTGAATTTGTGTAAATAACAAAATTGTGGAAACGTAAGGGTGAAGAAATCTGTAGTTGCTGTTCGAGACTGTAGAGAGTACATACATTTCATAGGACCAGTTTATGATTAGACAAGGCTCCTCTGTAAAAAAAAATTGGCAGCCAATAGCTTCAATGCTCTGCATCTATTGGCTAAATATGCACTTAAAGAGGTTGTCTGGGACTTTAATATTGATAGCCTATCCTCAGGATAGGTCATCAATGGATAATCGATGGGGGGTGAAACCCAGCTCTTTCGAATGTGTAGTGGCCGCGACGGGGTACTGCACATCTGCCATCTATTCAAATTAAAAGGGGGTAGATCTGCAGTACTCGACTGTGGCCACTTGTCTGTCGACCGAGCTGTGATGTGCAGCTCTGTACCTCAGCAATTCTGGCAGCTGCGGATACCAGAAACAGCTGATCAGAGGGGGAGTCGGGTGTCGCACCCCCACCTATCAGACATTGATGACCTATTCTGGGGATAGACCTTCAATGTTAAAGTCTCGGACAACCTCTTTAAACACTTCCTGCTCCATTTGCTACCTGCATGCACAACATTTGCAGGTTAGGAGTGGACACATCTGTTTGTTCAAGACAATTCCAGTATAGTTATTTGATGATAAAGGAGCCACTACTTTGTTTTGTAGACCTTGCTTTATGTTAAAGGTCTCTCTTCACCAACACAGAATTTCAAAGACATCAATATGTTTCCGGTCTATCCTCTCTTTTGGCAGTTTTTGATGCACATAAAACCACACAGAAGATACTAAACATCTCTGATCTTTTTTACCTAAAACAATTGCTATTTTGGAAAACTTGTTTTTCAGGGTAATGAATGATCCATGAAATCATACATCTTCTTACCTATCCTCCAATTACCATGCAAAGTTTCAGCTCATAAACCTTGATAATGACCCTTTTAGCCAAATTGTCACATGGCAATATGTGTGTGAATAAATAAGAAAATCTCTATATATTTTTAAGCCACTGCATTTTTCACTTTCTTATTGATGTATTTGTTTATTGCAAGACTAATAAAATCACTAAGGCAATAGTGGTCTTCTGCTACAATGTCATTACCCTGTGCTCTAAGCATAACAAATTGGACCTCATTTCTCAAAACTAGCGGAAAAAACGTCCCTTCCAAGAACTGCGCAGCTTTCATATCTTTCAATGATCTGGAATTATGATAGCTGTACTGTGATTGGCACTTATAATAGGAAAAATAACCATTTTTTATCAATATGGCTCAGTTTGTACAGAGTGTTCTTAAATGGTCACTGTTTTCTCAATAAACTCCATTTAATGGCCCATGCAATGAGTAGCAAAGTAACAATTCTTTTATTTACCCAAAATAATTTTTTTCAGCCCTTCTGTCTAATCTACTGTCCACTTCCTGTTGTAAAGTCTAATCCGTCTCTAGCAACAGATATGCTGAGATGGATTACAGGAAGTAGGGCCGGGTCTTTTACTTACTGCTCCTTCCCATGTGTGATACTGCATACTAGCATAAAGGTGAGCTTTCACTTTAGGGCAGACAAGCCATTAAATAATGGGAGAAGCAATACATGCTGAATGATAAGGGATAAGAAGTTCCAGCACATATGGTGCTAGCAGTATACTGATGAAGAGGGGTAGCCCACTAAAAAAGAGTGGGCGGCTAGTTATAGAATATGAGAATATTTTGGACATACATATATGTATATATGTATGTATATATGTATACATATATATATATGTATTAAACATATATAGGCATTAAAAGCAGTTTTAACTTTTTGAGGGGCACAAAGGCAGCAACACAATCTCAGATTGGGTGAAATGACTGGTGCACTTTAAGTAAGCGGAGGGTCTGCCTAGTTGAGAAAATACATTTCAAAAATTCTATTATCAGTTTATCACAATCTCAGACCACTTGGAAATAAACAGAAAACAGAAAGAAAAATACTTTTTTTCTATTTGAAAACTTTGCTCAGACTTTTTAGCAAACCCAGTAAAAATAAAAATATGCCATAAACAACAGCTGTGCTTCATCTCCTGAGGTTTAATACATTTTAGCATAATGGATTCTTGATGGTACAAAAGCTCATTTAATTTTGAACTAAAAATTTCCTGACACATCATCACATCACAGCTTAGAACCTAAACAAGTGGTTTATAGGGAGAACTGAGTTTACGTAAATTATAGGCTTCAACCTCCTAGGTTTTTTAATGACTCTATTCTCTTTTTAGAGTTCTTGATTGGTCCAGTAATTACAAAGAACATGGCTAGACACAAGTTAAAGGGAAGGTTTTTGTTATGTAATCTGAGAGTGCCATGATGTAGGAGCAGAGGCCCTGATTCCAGTGATATATCACTTACTGGGCTGTATATAGCTGTCTCAATAAAATTAGTGTTTTATCAGCAGAAGATTATCAATGCAGGACTAGGTGTTTCATGCCTCCTGGTCAACCCAATCCATGTAACCTGCTCTCACCACTGATTAGCAGCTTTCTGTCAATATACAGTGTACACAGAAGTCAGCCAATCAGTGGTGTGGGCGGGGTTATATACAGCTCAGCAATCCAAGCTCTGCTAGTTCTGCAGCAGAGAAAACTATAATTCTATTGTGGCACCCCAGGGGTCCGATTGCCACAGTGGCATTGCCTCCCTCACAAGGGGTGATACCATGCCTGGAAGCAAGGAGGGGTCCCCTAATCAGGTTTACCAGCATACAACACTTTCCTGGCTCCAGACCAGAAAGGGGAGCTCCTCCCCTTAGCAACTGGAATCTGGAGGCGGGGTTACTGAGAGTGAGTGGAGAGGAGTTGAAGACAGGACAGCGACGTGGAAGGACCTGGGGAAGGGAGCTGTAGACAAGCTCGCCCCAAAGAGAAGCGCAAAGGAACCGGACACCGGAGTCCGTGGTTGTGGGGCACTGAAGGCCCAGCAGCAGAATCTGGAGGGTAGGAGACTGCAGGTCTCCTGGCCCCACCAGACGCCTGGTGGCTCAGCAGCATCACAGGTCCCAGCATCGCCACGTGGGAGCAACAATTGAGGAAGGCTCGAGCTGCCTGCCATACGGGTGAGCATACGGGTGAGCATAAAGACGTTTTACTCAGGAACGAGGGCCGCAGCATAGCTTCAAGCAGCAGGGCCAAAGAGAATAGAGCAGAGGGAAGGCCTACAACTTCACCTGGCGAGGTGGATCCCCAACTTGCTTCCAGGCCGCCCGGACGTCCACTACCTGCTAGTACCCGTGCCCCGGTCTGCTCTGCCAAACCGCAAGTAAAGCTAAGAGGAAATGTGTTAATGTGTTGTCTGTTCATTACCTGTGTCCTCAGCCCTGCACGACACTGTCCCAGCCGACAACATCTACTCTACAATTCATCATATACTGCCCTGGGGCTAAGCTCTGCCTGTGGAGAGCTGAACCAACTCTGCTGCGTCACCATCAGCTCCAGTGGTTCTGCACTGCTGCAACGGCCCCATATAGCCGCATACCACAGGTGGCATCACGAATATTATTCCCCTTCCACTTTTCCTTTAATTGACCGCCCTGGGTCACGGACCGGGTCACTGCCACCGTGACATCCCCAGCACCGACCGGCCAGGCTACCGAGTACCCCACGGCCCAGGGGGCGCGTCATACTTGGCGTCACGAACAGGATAAACGAAGCCTGGTATAACCAGGTACTATGTGCCATAGACTTTGCTGAACTGTATCATCACGTCATTTGCCGTCAGTCGAGGGGAAGCAGGAGGCCCCAATCCGGAACCGCCGGGTAAGCGATCCCTCTCGCCGGCAGAGCAGCATACTGGTACATCAGCAGAAACCCAGGACCTGGCTGAGGTTCACTAGGGGGGAGGAAGATGCCCAACTTGGGAGAGGATTCAGCCGCGGCCGCTGCCACTGTAATGCCGTTATCAATGCCATATATCATAGAATCATAGAATGGTAGAGTTGGAAGGGACCTCCTTGGTCATCTGGTCCAACCCCCTGCTCAAAGCAGGATTCACTAGATCATCTCAGACAGATGTTTGTCCAGCCTCTATTTGAAGACGTCCATTGAAGGGGAACTCACCACCTCTCGTGGCAGCCTGTTCCACTCATTAATCACCCTAACTGTCAAAAAGTTTTTTCTAATATCTAATCTGTGTCTCCTCCCATTTAGTTTCATCCCATTGCTTCTAGTCTTTCCTTGTGCAAATGAGAATAAAGATGATCCTTCTACAATGTGACAGCCCTTGACATATTTGTAGACAGCTATTCAGTCTCCTCTCAGTCTTCTTTTTTGCAAGCTAAACATTCCCAAATCCTGCAACCGTTCCTCATAGGACATGGTTTGCAGACCAGTCACCATTCTGGTCGCTCTTCTCTGAACTTGCTCCAGTTTGTCTATGTCTTTTTTAAAATGTGGTGCCCAAAACTGTACACAGTATTCCAGATGAGGTCTGACCAAAGAGGAGTAAAGACCGATAATGACTTCACGTGATCTAGACTGTATGCTTCTGTTAATACATCCCAGAATTGTATTTGCCTTTTTTGCTGCTGCATCACACTGTTGACTCATGTTCAGTCTATGATCTATTAGTATACCTAAGTCTTTTTCACATGTACTGTTGCTTAGCTCTATTCCTCCCATTCTGTATATGCTTTTTTCATTTTTATTGCCCAGATGTAGTACTTTGCATTTTTCCCTGTTAAAAACCATTCTGTTGGTTGCTGCCCACTGCTATAGTTTATTTAGGTCTTTTTGAATCCTCTCTCTCTCTTCTCTAGTATTAGCTATCCCTCCTAGCTTTGTGTCATCAGCAAATTTAATCAGTTTACCCTCAATTCCTTCATCTAAATCATTGATAAAGATGTTGAACAATACAGGTCCCAGGACGGAGCCCTGTGGTACCCCACTTGAGACATTCATCCAGCTGGATGTGAAGCCATTTACAACCACCCTTTGAGTCCGATCACTAAGCCAGTTATGAATCCACCTAACAGTTGCCTGGTCCATTGCATACTTGGTCATTTTTTCAATAAGGATGGTGTGAGATACTTTGTCAAATGCTTTGCTGAAGTCAAGATATACTATATCTACAGCATTTCCCTGATCCACCCAGTCAGTGATTCTGTCATAGAAGGAAATTAAGTTAGTCTGACATGACTTGTTAGTTACAAACCCATGCTGACTCTGGTTAATCACTTCATTCTTATCCATGTACTTACATACATGTTGTTTAATAATTTGTTCAAAGATCTTTCCTGGTATAGAAGTCAGACTCACCGGCCTATAGTTCCCTGGGTCCACCTTCTTTCCCTTTTTGAAGATAGGAACAACATTTGCTCTTCTCCAGTCTTCTGGGACTTGTCCTGTTCTCCAAGAATTTTCAAAGATTATGGAGAGTGTTTCTAAAATTTCTTCTACGATCTCCTTCAGTACTCTGGGGTGTAATTCATCTGGACCTGGAGACTTGAACTCATTTATGTTAGCTAAATATTCCCTCACAATCTTTCTGTTTACAGATAACTTGGATTCCTCTATTCCTTTAAAAGGACAGTGAAGATCAGTTGATGTTACATTTTCTTTCTGAGAGAAAACAGATGCAAAATAGGAATTAAAAAGTTCGGCCTTCTCAACATCCTCTCTTACCATTTCTCCATTTTCATCCTGTAAAAATCCTATAGCATCTTTGACTTTTCTTTTACTTTTGACATACCCCCAAAATCCTTTTTTATTGCTTTTGACATCTCTTGCAAGCCTTAATTCATTGTCAGCTTTAGCTACCCTGATACGTGCCCTGCAGGATCTGCAGACTGCATTATAATCTTCTTTAGATATGCCTCCCTCTTTCCATTTAATAAACATTTCTTTCTTTCTTTTTAGCATGTGTTTAAGTTCTGTGTTCATCCATCCTGGTTTCCTTAAATGCTTCCCATTCTTCCTACTTTTCGGGATTGTTAACGATTGTGCTTTGAGAATCTCATTTTTAAAAATTTCCCATCCTTCCTGGACATTTTTGTCCTTAAGGACATCCAGCCATTGGATCCCTCCTATTCTCTTTCTGAGTCTCTTAAAATCTGCCTTTCTAAAATCTAACCTTGAAGTTTGAGTCTTCACATGTCTTCCTCCTCTAGTTATCCAAAATTCTATAATAGAATGATCGCTGCCTCCTAGGGTCCCAGCCACCTTTACCTCCTCAACCATTTCCTCCCTGTTTATAAGGATTAGATCCAAAGTAGATTCCTTTGTTTTCTCCCCTACCTTTTGGAAGATAAAGTTGTCAGCAAGAGAGGATAAGAATTTGCTTGACCTGTTAGTTTTACTTGAGAGAGATTCCCAACAAATGTCTGGATAGTTGAAATCTCCCATGACCACTACGTCATATTTTTTGGAGAACTTGGTCATTTGATACATAAAGAGTTCATCCATATCTTCAGCTTGCCCAGGTGGCCTGTAGTAAATGCCTACAATGGTGTCCTTTCCGTTGTTCTCTCCTTGTATTCTTACCCAAACAGTTTCCACAGAACTCCCAGTCTCTGAAGCTTCAATCTCTGTGCAGATATACGCTTTTCTAACATACAATGCAACACCTCCTCCTCGTTTATCAAGTCTGTTTCTTGCAAATAAGTTGTATCCTTTTAGCCTTTTATTCCAATCATGTGTATCGTCCCACCAAGTTTCAGTGATTCCAATGACATCATATTCCTTTTCCTGCATTAGTAGTTCCAATTCTCCTTGTTTGTTGCCCATGCTTTGTGCATTTGTATAAAAACATTTTAGTTTGTGATTGGTTTCTCTTCCTCCCATATTTTTATTATTTAAATTGTTTTGTCTTTGTTCTTCCTTTCCACTTACAGTAGCAGAGATCTCAATAGTATTTGTCAGCTGTATGGCTTTTTCTGGCCTTTTGCTTCCCTTCCCACATTGTTCTAGTTTAAAGCTCTTCTGATGAGTGTAGCAAGGCGACTTCCAAATACATGTTTTCCAGTCTTTGTAAGGTGCACCCCATCTCTAGCAAGTAGTCCATCGTATAGGTAATTCATTCCGTGATCCAGAAATCCAAATCCTTGTTGACGGCACCATCGACGTAGCCAGTTGTTCACCTGTAGAATCTTATTCCACCTCATTGTTCCATGGCCATCCACTGGGAGGATGGATGAGAAGACCACCTGCGCTCCCAATTCTTTCACTTTCTTGCCTAAGTCTTCAAAGTCACTGCAGATGGTTTCCAGGTCCTTTCTTGCGGTGTCATTTGTCCCCACATGTATTAGCAGGAATGGGTAGTGATCTGTAGGCCTGAAGAGTCTTGATATCCTGTCAGACACATCTTTAATTTTTGCTCCTGGAAGACAGCACATTTCTCTTGAGGTTATGTCTGGTCTGCAGATAGCGGCCTCTGTTCCTCTTAACAGGGAATCCCCCATGACCACCACTCTCCGTTTTTTCTTCACAACATTCTTCTTTCTCCATCCAGGAGGATTCTGAGGGCTTACAAGGTTATTCATTGCTGGCAAAGTCTTATTTTGCTGTATTTCTTCATGGTTCTCCTGCGTGAGAGCCTGGTACTGGTTCCTGAGCAGTATGGGTGCTGACTGCCTCTCGATCCTCCTGCTTCTGTGGGTCACATGCTTCCACTCCTCTGTTTCGTCAGGTGCAGTTCGAATTTCTTCTCTTTCTGAATCATGAAGAGATAATTCTGCTCTGTCTAAGAACTCTTCACCTTCCTTAATGATTTTCAAGGTAGTTAACCTCTCTTCTAGATTTCGCAACTTTTCCTCCAACAGGGACACAAGCTTGCATTTCTGGCATGTGAAGTTTGGCTTTTCCACTGGCAAGTCTGTGAACATGTAGCAGGATATGCAGCTCACCAAATGGCTCCTGGACTCTTCCATGTTCTTATTGTTAATGTTCTGAAAACAGTGAAAAAGGCTTAAAAAAAAGCTTCAAAATGCGCACGCCGGTAGGCGCGCGGTTTACCGATGTCCTCTTTTCAGCTCCAACAGCCAAAATCCAGTGTTCTTTGAGCTCGCGGAGACTCTTCACTTACCCTAAAATGCAGTGGGAATATGCAAATTATCTCCTCAGGACTCCTCCCCGTGGTTGCCCCAGTACTCAGGGGAGTCGCACACCCTTAGCAACTTTGAGGAGAGACTGCGCAGTTTGTTCCAAGTGTACCCCCTGTCTGAAGAGCAAAAAGTCAGCATCGTCATAGGCCAGCTAATCGGTGCAGCCCAGAGGGAGGTGAAGTCCTGGCCAGGCAGGGACAAAAGCACTGTTAAGGAAATACTGGCCCGGTTAAAGGATACCTTTGACACCCGCACAGCAGCAGAGATTAAAATGAAGTTCTACGGGTGCAAACAAAGGGTGCAGTACAGTGTACGGGACTATGCTCTAAACCTGCAGGAGGTGTTGCGGGCCATTAAACAAGTAGACACTGACAGTGTGCGAGACGAGGACAGATTGCTAACCGAACAGTTTATTGAGGGGCTCCTGTCTAACGCTCACCGGACACAGCTGCGCATTATAGCTCTGCAAAACCCTGATCTGGACTTTGTGCAATTTAAAGACCAGGCCATCTGGGTGCTGCGAGAATCAACCCCAAGTGGCAGTGCACTCCTCCGGCGCCCAACTCTCACATACCACCAGGAGGTGGCGTCCTTTTCCTCGGCACCTGTGGAGGCTGACGCGCAGACCCTAGATAATGACCCATCTGCAGACCTACGCCTTGAGGTCCAGGAGCTGAACAAAAGTGTGGCTACACTAACCAAAACCGTGCAGGTCATGCAAGTGTCTCCAAAGGAAAGAATCCAGCTGGCTTCCAGTCCAGATGACGTCCCGTGGTGACAACAGAGAAGGATTGCACCGACCAGAGGGAGAAACAGCGATCGCTACGACAAGAACGGACAACCCATCTGTCGTCGCTGTCACAAGGCGGGGCACATCGCAAGATTCTGCAATTTAAATGAGCAACCCCTGGGGCAGAGGGCCAACCCCAGGAGTAAGACAACCAGGCCCACAAAGTTGGCGAGACAAGTACATGGGAGGACGATTGGTCCTACCTGTCGTGCTTGATGGCATCCAGATGAACACCGGTTCCCAGGTGACAATGATGCCATATATCCTTTATAAACAATACTGGACTGATTCAGACATTACCTGCAGTCCAGATGAACATATTAATATCTTTGCCAACAATGGTCAGCCCCTGCCTCAGATGGGGTATAAAGAGGTGACCATAAAGGTTGGCCGAGTAGAATTGCTATCACAATCGATGATTATTGTTGATATTGATCGCCGAGAAAGCCATCCTATGATAACTATAGGCACCAATGTGATAGAGAATTGTCTTGGGGAAATTATTCTTTTGTTGCAACAGGTCGCAGAGACTGCCAGTTCTAGTCAGCAGCAAGTTCTGCAGAAGGAGATGAAAGCCCTGATGCAGAGACAACAGGTAGAGTCGGCAGTGTCAGAATGAGTTATCCATTCCTAATTGCAATGTCCCCTAGGAGTGAAATGTTAATATGGTGTCGGGCAGCAATAGGTCTCAGGGGTCAAGATTATCAGGCCCTGGTAGAACCTGTGTACTCTGATAGTAGGCCCACCATCTTGACAGCCAGGGGTGTAGTCGATGTCCGCAAGGGATAGTACCGATACGCATCCTGAATTGTGGGGAGAAAGAGGTCCATTTACCCCGGTATGCCACCCTTGCTAAGTTGTTCACTGTCAGTAACAACGCAATAAAGGCAGTGGAACCCTTGCCTCCATCCGAACAGGCGGAAAACAGTGGCCCCAAGGGGCAGATGGAGGATTGGTTTCAGAAGCTACAAGTAGGCACAGACTCCACCCCTTTGCACCAAAAGCATGGAGTATACCGGGTGGTCCAAGAATATGAGTGAGTCTTTAGCAAACACCTACTAGATTTTGGGCAGGTAAAAGGGGTCCAACATCATATCCCCACAGGCGATCATCCGCCCATTAAAGAGAGGTACCGGCCTGTACCCCCAGCTCACTACAAATGTGCCAAGGGAATGGTACAGGAGATGAAGGAGGCTGGGGTGATCAGATATAGTTGTAGCCCCTGGGCAGCTCCATTAGTCCTCGTTAGAAAGAAAGATGGTACAATGAGGATGTGTGTTGATTACAGGCAGATTAACCGCATTACACATAAGGACGCCTACCCATTACCCAGAATTGAGGAATCATTAGCTGCACTGAGAACCGCTAACATTTCTCCATTTTAGATCTCACCAGTGGGTATTGGCTGGTTCCCGTGGCAGAGGCGGACAGAGAGAAGACCGCATCTACAACAACAATGGGCCTCTGCGAGTTCAACTGCATGCCATTCGGGCTCTGCAACGCCCCAGGAACTTTCCAGTGGTTAATGGAGTGTTGCCTAGGACACAAAAACTTTGAAACCGTTCTGCTGTACCTAGACGACATAATTGTCTACTCAAAGACATACGAAAACCACCTGGAGCACCTGGCCGAGGTGTTCGAAGCCCTATCTGGTTATGGCCTGAAAGTAAAGCCGACCATGTGCCACCTGTTGAAGCCCAAGGTGCTGTACCTAGGTCATGTGGTAAGCGCCAAAGGTGTAGCACCAGACCCTGAAAAAGTCACCGTGATCAAGGACTGGCCAAGACCCTCCACTATCAAGGAAGTGCGGCAGTTCCTCGGGCTGGTAGGCTACTACAGGAGATTCATCAAGGGTTTCACCAAGATAGCGGCACCCATGCAGGACCTCTTAGTGGGCCAGTCGAAGAGAGCCAACAACCCGAATCCTCAGTTCAAATGGGGTAAACCAGAAGACAAATCCTTCACTCGACTGAAAGTGGCTCTTACTGGAGACAAAGTCCTGACCTACCCCAACTATGGCCAACCCTTTATACTCCATATGGATGCCAGCAACGTGGGATTGGGAGCGGTGCTGTCCCAGGTACAGCAGGGTAGAGAGAGAGTGATTGCCTACGCCAGCAGGAATCTCCGTCCCACGGAAAGGAACCCCGACAACTATAGTTCCTTTAAGTTGGAGTTTTTAGCCATAGCCTGGGCTGTAAAAGAACGCTTCAAACACTACCTCGCCTCCTCCAGAATTACAGTCTCCACGGATAACAACCCGCTGACGCACCTGGACTCAGCTAAGCTTGGTGTCCTAGAACAGCGATGGATGGCTTGACTGTCCAACTACGAGTTTACCATCAAGTATTGGGCAGGGCATAAAAACGCTAATGCTGATGTGCTGTCCAGGATTCCCAACTTGCCAGATGGGGGAGAAGATCCGGAAGAGCTGGAGGAGATAGAGCTACCCGTTTTCCATCGTCATGGGGTGACCCAGTGCTCCCACTGTGTGAGGGAAAAGCGCTCCGCCAACAGAGAGGCCACGTTTAACCCATTGCCCCACCATGGATGGGCAGAGATGCGGGATAGCGACCTGGCTGTCCACCTAGTAAAGGAGTTGCTGACACAAGCTGACTCGTACCCTGATCCAGATGCTCCACAGGAGACCCAACAGTTGTGGAAGGAGAAGGGCAAGCTGTTCATCTACGAGGGAAAGCTGTGTCGAAGAAACATCAACTCCTGGACACACGAACTTGTCTGGAAGGTGGTAGTCCCGAAGCGAGATGCACCAATGGTCTTAGAGGCATACCACGATGGAGCAGGACACTTCGGGTGGAAGAAGTTGGAAGTCCTGCTATGTGAGCGATTCTACTGGGTTGGCATGAGGAAAGCAATCGAGAGATGGTGTCGAGAATGTGGTCCATGCAACCTGAGACGGAAAGACCGTGATAGCCAGAGGGCTCCCCTGTAGCCCATAATCACCAAGCAACCACTTGAACTGGTAGCCTTGGACCACGTGAAGCTAGCCCCAAGCCGGTCAGGCTATGTCTACGCTCTCACCATAGTAGACCACTACTCCCGATTCCTGGTAGTAGTGCCAGTGAAGGATCACACGGCTAAGACGGCAGCCAAAGCGTTTCAACAACACTTTTGTCGCCCGCACGGTTACCCTGAACGAGTGCTTACCGATCAAGGTCCAGCCTTTGAAGCAGAAGTGTTTCAGGAATTCTGTAACCTGTACGGCTGCAGGAAAATAAGGACGACGCCGTATCATCCCCAGACCAATGGGTTGTGTGAGAAAATGAACCAGGTGGTAATAGACCTGTTGAAGACGTTGCCCCTTGAAGAACGTAGCCTGTGACAAAGAAGTTACCGGATTTGATAGACCTATATAACCACATCCTGGTGAACTCCAACAACTGTACACCCGCCTACCTGATGAGGGCAATACCTGGTAAGCTACCCATTGACTTAGACATGGGAGTTTTAACACCTGAGACGACATCACCAGATGCAGATTGGGATACAGCGACAATACCGCAAGGTGCAAGAATGTGTAGAGAGAAGTTTGTCCCAGGCGAGACAGAGGCAGGAGAGAACTTATAATCAGCACGCATCTGCAGTTCCTTGTCACCTGGAGAACAGGTACTCAGAAGGAAGAGACAAGTTCACAAATTAGATGATCAGTGGGAGGTTGAGCCATACACCGTCTTACCTTCGAATTTCGACAACACCAAGGTATGTCTCATCAGTAAAGATGGAGGAGAGACTTCGGTGACAGTCTCGTGAGACCACCTGAAGCTATGCCCTGATCAATTGAGACACCAAGAGGAAGACAAAAACAGCCCCCAGCACACAGAAAAGGTGGAAGAGACGGTTCAAACCATCCTTGGAGAATTTCCCCGGTCAATTTCCCCGGTTGTGGACGCAGGTGAATCAAGCAACCGTGGTACCTGTCTTGACCTTTCCCCAAGTAGCCTTACCGGAAGCAGCAGAGACTCCAGAACATCTGGAAGACCAGACGGCCCCAGCAACAGATGCCACCACTGAGTGGTACGAGTGAATCTACCCCCTGCTAGTGGTGAATCTGTCAGTCCCATGGTGAGTTTAGGAGTTCGCAGAAGGAAATCTGGTATACCAGTACTACGTAGGTCCACAAGAAGCGTAGGGAATAGTGCACCCACCACTCCAGCGGTAAACACTAGAAATCCGGGTAGGTCATTGGCAACAAATGTACTTCGTAGATCAACCCGTAGTACTAGAGGTCAGCTCCCTGCCCGTTATAGAGACTAAAGTGTAATAAAATAATACTATATGTTATATAGTTGAAACCGTTAAGTATGAGAGCCTACAGAGACTTCCTGTAAGAACCTTTTAAGTAATCATGAGTGTATATAGTAATTAAATTTATGGACAAATGGACCACAGGACTAAGTGTGGTCAGAACAATGTTGAATAAAGTTAATTGTTGGCCTTGAAAATAAACCGCAGTAGTGGCCGAAAACCAGGCCCACCGACAGAGTGCCCTGAAGCCACGCCCAGGGACGATACATGAAGTGAGTTGAGGCAGTTCCCACCAACCAACCTTCAGGTATCCGGAAAAAGACAATTCCCGGATTGCGGAGTAAAGACTAAGCGCCGCAATGACTGCTCCCTATTCTAGTTTGGTTTTGTTGTTCTGCAATTTTTTGCCTTTTTGAGACTTTGTAAATGTGTCCTCAGTCCAGGAGTACTGAATTTAACTAGGGGGGAATGTGGCACCCCAGGGGTCCGGTTGCCACAGTGGCATTGCCTCCCTCACAAGGAGTGATGCCATGCCTGGAAGCAAGGAGGGGTCCCCTAATCAGGTTTACCAGCATATAACACTTTCCTGGCTCCAGACCAGAAAGGGGATCTCCTCCCCTTAAAAACTGGAATCTGGAGGCGGGATTAGTGAGATTGAGTGGAGAGGAGTTGAAGACAGGACAGCGACGAGGAAGGACCTGGGGAAGGGAGCTGTAGACAAGCTCACCCCAGAGAGAAGCGCAAAGGAACCGGACACCGGAGTCCGTGGTTGTGGGGCACTGAAGATCCAGCAGCAGAATCCGGAGGGCAGGAGACTGCTGGTCTCCAAGGCCCACCAGACGCCCGGCGGCTCAGCAGCACCATAGGGCCCAGCATCGCCACGTGGGAATGACACTTAAGGAAGGCCCGAGCTGCCTACCATGCGGGTGAGGAAAAAGACGTTTTACTCAGGGACGAGGGCCGCAGCATAGCTTCAAGCAGAAGGGCCAAAGAGATTAGCGCAGAGGGAAGGCCTACAACTTCACCTGGCGAGGTGGATCCCCAACTTGCTTCCAGGCCGCCTGGACCTCCACTACCAGCTAGTACCCGTGCACCTGCTCTGCCAAACCGCAAGTAAAGCTAAGAGGTAACCGCCATTAATGTGTTGTCTGTTCATTACCTGCACCCTCATCCCTGCATGACACTGTCCCAGCCGACAACATCTACTCTGTAATTCATCATATACTGCCCTGGAGCTTAGCTCTGCCTGTGGAGAGCTGAACCAACTCTGCTGCGTCACCATCAGCTCCAGTGGATCTGCACCACAGCGGTGGCTCCATATAGCCGCATACCACAGGTGGCATCACGAATATTATCCTAAAAACTTTATTCCCCTTTTACTTTTCCTTTAATTGACCGCCCTGGGTCACGGACTGGGTCACTGCCACCGTGATAACCCCAGCACGACCGGCCCGGCTATTGAGTACACCACGGCCCAGGGGGTGCATCACTATCACAACTGCTGCACCCAGTAAACTAAGTGATACATTGCTGGAATTAGTAAGAGTTCAAGGCCAGAGGGCTAGAGGGTTTACAAATAAAGTGGCAGGTTCTCTTTTCTCTGTTCCATCCAAGCATTTCACATGTACACAATTACTGATATTGAGCACTCTGTTCTCCGTTTTCCCAAGTTTTTCTGCTTTCCTATCCAGATGCAGGTCAAAGCAGCTAAAATCGAACAGTTAGATCTTAGTATTATATGCAAAGGTCCTAATGGGAAGGCACAGCAGGAAGTTTTTGAGGTGCAACATCAGCCAATAGGTGCAAAGAACTGAAGTTATTGGTTGCCAAAATCTTTACGCATGAGTCTTCAACTTTTATAGCTTGAAAAAGTATTAAACACTATGTCCAAAGTAACCAAATACTCCAGTATATAAATGTGGGAATGGACATAGCTACATAAAATATCACTAATTGGACGACTTTTTGTTTTCTATCTCAGCTGCCTCCTTACTTTGTATACAGTCCGATGAACTGAAAGACGCGCTCACTTCTCACTGCGTGGTCACTCGTGGAGAAACCATAATTCGCCAGAATACGGTGGAGAAAGCAGCTGATGTGAGAGATGCTATGTCCAAAGCGTTGTATGGTCGGCTCTTTAGCTGGATTGTAAACCGAATCAATGTTTTACTGAAACCAAGCGAGGAAATAAGGTGAGGATTTGCAGGCACATTTATATATTGGAATTTTATATAATTTTACATAAAGTTTTTGAATAATTTTTTTATTTCCAACAACATTTTTTATGTTTTTCTGTGCAATGTTGCAGTTAAAAGACAATTGTACCTTGTGGCACAAGCTTGACTCCCCCGTAATGTTCCACATGTAAGGCCAACTACCTGCATAGAGAAAATCAGAGTCAATGGGAACAAAATCACTATAGAAAATTAAATATCAGCTGATTTAATTAGAATAAAACAGAATTTACAATTTTGACAGCACGTTCTGTCGTTTATGTAAATGTAGGTCCTGTGACCCAATGGCAAGTCAGGTTCAGCACTCAGTCTCTGACTACGTTTCTTAGCTGATGCATAGAATTGTATTTCTACTCTGTTCTACTTATATTGGACTGATCGATTGTATTCTGACCTTACTTCTGTTCTTCATACACACTGCTAATTAATTGTGTTGAGCGAGCATGCTCGTTTAACCCTTTAACCCCTTAAGCCCCGAGGGTGGTTTGCATGTTAATGACCAGGCCAATTTTTACAATTCTGACCACTGTCACTTTATGAGGAAATTACTCTGGAACGCTTCAACGGATCCCCCTGATTCTGAGAATGTTTTTTCGTGACATATTGTACTTCATGATTGTGGTAAAATTTCTTCGATATCACTTGCGTTTATTTGTGAAAAAAACGGAAATTTGGCGAAAATTTTGAAAATTTTGCAATTTTCAAAATTTGAATTTTTATGCCCTTAAATCAGAGAGATATGTCACACAAAAGAGTTAATAAATAACATTTCCCACATGTCTACTTTACATCAGCACAATTTTGTAACCAAAATTTTTTTTTTTTAGGGAGCTATAAGGGTTAAAAGTTGACAAGCGATTTCTCATTGATCCAACAAAATTTACAAAACCATTTTTTTAGGGACCACATCACGTTTGAAGTCACTTTGAGAGGTCTTTATGACAGAAAATACCCAAAAGTGACACCATTCTAAAAACTGCACCCCTCAAGGTGCTCAAAACCACATTCAAGAACTTTATTAACCCTTCAGGTGCTTCACAGGAATTTTTTGAATGTGGAAGAAAAAAATGAACATTTAACTTTTTTCACAAAAATGTTACTTTAGACCCAATTTTTTTTATTTTCACAGGGGTAACAAGAAAAAATGGACCCCAAAATTTGTTGTGCAATTTCCCCTGGGTATGCAGATACCCAATATTTGGGGAAAAAACACTGTTTGGGCGCACGGCAGGGCTCGGAAGGGAAGGAGCGCCATTTGACTTTTTGATTGTAAAGTTTGCTTGAATAATTAGCGGACGCCATGTTGTGTTTGGAGAGCCCCTGTGTGCCCAAACATTGGAGCTCCCCCACAAATGACCCCATTTTGGAAACTAGACCCCCCAAGGCACCTATCTAGATGCATAGTGAGTACTTGGAACCCCCAGGTGCTTCACAAATTGATTCATAAAAATGAAAAAGTGTTTTTTTTTTTCATTTTTTCATTTTTACGAATCAATTTGTGAAGCACCTGGGGTTCCAAGTGCTCACATTGCATCTAGATAGGTGCCTTGGGGGGTCTAGTTTCCAAAATGGGGTCACTTGTGGGGGAGCTCCAATGTTTGGGCACACAGGGACTCTCCATATGCAACATGGTATCCGCTAACAAATTGAATGGAAAATCGGCTCAAATTGTTAGCGGACACCATGTTGCGTTTGGAGAGCCCCTGTGTGCCCAAACTTTGGAGCTCCCCCACAAGTGACCACATTTTGGAAACTAGACCCCCCAAGGCACCTATCTAGATGCATAGTGAGCACTTGGAACCCCCAGGTGCTTCACAAATTGATTCGTAAAAATGAAAAAGTGAAAAAAAAAACACTTTTTCATTTTTATGAATCAATTTGTGAAGCACCTGGGGTTCCAAGTGCTCACTATGCATCTAGATAGGTGCCTTGGGTGGTCTAGTTTCCAAAATGGGGTCACTTGTGGGGGAGCTCCAATGTTTGGGCACACAGGGGCTCTCCAAATGCAACATGGTATCCGCTAACAAATTGAATGGAAAATCGGCTCAAATTGTTAGCGGACACCATGTTGCGTTTGGAGAGCCCCTGTGTGCCCAAACTTTGGAGCTCCCCCACAAGTGACCCCATTTTGGAAACTAGACCCCCCAAGGCACCTATCTAGATGCATAGTGAGCACTTGGAACCCCCAGGTGCTTCACAAATTGATTCGTAAAAATGAAAAAGTGAAAAAAAAACACTTTTTCATTTTTATGAATCAATTTGTGAAGCACCTGGGGGTTCCAAGTGCTCACTATGCATCTAGATAGGTGCCTTGGGGGGTCTAGTTTCCAAAATGGGGTCACTTGTGGGGGAGCTCCAATGTTTGGGCACACAGGGGCTCTCCAAACGCAACATGGTGTCCGCTAACAATTTGAGCCGACAATTTGTTAGCGGACACCATGTTGCATTTGAAGAGTCCCTGTGTGCCCAAACATTGGAGCTCCCCCACAAGTGACCCCATTTTGGAAACCAGACCCCCCAAGGCACCTATCTAGAAGCATAGTGAGCACTTGGAACCCCCAGGTGCTTCACAAATTGATTCGTAAAAATGAAAAAGTGAAAAAAAAAACACTTTTTCATTTTTATGAATCAATTTGTGAAGCACCTAGGGTTCCAAGTGCTCACTATGCATCTAGATATGTGCCTTGGGGGGTCTAGTTTCCAAAATGGGGTCACTTGTGGGGGAGCTCCAATGTTTGGGCACACAGGGACTCTCCAAATGCAACATGGTATCCGCTAACAAATTGAATGGAAAATCGGCTCAAATTGTTAGCGGACACCAAGTTGCGTTTGGAGAGCCCCTGTGTGCCCAAACTTTGGAGCTCCCCCACAAGTGACCACATTTTGGAAACTAGACCCCCCAAGGCACCTATCTAGATGCATAGTGAGCACTTGGAACCCCCAGGTGCTTCACAAATTGATTCGTAAAAATGAAAAAGTGAAAAAAAAAAACTTTTTCATTTTTATGAATCAATTTGTGAAGCACCTGGGGTTCCAAGTGTTCACTATGCATCTAGATAGGTGCCTTGGGTGGTCTAGTTTCCAAAACGGGGTCACTTGTGGAGGAGCTCCAATGTTTGGGCACACAGGGGCTCTCCAAACGCAACATGGTGTCCGCTAACAATTTGAGCCGACAATTTGTTAGCGGACACCATGTTGCATTTGAAGAGTCCCTGTGTGCCCAAACATTGGAGCTCCCCCACAAGTGACCCCATTTTGGAAACTAGACCCCCAAGGCACCTATCTAGATGCATAGTGAGCACTTGGAACCCCCTAGGTGCTTCACAAATTGATTCGTAAAAATGAAAATGTGTTGTTTTTTCATTTTTTCATTTTTACGAATCAATTTGTGAAGCACCTGGGGTTCCAAGTGCTCACTGTGCATCTAGATAGGTGCCTTAGGGGGTCTAAACTATACCCCCCACGGATTTTATTAAGGTGTATAGTGAACATTTTGAACCCAGAAGTACGACACAGAATTTGTTTACATTAGGTCATCATATTGAATAAGTTGTCATTAGTCTTGAGCGCAAGTGCTCGCTACTTGAGTTTGCATTGGGTACTCAGGTATGCACCATGTACAGCGTGTGCTCGAGTGACATGCTCGAGTCCCTGCTCCGCATGTTTCACGGTTATTAGACACCCAAAAAAAAACATGCGGGGATCGCTCGTGCATGGCAGGCAATCCCTGTAAAGTTTTTTTGGCCGCGAAGCATATGGGGCAGAGACTCGAGCATGTCACTCAAATACCCACGATACTCAATGCATACCAGAGCACCCGATGCAAACTTAAGTAGCGAGCACTTGCGCTCAACACTAGTCGCCATATCGTCATCTTTTTTTCTTACTTTTGAAAAAAATCCCAACCCCATCACAACCCTAACCCCAACCCTAACCCCAACCCCAGCCCTAACCGTAGCACAACCCTAACCGTAGCACAACCCTAACCGTAGCACAACCCTAACCCTAGCACAACCCTAGCCCCAAACCCAGCCTTAACCCTAGCCCAATCCTAACCCAAGAGTTTATTTTTGACGCCGTTCCTTGTGCGGTATAAGTGATTAGACGACTTTATTCTTCGGGTCGGTGTGATTACAGCAATACCAGAATCATATGGGGTTTTTATGACTGACAGCTATCACACACTAAAAGACGCATTTTTTGTAAAATCTAGTTTTTGCATCGCCATATTTTGAGAGCTATAATTTTTCCAGATTTTGGCAGACAGTCATGTGACGGCTCTTTTTTTGCGGGATGACTTGACATTGTTATTGGTGCCATTTTCAGGCACGTGACATTTTTTGATCGCTTTCCGATTTTTGGGAGGCAGAATAAACAAAATCCAACAATTCAGGAATTGTTTTTTTTGTTTTTTTTTATTCTGTTCCGCGTGTGGCAAAAATTGATAAGGTAGCTTTATTCTTCGGGTCAGTACGTTTACAGCGGTACCACATTTATATCGTTTTTCTATGTTTTGCACTTTTACATAATAAAAGCAATTTTATAGAAAAAAATATTTTTTAGCATCGCTTTATTCTGAGAGCTATAACTTTTTTATTTTTCGGATGATGGAGCAGTATGGCGGCTTGTTTTTTGCGGGACGAGATGACGTTTTCAGCGGTACCATTTTTATTTATATTTGTCTTTTTGATCGCGTGTTATTCCATTTTTTGTTTGGCGGTATGGTGATAAAGCATTGTTTTTTGCTTCGGTTTTTTTTGTTTTTTTTTACCCTGTTCACTGAAGGGGTTAACTAGTGGGACAGTTTTATAGGTCAGGTTGTTCTGGACGCGGCGATACCAAATATGTGTACTTTTATTTTTTTTTATAATAATATTTATTGATGGGTACATTCAGGGGCGGACACAGACTGTAGTGGGCCCCTGTGCAAGAAATTTTTGGGGGCCCCCCCCTGCGCTTCATAAGACAACAAAGTTATGTAAACATAACCCCCCCATGTGCATCTCTCGCCCTCCCATGTGCAGCGCTCATCCCCCCCATGTGCAGCTCACTCCCCCGGTGCATCTCTCACCCCCCCCCGTGCATCTCCCACCCCCCCGTGCATCTCTCATCCCCCCCCCATGTGCATCTCTCATCCCCCCCATGTGCATCTCTCATCCCCCCCACTCCTAGTTAATTAATTGTATTTAAAACAAATAAAACTTGTTATACTTACCCCCATGCGATCCCTGCAGAATCCTGGCGCTCGTCCACGTCGCTGCCACCAGGCTCTCCTGACGTTCGGCCATGTGACGGTGCCACATGCATAGCCATCAGCTTTTGTTTTGGCCAAAAGATTTTTAAAGCCGCCACCACGATAAGGTAGACTCTTCTGGCCGGGCCCTACTCTAACCTATTAAAATTTTCTTAAAATATCCAATACTCTTTTTAGATATATTTTTATTTAGTTTTCTTTAAGGGAATGTGTCATATACATTTTTTTTTTTAAATGACCAATAATACCACATACAGGGAATACCGCCACACCATGACCAGACCACATATTACCACAACATAGTGACCGAATAATACCACACAGAAGGGAGAAAAACTGTCACACCATGACCAGACCACATATTACCACCACATTACTAATATTACCACCACATTACTAATATTACCATAAGTGTCATTATACACGGGAGCTCTATACATGGTATGTATAATGTAAGTGTCCAGGTAATCTAGTGATCACCAGTGACATTATACACAGGAGCTCTGTATATAGTGTCAGTGTACAGGTAATACAGTGATCACCAGTGACATTATACACAGGAGCTCTGTATATAGTGTCAGTGTACAGGTAATACAGTGATCACCAGTGACATTATACACAGGAGCCCGGTACATAGTATATAGTGTAAGTGTACATGTAATGCACTGACTCACTGGTGACGTCTCTAGGTGAAGTCCTTCAGCTACGCTTTTCTCCTTCATCCAGCACAGACCGCCATCACGTCTTCCAGCCAGGACTCGTCTCTGCATAAAATAGCACAGTTATCTAGAGCACATTCCCCAACTTCTACATTACGCAGCTGAATACAGACGTGCATCCACCATCAATATATGGTTAGTTATTATGCAACCTACCATTCCAAATATAAATTGTAATCCACCACGGTGCCCCCATTAACTGTAAATAGGCACTTAATATATAATTTAATTAGAACCTCTACTCTTTCCGCCAATTTGTTACCAGTTACACTCCTGCATCCGCAACGCTCTCTACTCTATACTTCCTGCTCCCCGCATTCATTATTTACATGCACCCCCTGCCCCAATTCATTATATCATGTCCTGCTCTCCCCACCCCATCATCATTTATCATTTACTGTCCCCCACCCCACATTCATTATGTGCAGCTCATTATCCCCCTACTCTCAATTCCCCCATGTGCAGCTCATTTTCTCCCAATTCCCCCATGTGCAGCTCTCATCTCCCCCATGTGCAGCTCTCACCACCCCACCATGTGCACATCTCTCATCCCCCTCCCCCACATGTGCCCCTCTCTCATCCCCCCCATGTGCACATCTCTCATCCCCCTCCCCCACATGTGCACCTCTCTCATCCGCCTCCCCCACATGTGCACCTCTCTCATCCGCCTCCCCCACATGTGCACCTCTCTCATCCCCCTCCACCACATGTGCATCTCTCATCCCCCCCCACATGTGCATCTCCCATTCCCCCCACTCCTAGTAAATTGTATTTAAAAAAAAAAAAACTTGTTATACTTACCCCCATGTGATCCCTGCAGAATCCTGGCGCTCGTCCAAATCGCTGACACCAGGTTCTCCTGACTTCCGGTCATGTGACGGCGCCGTCACATGACCAGAAGTCAGGGGAATCATGAAAGCGCTGCCGCAGGAGCGCAGCGCAGCGCTGATATGTCCCGGACCCGGCGCTTAGCATGGGGCCGGGGGCCCCATGAGGAGAGAGACGCACAAGAGGGGGGCCCCCAAGGGGGCCCCTACCGGCTGGGCCCCATACTGGAGTCAGGGCAGTCATGCCCTGATGGCGGCCCTGCTGGAGGCTGGAGGGGCCCCCTCTCCCTCGGGGCCCCCGTTCAATGAACCGTCTGCACGGGCGGTAGTTCCGCCCCTGGGTACATTATATTTTTATTTTTGGTGGATTATTTATATTTTTATATTTTTGCAATTTTTCTTTTTATTTTTTTTTTCACTTTCTGGAAGCTTATATAGTTTATTACTTTGTCCCACTCTGGGACTTTCACTTTTTTTTCTCTGATCGCCTGCATGGCACAGGAATGCAGCACCATCCCTGTGCCATGCAGGCTGTCAGCGCCAGACAGGGAGAAGATTGTTTGGAGATGCACTGCGCATGTCCAAACAATCTTCCTGCTGTCTGGTGACCCGGATGTTGTCATGACGACATCGGGTCGTCATGGCAACACCCGGGAAGCCTTTGCAGACAGCGCTGGAAGCCGGAAGAGGAGGTGAGTATCTGCGATCACCTCCCCTTGCCCCCGCAATGCTGCGATCGACTTCGATCGACTTCGATCGCAGCATCGCGGGGGTTAATGTGCTGGGAGCGGTGCAGGACCGCTCCCTGCACATAGTATCGGGTGTCAGCTGTGACAATCAGCTGACACCCGGCGGCGATCACGCCCACACAGCCTGTGTGCGCGCGTGATCGCCATGACGTACTAATACGGGTCTGGCTCTTAAGTCCCAGGGCACAGACGCGTATTAGTACGTCAGATGTTGTTAAAGGGTTAAACAAGCACGGTCGGGTACTCGCCGAGTAGTTTCGGTGTGCTCGGCCTCTCTGTTTGATCGGCTGCAACTGCATGTGTCGCGTCTGTTAGACAGCTGTGACACATGCATGATAAATTGCCTGAAAAACAGGCAATCCATGCATGTATCACAGCTGTCTAACAGCCGCGACACATGTAGCTGCAGCCGATCAAACAGAGAAGCCGAGCATGCCGAAACTACTCGGCGAGTACCCGAAAGTGCTCGTTTACAGGGTTAATCGAACACTCTCGCTCAACACTACTAATTAACCCTTTCGTTACTTTTTGCACTTGACCCCTGGACTATCTGATTATCCATGTTCCTCATGTCTATGCCAGACCACTTGGACGTAAACCCGAGTACATTTTACAGCATCACTATAGCATTATATTTTATTTTACCACTGAAGTGTTGCTTCTAACCTAAGGTCCCTGACCCTAGTATTAAATTTGCCCGACTCCGTCTTCACCTTGCATCACTCCTGTCGGTCTCCAGCAGTTTGTGACCTGCCAAATCGCTCCAGTGTTTGCTGGAGCGAGACTGAGATCACTTTTCAATGCAAGTCTATCAGAGCCTCAATCTGGCTCTCATAGACTTGCACTGAGAGCTTGTGACCATTACTTCTGACTTCCGGCTGTGACGCTAGTCACTAGTCACGAACAAGCGGTGAGGCTTGGGTAGTCAAGAGGTCCGGGGTCTGATACCAAGAGGGTTCCTCACATGCAAAGGGGTAAGACAGAAGGCATAGTCAGGTCACAGTCCGAGGTCAAAATTCCAAGGTCAGAGTACCTCAAGATTAAAGGGATAATACAAATGGGTAGTCAATAGGCAAATCCAGTGTCTGACAACAAAATATCAGATTTCAGAACATGAGCCACTGAGGTCAAACCACACAGAGCTAAAAGCTGTGGCAACTATCTGGGACAGACAGTTTAGTTAAGTAGCTGAGTAATCACTAGGAACAGCGATCACCTGAAGGAAGCTCTGCACCTCTCAGTCTCAAAGTGGACAGCCGAGCTGTCACTCAAAATACCGACAGCTCAGCTTGCCCCTGCACTAGATAGGATGACTTAGCTGTCAAGCAAAATACTGACAGCTCAGCACACCCCTGCACTAGATAGAACGACTGAGCTGTCAGTCACTGCATCCAAGACACACAGAGAAGTGGAATTGTGACACCGGCCAGACAGAAGTTGCTGTCACAAGATGGAGCCATGGGACTGGAGTTGTACAGATAAAAGGTGAAGACGGTGGCTGGTAAGTATAAGACTATGGTCAGGGACCTTAAATAAGAAGCACCACTCTAGCTCTAGAAAAAAAAATCACTGGAGTGGTGCTTTAAGTTCCCGATCATGTTTCTGAACCAGCTAGTTGACACCTCTTTCTTCAACTTGTTCCACTAACCAGCAACTACTCAGTGGTCACAACCCAGGGGCCCCTGCAGCAATAGCCAGATCCTGATCATGAATAAAAAGGTGAAAAACAGAGTGATCTTAAGACCTGCTATGTTTAGTAGCTTTAAGGTTGAATGAAGTCTCAGGTCCATCCAGTCTAACTTAGTTGTTGATACAGAGAAAGTAAAAAAAACTCCATTAGAAGGATGCTTATTGCTCCAAACTAGGGGAAAAAGATTCTTCCAGAATCCATATACAGTAGATTTCAGACTAGTGGATCAGCGTCCCATTGCAGAATCTAGCACTGATGACATGTAATATTATATTTTTCAAGAAAGGCATCAAAGAGTTCCATAATCTCACTGCTCTTACAGTAAAGAATCATCATCTGTGATTATGATTAAACCTTCCTTCCTCTAGATGTGGAGGATTCCTTCTCGTAATCGTTGTATGACTGGGTCTAAAAAGTTAATTATACAGATCTCTTTACTGTTCTGTCATATTTGTACATTGTAATAAGATCATACCTAAGCTGTCATTTATCCAAACTAAATAACTCCAAGTTTGTCAACCTTTTAGGCAAGGTAATCCCCCTCTTGTTGGGCGAGGCACATAAAGGGTTTTTAACAGATAATAAATATGATGCAAATCATCGAAGACAGCTTTTTGTTGCAAATTACTCCTGATTTCCAGAACATGTAGCTTGATAAATAGACCCGAATATTCCAAGTGTGACCTGACTAGTGTCTTGTATGGAGGTGAAACTATGTTTTGCGCCAATTCTGTCCAAAGTAGCCAATTTAAATGGACACATTTGCTGCAATAAGCAGCCATGTTTTTCTAAACTCATAAAATCCTTTAAGCAAAACTTTCAATACAGATTCACTCATCTTACTCCTCGATCAGATAGTTGCTCCCGCACGGTTTGCATGCTGTGTGAGATCTCTTTATGACTGATTTAAACATAATACATGAAATGCATTCAATTTGAAAAAGATTAGCACTGCACATAAGCAGGCCGTAAATAGAACACAATTATAGAGATGTGTTTGATCTTGCAGCGAGGAGGAAGCTGGCTACAGTATTGGGATTCTTGATATCTTTGGCTTTGAGAATTTTAAAAAGAATTCCTTTGAACAACTGTGCATTAACATTGCCAACGAACAAATACAATTCTACTTCAACCAACACATATTCGCTTGGGAACAGGTAAAGAAATATCATTTCTACTTCAAGGCATACTTTCTTCATTAACCCTTTCATGACCCGTTTTGGGAAATTTTTTTTTTTATTATTATTATTATTATTATTTCATGGTTTAACTTTCTGCAAATCTTATTTTTTTTTTTATTTTTTACTTAGGTTGTCTGGGACTTTAACATTGATGGCCTAGCCTTGGGAGAAATCATCAATGTCTGATTTGGTGGGGGTGCGACAGTGCGCACCCCCGCTGATCAAATGTTCCCGTTGTCGGCCAGAACTGCTCAGTTACAGAGCTGCACAGCACAGCTCTGTTGATGGAACAATGGCCGCGGCCGGGTACTGCACACCCCCTATTGATTTAAATAGGGAGGGACATATATAGGCGGAGCTGTACTGTGCTGCTCCGTAACTGAGCTGTTCAGGCTGCCGCCGATACTTGGAACAGCTGATCAGCGGCAGTACCGGGTACTGCACCCCCACCAATCAGACATTGATGACCTACCCTAAGGATAGGCCATCAATGTTAAAATAACTGATAATCCCTCTAATGAGAGTGTGTCAGCTATTTTGACCTTCCACAACTGCTGACTGCTCCATATAGGAAACCTGTAGAAGTGCTAGAAAAATAATTTTTGGGTGGCGATTTAACAGATGCATGAATGAAAAAGTAAAGTTTTAATCTGGTGCTCACCTCTATTCAAAATCAAGCTATTTAAAGGTAAAGTAAAGTACATTTAAAAATGAGTTGTCTTAAAGGGGTTTCCTAGTGTAATTTGTTTCATAACAGCTCATTTGCACCCATACATTGTTGAATCTTTTTGACCCTTCCCTCCCCTGCTAAGCTCTACCCTCCTTGTTTCATTGCATTTCCCCTCCATGCGTCTAGTAATATAATGATATCTAATGCATACATGCCAATTCTACTGAAATGTCTAGGAGACACCCAAAAAAGGAGAGCCCCATAGATTCCCAGAAGAGTTGGCAAATTTCCCTCGTGCTGCAAAAGCCTCCCAAAACTTCCCCAAAAACATCCCATCCCAAGGTTTTCTTTGGCATGATGCAGAGTCCACAGCACATTCAGGGTCCATGAAAGGGGCATAAATGGTGTGTGGCCTGAGAAAGAATTTTGTACTCTACCCGTCTCATGGATTTTTTGAACAATTGCCAAGTATGATCTAAGGCTATGTTCACATCTGTGTTGGGAATTCTGTTTTTTTTCTGTTCCACCATATAAACAGAAGAATGGAATTGGAGTCATCACATGACAGATATTGGTTGTGCTCTAATCCAGAGTCTAGGGTTTGGTATGATTTCTGTCATGGTGCCCATTATTTCACCCTCAAAAATAGTGCTGCACGTGTGACAAATTTTTTTGAAACATCTGACGAATTTTTGCAACGGAAACTTCTAATATAAATGTGAATTAAATGCAAAAGACCAGGATATAATAGTTGTGTACTAATTATGATTAGCTGCAGCATTCACTTATACAGCCTTTCTAAGCGATCTGGGTGTGTCATGTGCATAAACCATAGTTTATCATATAGGATGTAGTTTCAGCCTCTTCCCTGCCTCCTTCTTGTAAAAGCCATATGGAGAAATATATCGCAAGCAGAAGGCAGGAAGTGAGGTTGAAATTGTATCACATATACACTATGGGTGAAACCTAGGCAGGACAAATTGGGGAAAAGAAAATAAAAGCACTCTCTGAGCGTAGTAAATAGTGATATAATGGTTGATGCAAATATAAATGAATATTGCTCACCTGAGCAGGTTGTGCAGTGCAGGCACAATGCTAGAAGTCACTTTAGCCAAATAGGAATCCCTTCACCAGCATGCCACTCTTCCAAGGGTCATGGGGTATAGCTTTCATTGCCCAAATAAGCCCCTCCACATGGACGTATTGCAGAAAAAAAGATCCAGAGGCGCTTCCATTTGTAGGAGAGATCCCAACAGGAATTTCAGATATAGGTGAAATATCCAGCAGACATGTGAAGATATTTTCTATATTTATTGACCAGAACTGGAGGTGCAAAAAGATATGACCACTTGCAAGTGGACCAAATAAAAAAAATGTAGAAAACATTGCACAACGCATTTCAACTTCTAAAAGCCTTTGTCATGCACTCAGAGGATCACAGCTTCAAGTATCCTAAGGGGACTATGGAAGCAAGTAAAAATTAAAAAATAAATGTTTTAAAAAATTTAAAAAAAAATAAAACATAAAAGTTCAAATCACCCCCCTTTTACCCCATTCAAAATAAAACAATAAAAAAAATACACGTTTGGTATCGCTGAGTTCAGAATTGTCCGATCTATCAAAATATAAAGTAAATTAGTACAAACGGTAAACAGCGCAATGAGAAAGAAATCAAAACGCCTGAATTAAGGTTTTTTAGTCACCGTAACATTGCAATAAAATGCAATAACAGGCGGTCAAAGCATCGTATTTACCCCAAAATAGTATCAATAAAAACATTAGCTTCACGTACAAAAAATAATCCTTCACCTAGCCCAAGATCATGAAAAATGGAGTTGCTATGGGTCTCGGAAAATGGTGCCATTTTTTTTTCTTACAAACTTTTGATTTTTTTTTACCACTTAAATAAAAGAGAACCTATACATCTTTGGTATCTACGAACCCATAATAACCTGGAGAATCATAATGGCAGGTCAGTTTACCATATAGTGAACAAGGTAAATAAAAAAGGGGTTAAACATGTGAAATACTGCTTGATGGGGTTGAGATCTGGTGATTGACTCAGCCATTGCAGAATATTTCACTTCTTTGTCTTAAATATGCAAATTGACTCTTCAGAGAAAAAGAGGACTTGTACTCTATAGCGCCACCTATTGAAAGTAGCAATCCTACAAGTCACAGTCAACCCTTTAACGAGTCGTGCAACATGACTTAGGATAAAAGCCAAATCAGAATCTCAATTTGCAGATACGGTGTTTCGGGCTGTTGGCCCTTGTCAGTGCAAAGTATGAGAGCTGATTTGTCTGGGTGAGAGGCTCTGGACTGAGGTCTAAGGGGTAGTGTTTCTCCTTATGGAGAGTGACACACCAGCTCTGGTCTTAAAAAACTCATGGGCTGCTTTTGACTATGTTTTGGTTCATTGTCCATCTGTGAAGCTCCATCCAATCAGCCTTGCTCCATTTTGTTGAATCTGAGCAGAAAGTATAACCAAGTATACTTCAGAATTCATTCGGCTGCTTCTGTCTTCAGTCACATCACTAATAAACACTAGTGACCCAGCGCCATTGGAAGCCATGCATTCCTACGCAATCACACTGCTTCCACCATATGTCACAGAGGATGTGGTGTGCTTTGTATCATGAGCTGTTCCAAACTCTCTCAAAACTTTCTTCTTCCCATCTTTCTGGTACAGATTGATCTTAATATCATCTGTCCAAAGAATGTTTTCCAGAACTGGGCAGCTTCTTTAGATGTTTCTTGGCAAAGTCTAACTTGGCTTTCTTATATTTTTACAGCGGATTAATGGTTTTCACCTTGTGGTAAACCCTCTGTATTTGTTCACATGAAGCCTTCTCTTTATGGATTTCTTTTTTTTTTCAAAATACTTATGGACTATATCTCTTTCATTGAGAGCTCCTTTCACCGCATGTTGTGAGTTCACAGCAACAACTTCCAAATGCTAATGCCACACCTGGAATCATCTCCAGACCTTTTTCCTGATTAATTGATAATGGATTAATGAGGGAAAAGCCCATGCAACCCATAAAAGCGCTTTTGAGATAATTGTACAATTACTTTTGGACCCCTTAAAAAGAGGCAGCTCCGTATTAAGGAGTCGTAATTCCTAAACCCTTATTCCAATTAGGAATTATTCCTCAAATTAAAGCTGAGAGTCTGCACTTTAAGCCCATATTAATTACATATCTGCGTCTTTAATATGTTTTGGTAAATAGCTAAAATGCCAAAACTTATGTCACTGTCCAAATATTTCTGAACTTATCTGTAATTTTTAATCACTTCTCTGGTTTGAAAAGTAGTGGAAATGATAAACACATGAGCATCTCTCCTGATTCCGAAGCACGGCTCACTTTTCACACACACATTATTATACGGTTTCCAATCTATCTCTAAAAATAAATTATGTAAAAATATTGAAAAATCATCTGAAGTGCATAGGCTGCAACTTCAGAGAGATCAGTAGAAATTTTTCCTGAATCCTTCAGAAATGGCGGTCCATGACGTAGATGTGAACAGAGCCTTACTCATGCCAAATCATATGCATTGAAAAAGTCTCCCACTAGGAATAATCAAGTTATTTATATGACAATTATACTCTTCAAGCCTAGAACAGATCCTATTGTTCTAAGCACCGACAGCTTGCAAATGAGCTCCATAAAGCTGGGATATGAACAATTTCATACCTAATGTACTGTGAAATCTCATATCTCACATATACATTATCTGGACAAACACGGTGCTGGATGCAACTTTCCTATGTGTGCACAGGAAGAGAATTTGCAATGCAAATCCTTATTTATTCATTTGCATTTCTAATACACGTAGCTGTATGTAATTGGTGTGACCTTTGAAATTGCTCCAGATAGGTCAATTAGAGGAATATGTTTGCACTGCCTACATGTACTGTATATGGAGGCATAAATCACTGATGTCATTATACATTTTCTGCTTGGCAAATGTTCACTTTTCGGTACAGTCTTTTATTTTCTAATTTCATGCCCCAATATAAATCACTGTCACATACAGTATATAATTTTTGTCCTATAGTCCCACCATATCAAGTATTGTATGCAAACTGTCAATCACATACAGGGAAGCATGATTTGAAGATCCAAGGCAGGACTAGTACAGGGGGAGAGACGTCCTACCGGACTAGTCCTGCCTCATTAGCATATGCTACTCTGCAGGATAAAACTAATTTTCAAATATTGCAGGCACCTTACCCAACTAAAGAAATCTGAACCCATACCGCTATATTTTTGATTAGGGACAGTCAGGGGATCTGATAGGTTTCGCTTGAATGTAGACACATGGTCACATTTATAGCAAAATCGTTAATTCTGGAGGATTATTAAAATACAAGTATACAATAAATATCTGTTATATGACATCACTACTGTGGCATCTTTAGCCCAAGGTTCTGCAGAAGTGGTGAGACAACCAGCCATTGCATATGTAAGCAGGCATGGACTGGCCCAAAGGAGAACAGGAGAATCCTCCGGTGGGCCAACACCCTCTTATATGAGAAATACTTGGCACTATATACTTGGATCACTATGTACAGACAAAGGCAGCATCTTATTCATTTACAGTCTACCCAGATCATTGTTATATAAATTTGTGATTGAGTATAATGTCACATTTGCATGTAGCTGAAAAGTGGGGTCCAGGAGTTGGTTATTGGTGGGCCCTTGGCTCCCCCGTCCGACACTGAATGTAAGGCACATCCATACGTGTGATGCCATGCAGCCAATGGCACCAGATAATTATCAACAAAGATCTGGGAAAAGGTAATAATTACCACAAAATGGGACTCCAGATACATAAGATTTGGGGGTTGGAAGTCACAAGACGGAGCACCTTTGGCATATCATCGAAAATAAAAAATGCTAAATAATTAGGGAGATTGAAGATTTAGAGAATGGTATAAAAGAATTACATGGTTCAAGGATGAGAATAAAATGTAAGTTTCTTCTAACTTTAACATATAAAAAAAAGTAAAAAGTAAAAAATAAACTATTAAACCATGCATGGGATTGCTGCTGTGAATTTATCCCAATATGCAGACAATTCACTGAAATATCGTGCACTTGTTAAAAGACAAAAATATAATGCCATAACTGGGACATCAATACTTTTCATGTCATCACTACTGACATAAAGGACCCCGAATTACTAAATCTAGGACTGCCACTAGAAATAACGCGCATATCGAAACTTAATAAAATAGCCTCCAAATTAAACGTTACTGCATCCTATATTCTATCATAAGGCAGTTCATCAGGAGACATAATATTTTTTACTGTACACTGTGCCCGCTGGCAAATCATTTGTAGTGCCCAGGCTCTACAGGAAAAGAATAAGCCGTGGACTGGAAATGAGCTGATCTTTTGAAATTCAAGTTCACTGACTTTACTGAATTTTCCCCAAAAATCAGATTTGTGGCAAATAAATTTGCACAAATCTCAATACTAGAAAGCTTGTAATTGCTCAGAAAATATACTTGAGGAGGGGAGAGAGACAGAGAAAGAGAGAGAGCCTGCTGACAATAAGAGCTTACACTCTACAGGAGAGGGAGAGAGAACCCCACTGACCGTAAGAGCTTACACTCTACAGGAGAGCAAGGACCCTGCTGACTATAAGAGCTTACACTCTACAGGAGAGAGAGAGAGGACCGTGCTGACTATAAGAGCTTACACTCTACAGGAGAGCAAGGACCCTGCTGACTATAAGAGCTTACACTCTACAGGAGAGAGAGAGAGGACCCTGCTGACCATAAGAGCTTATACTCTACAGGAGAGAGAGAGAGGACCCACTGACCATAAGAGCTTACACTCTACAGGAGAGAGAGAGAGAACCACGCTGACCATAAGGTCTTACACTCTACAGGAGAGAGAGAGGACTCTGCTGACCATAAGAGCTTACACTCTACAGGAAACAGAGAGAGGACCTCACTGACCATAAGAGCTTTCACTCTACAGGAGAGCAAGAGAGAGGACCTCACTGACTATAACAGCTTACACTCTACAGGAGAGAGAAAGGACCCTGCTGACCATAAGGGCTTACACTCTACAGGAAACAGAGAGAGGACCTCACTGACCATAAGCGCTTTCACTCTACAGGAGAGCAAGAGTGAGGACCTTGCTGACCATAAGAGCTTACACTCTACAGGAGAGAGAAAGGACCCTGCTGACCATAAGGGCTTACACTCTACAGGAAACAGAGAGAGGACCTCACTGACCATAAGGGCTTTCACTCTACAGGAGTTAGAGTGAGGACCTTGCTGACCATAAGAGCTTACACTCTACAGGAGAGAGAGGACCCTGCTGACCATAAGAGCTAACACTCTACAGGAGAGCGAGGACCCCACTCACCATAAGAGCTTACACTCTACAGGAAAGAAAGAGTGAGGACCGTGCTGACCATAAGAGCTTACACACTACAGGAGAGAGAGAGAGGACCCCGCTGACTATAAGAGCTTACACTCTACAGGAAAGAGAGAGGACTCTGCTGATCATAAGAGCTTATACTCTGCAGAAAATAGAGACTTATCCAGTGACTCTGGAAAACGACTCTGCCGTACAAACTGTGCTCCACTGGGAGCCTCTGATCTGTGGCGGCCCCCCACTGACCACCACTGTACAAGGTGTGATAATCCGCTAGATTTTATGGCTGCAGGGCATTTTGGGAAGGCCCACACGGCAATGTAAAATAACGTTAGCCCGATCTCTGATGCTTAGCTTCAGCAGTAAGGGAGAAGCTTTTTTATTTTTTACGAACCGCAAATGGAATCTCAAAGTGTTTGAATTCACATGAAACCTCAAATTTTAGGAAACTCAATTTGATCTTCTGCTTTTCGATCTGCTCATCTTTACCGTGGATTAGGATTAAGGCTCTCTTTCAGCCCATGAAGCGGCATCACTTGCTCATGTGGGAAAAGCAAGCTGGCCAGCAATATGAGCAAGGCTAAAGCTGTCCTCCTACCCCCTTTTCTCACCTTCCTTTTTCTGGTACCCAGGCCACATCTCCAAGTCCTACCTGGTTGGTGTCATAATAATACATATTTGCTGCTTGTCATGCTCCAAGTCCTTCTCGTTTTCTATCATATCATTATTCATCTCAACCTGATTGTGTGGTGAAGAAACAAGCATATGCTCCCAGTCATCCGCTTGTGTGCCACCTCAACTCCCACCTGATCAAATTGCTGGTTGTGTAGTCGCTGCTACACCACTTAATGGATTCCACTATGTCACGACAGTAACACACATTCGCGCCGCTGTGCTACTCACTGCGTTTGCAGCTCTGCTTATCCTCATTTCAAGTCGCTGCTCTGACTCTTCATGCAGCACTTCCTATTCTGCTGCATATCTCTGATGTCTCCAGCCAGATCCTGCAGGAATTTAACCCTGCTGTATCCTGCAAGGTTTGGATTCCCCAGCCAATCACCAGCCAGCATGTGCTATATGAGGCAGCGCCACCCTCCACACCTTACCTGAGCTTAGATTCTAGTGTCATTTGTCTCTAGCTTCCTGCCAAGGTGTACCTCTGTTTAGTCTCCTCTGTTCGACCCGGCTTGTCAACTCATCTGCTCTGATCTTTCCGCTTCTGATTCTGGCTTTGTGTACCCGTGCTGCCTGTCCCAACTCTGGACCTTCTGATTATGCTTCTGTCTTGCCCCTCTGTACCTCACATACTTGCTCTAACCCGTGGGTCAGCTGCTGCAGGTCCGGACATTGCCCTGGAGTGACACCTCATGGCTACCCTGTGACCCAAGCCTGTCCTCACCATCAGAGGCACTAGTGAAGACCAGGTAGCCACTTAGTCACACCCCTCCAGGGTAAGCCCACCAGTGGTGCAGTGTATCCACAACCACCAGCATTACACACTGCCTTTTGAGAATTGATGGTGGGTGCTCAGCTTAAATGACACTTAGCCAGACACTATTATTTCTTGCAGAAAGAGGTGTCCGCTCTGTGCTCTTGACGCGCCCCCTGGGCCGTGGGGTACTCGGTGCCGGGCCGGTCGTTGCTAGGTGAGATGTCACAGTGGCGGTCACCCGGTCCGTGACTCAGGGCGGTCAGTAAATAGGGGAATATGTACAGGGGATTTATAGGTTTTATATACAGTTTGTGACGCCACCTGTTGTATGCGGCTAAAGGGAGCCGTCGCTGCGAAGCAGGTCCTCCGGAGCTGGTGTAAATGCAGCAGAGTTGGTTTAGCTCTCCACAGGTAGAGCTTAGCTCCAGGGCCGTGCTGAGTTATTATGGATGTTGCGGTGTAGTGCAGGGGTGATGGCGCAGCAGTAATTCACGGAGACAGTGGGGTGCAGTCTTCAGGGTTTACTCACAGTTGTTGAAATCCAAGTTACACGTACCGGTGTAACTTCCCACGTCGCGCTTCGTTCACCAGGCAAGGGGTTCAGCAATCCCTCAGGTAGTTCCAGAGCACTTAATGGGACCCCTTTCTGTGTGTCTTTCTCAGTCGTCTTCCTGCGCTGGCTCTCACCCTCCTGCCCTGCGCCTCACAATCAGTGTCCTAAGCTGGTAGCCTTGGGTCTTGTCGGGCGACCTGCAGTCCCCTGGACCCTCTGTGGCCACCTTTTCGGTGATGTAATTGTGGCTATGGCAACTGCACCCTAAAAGTACAGAAGCCTCTGGTTTCTAGCTGAGCCTTGTAGTTCTCCACTAGTTTAGGGGCCGGTCCCCTCTCTGCGGCCTGATCCCTCCACGGCGACAGAGGATCCTGAAAGAGGGCTAGGAGCGGATCTGCACTTTCCGCGCCCAGTGACGGAGGGTTCTGCAGGGGAACCAGGAACGGGCCTGCGTCGACAGCGCCCAAGGTTGACGGTTCCGGCAGGGGGCCCAGGAGCAGGTCAGCGCTTTCAGCGCCCGGGACAGGGAGACTCCTCTTACCTGCTCCCGCGGCCGCTCCTGTGCTGCACTCTGCCTCCTGGCGCTGGTCCGGCTCCGCCAAGGCGAGGGCGCTGCCTGTTGACTGCAGCGCTGGCTGCTGCCTGTTCGCCATCCTCTCCATCATCTCATCTCCTTTTTCCAGCTGGTGATGGCGTACTGCTGGGCCCTCTCCATCCGCCGGCTTAGGTCCTCCATCCCGGCGTAGAGAAACTCCGAATCCTCCCGGGACAGCTTGGATACCATCTCCTCCAAGGTGAGGGGTGACTCAGGCTGCTGCAGGCCGCTGGCGGGAATTCCTGTCTCACCTCCCTCCATCTTGCCTGCCGGGTGCGGTCTGTCTAGACTGCTTGAGACCACACCCTGCCTCCCAGTTTTCTTCTTTTTTCCTCTTCCCTCTCTGGGGAGGTCCCATGACTGCTTGCTGTCGTCCACACCTGGGGGCAGCTCCCCCACCTTGATGGACACATCTGCATACATGTTCATTGCTGCTTGGGGCGTTCTCCGCTTTTGGCGCCATTCTGGGACCCGGCCCACGATGGGAGGTTCTATGTTGTCCTTGATAACGCACATAATGGCGCCCGTTCTTCTGGGGCGGGCACCACATTAGAAGAACGGGCGCCACATTCAGTATAGAACACAGTCTCTAGGCGCACAATGCCCGGTGATAACGGGTGGGTTCATATCCTGTTCGTGACGCCAGCGATGACGCGCCCCCTGGGCCGTGGGGTACTCGGTGCCGGGCCGGTCGTTGCTAGGTGAGATGTCACAGTGGCAGTGACCTGGTCCGTGACTCAGGGCGGTCAGTAAAAAGGGGAATATTTACAGGGGATTTATAGTTTTTATATACAGTTTGTGACGCCACCTGTGGTATGCGGGTATATGGAGCCGCCGCTGCGGAGCAGGTCCTCCGGGGCTGGTGTAAATGCAGCAGAGTTGGTTTAGCTCTCCACAGGTAGAGCTTAGCTCCAGGGCCGTGCTGAGTTATTATGGATGTTGCGGTGTAGTACAGGGGGTGATGGCGCAGCAGTAATTCACAGAGACAGTGGGGTGTAGTCTTCAGGGTTTACTCACAGTTGTCGCAATCCAAGTTACAGGTACCGGTGTAACTTCCCACGTTGCGCTGCATTCACCAGGCAAGGGGTTCAGCAATCCCTCAGGTAGTTCCAGAGCACTTAACGGGACCCCTTTCTGTGTGCCTTTCTCAGTCATCTTCCAGCGCTGGCTCTCACCCTCCTGCCCTGCGCCTCACAATCAGTGTCCTAAGCCGGTAGCCTCGGGTCTTGTCGGGTGACCTGCAGTCCCCTGGACCCTCTGTGGCCACCTTTTCGGCGATGTAATTGTGGCTGTGGCAACTGCACCCTAAAAGTACAGAAGCCTCCGGTTTCTAGCTGAGCCTTGTAGTTCTCCACTAGTTTAGGGGCCGGTCCCCTCTCTGCGGCCTGATCCCTCCACATTCCTGCAGATTCGGGCGTACGGGTGGCCTCCAGCACTGCCCGTACCCCTAGGATCCCCTCGTTCCTCCTGGAGCCTCTCTCCTGCTCCTCTCCTCCTCAGTCTGTCCTGGGCCTCTCTCACTAGGCCCTACTCCTGAGCAGAGCTCCTGCTGAGCTCCTGCTCCACACACTCTCCTCCTCTGACTGACTGGCTTGTCTTTCCAAGATGGTTCCCTCTTTTATATCACTTCCTTTCCTGTGCTCCCCTGAACTACGTCCTCCACCCACACCCACTACATAGTTCCACCCTTCAGCCAGGGACCAGGGACTGTGCTCTCCCTCAGGAGCAATCTCGCCCTGCCCCCACTGAAGTGGAATGTGTTGGATGCAGGTGTTAGGGTCCCGGGCAGCACTCTATCCTTACCTGGGTGAGATGTAGTACCTCTGTGGTGACTGAACCCGCAGGGGCGCCACACTCTCATATGCAGGTGAATGTGAGGTGCTCTCTGGACTTGGCATTGAGCTTAAAAGTGCATTGCACCATCTACATCAGCATTTATTGACAGGAACAAAACATGTCTTTCACACCTTACTGCTTAGTTTGGGCAGCAATGATGCAACATTACAAACAGGGCAAGTACTGAAACCTTCATGGCTGGGTGCTAGGTCTGGTTCAAATGCCAGGCAGTGCTTATCTACCTCCTCCGACACCTCCTCCATGGATCAATGGATATCATACCATCCCCAGCAGCAGCAGCAGAACAGAACATTGAATCCACTTCCTTCCTTCAGCTTTTCATTCTTGTAAGCTTAAAGGGGTATTCCTATCTCCAAGATCCTATCCCAATATGTAGTAGGTGTAATAATATTAGGAAATACCTCCAATTAGAAATGTAGTATAGTTCTTCTGATTCACTATGTCTCTTTCCTCATGTGCAGGCATTGCAGTAGCTTAGGTATCCATGGTTACGGCCACTACAAACTAACTGTCACTATATGAGTGGTCGTAACCAAGCTACTGCAATTCTGCTGCAACACATCTCTGTCGGCGACTTATCTATCAGGAAACCAAAGTATTGAAATCAAACATGCCCGATCCTTCTTCCCCTAATATCTCCCTTTGGGGAAGAGTTGGCATACTTGCTTACAGTAATGCTGTTCATTTCTATACTGTGTCACCATAAAAATGGCGATTTTAACTCGCTGATGAGAGTAGACACATGCTGCCTAGATTATAAAATGTGTTATAATCCAAACCCCACATTAATATTGTCTCTAAAGTCACAAAAAAAGATGTTTACATTCCACTTGTAGACTGTCCTGTCCCACTACTTGGGAATCATACAGTATTATATTGTCATTGTATTGTTGCTGTTCCATTTCAAGTTTGCTTTTTAGATGTTTGTCCTCCCTCTCTCCCTGTTGCTTGCTCTGATGTAAGCAACCCCTACCTTCTTCCCCAGTTAGTGTATGTCAGCCATGTTTAGAGGCTGATAACTGCACAGCTCTGGTTCAGAATCATCTTTTTATCTACTGCTACCTGTGCATAAAACAGGAATTCAGCTTGAAAATAAACCTTCTTCTGGAATCTTCATACGAGCCTTCTGCAGTTGAGTTAAGCTATCTGATGAAATCTCTTCATGTGAGTATTGGTCAATACAGACATCCATAGAAACTGTGTCTCAAGAGCCCTACACTCACAGCCTAGTTATGGAGTCAGATTAGACTGTACTGTATGATTTGTATAGTAACAGCCTAGGTGATTAAAGCATTATAAAAAAAAAATTATTTTATTTTTCAGAATGAATATTTAAATGAAGATGTGGATGCAAGAGTTATTGAGTATGAAGATAACCGGCCACTATTGGATATGTTTCTGCAAAAACCAATGGGTTTACTTTCTCTTCTTGATGAGGAAATTAGATTTCCTAGGGCAACTGATCAAACCCTTGTAGGTATGTAGTGTTACAATGGTGTAAGCGATGGCCATAAGGTGCATTATTCCCAATCATTAGCCCCATAAATTATATGATTGGGTTAATGGCAAAACACCTTTTGGACTCGTGCCATCCAGGATGCATCCCTGCTCCTGAAATCTATATTGTAACAAGGGAATACAATCTATAAAATATAGCTACACAAAGAATAGCAGTTACTAGTAGCATCAATTATGGCCCCCACATAGCGTTGTTAGTTACTTGAATATTAATTACGGTAATTCCTGGGGCCACGTCTGTGTTCCTTTTTCAGTCTTTTTTTTTGCTATGTATTAGTAATATGTTTACTATAGCCATGTTTAATGATTACATTATGACCTATAGCATAGACATTTATATAAATATCCCTTGGCTACAGGACATATTACCGTGTTTGTAAGTTTAGGCTCCTGTATTATATGTTTCCTACCAACAACATCAAGTACCTATCTTGCTTTTCTCCTCTCCATGTGTTTTTATGTAGTTTATATGTTTTTACGGATGCGATGTATTAAAGGATTATTCGCAAGTTTGTAAGTTATTCAATGGATAGGGGATAACTTACCGTTAGCTGTGGGATTGACCACTGGGACTCCCACTGATCTTAAGAGCTGGGACTCTGAAGATCCCCATGAATGTTGAAATGCTAGTCGATCGAGTGCACCGTGGCTCCATTCATTTTTATCACAATGCCAAAGACGAGCTGAGCGCAACACTTGGCTTTCTCCGACAGTCCCGATAAGAGTGCGCATAATCAACCATCACTCCATTCATAAAGGGCCCTTCAGAATGTTCTTGGGAAACATCTTGGGTTTGGTGGGGAGTGACTGTGGTCAGACTCCGAGTGATCAGTATAACTTCCAAACTTGAGACAACCTCCTTCATACAGATGAATTATGTTTTTTCACGGTGATCTGTTAAAGGAATTTTAAAACAACAATCTGTTCAAAAAATTCATAAAATAATGATATACACAAAATATGCAATTGTTATAATTGTAAACTCTAAATTGGAGAATAAATGCTGTTGCTCTTCATATATTATGTACACTAAATTCCCATCAATAATGGGATAGTTATAATGATATCTTTTGAAAAGTTCATCTTTGGGGAGTTAGGGAGCTTAGATGCTGTATATATATTATGCTTTCAAAATTCCCACCAAATAGTGGGATAGTCATATTGTCATTATTTCCAAAGTTTACCTTTATGAATTTGGAGAGCTTAAATATTTTCTAAATATGCAATTATTCTAATTGTAAGCTATAATTTTGGGATATATATGTATTATGTTACTATACATATATTATGTGTTCCAAATTTCCATCAGCAGTGGGATAATTATAACATCATTTACAAAACTCACCTTTGGGGAGTTAGGGAGCTTAGATATTTTAAAATGAAAACTATTTATGTCATTTACTTATTCTGTTCAGGAAGATAATCCATTATGACTTCTACTTTCTAAGTATGTTTAAATGAAAATCATCTATTGGTGTCCTAAAGGGACCTTTTTATTTTGAAAATGGTGTCTGATCTGAATCTTTTCGCACGAGATCACATATTAATTTGCTCACCTAAACCACTTCTGTACCTTGCTGGCGACAGATAGGACTGCATGTACAACATGAAATCTTCCATTTTATCTAGAAACTCATGAATGCAATATTTATATTCACAGCATAGATGCATAAATTAATGGTCCACCATTTCCTGTTTTGTTTTATTTTTACATATAGAGATTGAACTAAGTGGAGTCTTTCATCTTTGATGTGAAACGTTCCTATATTATATATAGTTTGCATTTTATCTCATTCACAGAAAAATTTGAGGATAATTTGAAATCCAAATATTTTTGGAGGCCAAAGAGAGTGGATCTAACATTTGGAATTCATCATTACGCAGGAAAGGTAAAATGATGCAGAACAGATATCTTGCAAGTTGTAGTAGTTTGTAATTTTTTGGATAAAACTATTTATAAATTAATATATGTTATGCTCATATTATTACATACAAAGGTCTACTAATTTACACGTTAATGGAGTGATGCATCATCCAAGACAACTTACATTAACATCTAATGTAATATGAATTGATTAGCAGTGGACTAGAACATGCTATTTACAGACGTCAGGCAGTGGAAGGACTTCTTTCCTAGAAGCTATGTTGTATTACTGTAGTCCCACGGAAATGATTACCATGAAAACATTGCATGAGATAATTCCTATTTGTAATGTACTTGTTATTATCTCTTGTTTAAATCAAAAGTACTTGTCAAATTATTAAACTATGTAATATATTCTCTGATGGTGAAGTGTCACCTTCTTTAGCGTCCAGCGTCTTGAATTTCCACTTTGTATAGTTGTAGGCTTTCTGCAAATGTTCAGGTACCTCTTCAGTCTCTACGACAAAAAAAATATCTGGCTAGTTTGAAATGTTAAATATAAGATATGGAAAAGGGGAGAAGAGGGGGATGAAGCTGCAGTGTCTCTACCTGTGTATGTTTATTGTTGTTCCCTTTAGGAAAAGGTTCACAATGAAGTCCAGTTATTCAAATTAATTTACATTTTCTCCTTTTTTCTACAATCATCTCAAAACTTCATATTTTCATTAAAATTACAGCTCTCTTACATATTCAAAGCACTATGTGAAGGTCAAAAGAATTGTGCATTTTTCTTGCCATATGTGGGATAACGGTTAAAACTGGTGATAGATTTCGCTTAAGAATTTCAGAATTGGGCCCAGGTGATGTAGAACTAGGGGATTATTTGGCCCACCTGACATATTTTTGTGTTCTCATACTGTACTATATGGAAATTGTGCACATTTACTTGTAATTGCATTTTTGTTGTCATTTCCTTTGTGTGTAATGATATCATCAATAAGTTCTAATAGGTTATTTGATAATTAACTAATAATAAATTGACCTCAGTGACGAGTTATTGGCTCTAGTTAGCTCCAGATTGGGTTATCTTGTGTCATAGCCGGAGCCCCCCAAGAGCATCCTTTGATACTTTGTTGGGCGAGTAAACCCTGGGCACCTAAGATTGGGCAGTCCTCCATCTACTCCTACATGGAAAGTATAAACTGCACTAAACTCCCTCACTCCCCAGGATAAGTCAATAGGATAGGTAAAACTGATCCAGTGGTCAAGTCACCCTTTTCTTCTACTATAGAAACGAAGATGGGAACATCTAACCCTCCTAACCTGGGGTGCTGCATTATAGTTATAAAGTGGCACCATTACGGGTAGTAATCAAGTAGGAATCTGGAATGTTTGTTAATAATGTGACAACTTTAGTACTTTTTAATTGTTTTACTGCTGATATCACATTTGAATCATAGTGAGGAACAGAATCCACTCACTGTACTATTCATGTAAATTAGATCATAGGGGCCGATTCATCCAGACTGGCATAGAGCATTCTTGCGCTAGGCCAGTCTTGCTGGAGCACAAGGCACCAAATTCATCACGATGCACACTTCTGAGTGGTGTGTCTCCATGCGCCGCACCAGAAATACTATTCCTGGAGTAGCATTTCTACAGTACAAAACGCACTTTTGATGAACTGGAAGCATGATCCTCGTCCCGTCCCGGCTAATCCCTAGCTCTGTCCCTTTTGGCGGAGCTGATTCCAACTGGTATGAAAATGCCAAAAGTCGCAACATTTTTGTGCAACTCCTCATTGCACAAAAATGTTGAGACTTTTCCAAGCTTTTATGCCTCTTTTCAGGCATAAATGCTTAGAAGAATTGGCCCCATAATCTTTATATCCTAATGATGGCTAATACTCAGGAACTACCTGATGGGATTTCGTCATAGAACTCCGCCGTGGAGTCTTGTGGTCTTTATAAATTTCATTCCAGACCAAGCTCTTTTACTTTAACTCCATTTTCAGACATAAATCAGAGGAGAAAAGGTTGAGAATAAAGCTGTGCTTCGGACTAACTCTCCATTGCTGAAACCAATTGCTTGAGGAATTGAAATGCTTGCGGTCACAATGAAACCCTTTAATCAGTTGTTTTACTCCCGGCCTTTACCAATATCCTTTATCTTAAGGTTCTCTACAATGCAGCTGGTTTCCTTGAAAAGAACAGAGACACGTTGCCAGCTGACATTGTGCTTCTCCTACGGTCGTCTGAAAATAATCTCATCCGCATACTGGTAACTAATCCCCTAACAAAAACAGGTAATTACATCTCCATCTCAGGGTTGCCAACTGTTCCGAAATTCCTGGACAGTCTGTAAAAATAGGACAATTTTTACACCCGTCGGTGAAAAATATTTATTGCATTCATGATTTTTTTTTTGAAGCAGCAAAAACCTGTACAGATTATTACTGTAATTATCATAATTTTACAGTTCACAGAGAATGCAGCTAAGACTAAGAGGCTGTAGACATTTACATTTAAAATCTTAATGATTTATTATAATGTTCCAATGTTCCCATAAAAAAAGTTGGTTGTCGATGATTTTTTGAGAAGCTGTCCAGAAATAAATAAAAAGTTAAGTTGACAATGCTGCTGCATCTGATAATTTTATGACACCTTAAAATAAAAGTAAAACTATATCTTGTCGATAACATAATTATGAATATTATCCTGAATATGCAAACCACTTGTTCATTGGGTGAAATAATTTTTAAGCTTCGTTATTATTCATCATCCTTAACTGCAAGTCATCCTGTGTGAACAGGTTATGTGCTGTTGAGAACATGACATACTATGCGAACAGAATGATCTGTTCCTAGTTTTTGTTCCATTTTAGTCCCTGGTACCATTACACAAGGGTAGAAACTCCTCCACTTACTAGTGATGAAGAATTTGCAGGGTACAAATCAGTTTTTAGTGGAAATTTTGACATTTTATGAAAAGGAACAGGCCAAACAAAACTTAAAGAGGTTGTCCACTACTCCACTCCCCTATGTTTCTTCCCAGTAAAAAAATAACACCTATACTCACCTCCGGTGCTTGCGCCGATCAAGCAATGTTAACACTGGCTCTCCTGGGGATTGCATGACATTGCTATGTAAAGCAATCCCTGCGGCCAAGTAGCACTAGCTTCACCAGAGGTGACTATAGGTGTTATTATTTTATTGAAAGGAAACATAGAGATTCAGAAGGGGTTGTCAGAGCAGTGGACAACTCCTTTAAACATTCTGCTATACCTACTGCCAAGCATTGCATGCGTTAACATCCCTGTAACTTGCATTGCCTATTTAGATCCTTCAATTTGTATAACAAACCGGTGCAGATTTACCAAGTCTGTCATTTGAACAGCACAGACATAGGCTGAACAGTCTGAAAATGCTGAGCATTTAACGACATGCCCCCCTTTTCGGCTAAGCCATGTCCTATTTGTAAAGTCAGGCTTCTTTTGATTGAAGCGCAAATAGTGCTTTAAACTCAGAAACATAGGTCCAAAACTGTAGGCAACAATTTACACCAAAGGATTTGTCCTCAGGGTAGGTGCAGACGACCATTTTTTCTGTCACCCGAGAGAATCGGGTCAATTATCTAATCACACGCTGATAAGAGTTTGATCAGAGTGTGATTATAATATGATCCGATTATCTTGGATGATCAGAAGATGTAGAATAAAATGTCTCCATCTATTCCATTGCCATTGTGTCAGTGCGCAGAAATTGGTCGGCACTCAGATGTCATCCAAGTGCAGTCCGATGGTTTCCACAGACTTATTGACTTGCATGGCCGAGTGCGATCCAAATATCAGATCAAACTCGGGCATGCATGACATGTGCATGGCCCAATAGAATAAAATTTGTCTGATGTTTTGTCGGATCGCACTTAGACCGAAAATATGGAGATGTGCGTGATCCCTAACGCTAAGTGTGCATCAGTGTTTCAGTTTGCATAGAGTGTTCCGATTAAAGAAACACTGTGAATAAAGTGATTTTTTTCTGTTGTTTATACAGGCAATCTTGCACATACTAAAACAAAAGCAAGAATAGATTCACAATCATGGACCACACAGAAAAAGTGCAGCCACAACAAGGTAAAAAGTTATTTTTTTGTAAAACTTTTTCCATTTTTAAAGCCATTGATATCAGTAGGTAACATCATCTTGGTTTATTTGTTTTCCATCTATCAAGCTGGATATCTTAATGTTGTACAGTGCTCATTACTTCTACGCATTCTCTGTATATGTCCTCTGTCTGTCGGCTCGGCTTAGTAGAATTACACACGTGTTATAAATATTTACACAACATAGATGAGTCTGCCATGTATCACATTGCGGAAACGTATATGTGACGGTGTGAAATAATTCACAAGCGTGGCTTATACTATTCACATACAGAAAAGACTAAACATAGAAGATTATGATAAAGGTGAATGGAAAAAAAGGTTTGCAGGATTTTCCGCTGTTCCTCAAATGTGTAGTACACAATTATTAAGAGGGTTGTCCAGTCACCCCCAAAAATATAAATGAGTTAAAAAAAAATAGTTAGAACTTAAAACACGTGCCCAATCATCAGATATCTGCACATGTTTGGGGATCAACAAACCCACTTTCCTGTGTTGGTACTGTGGTGCCCTGCTACGCATTGGTGCCACAGAACCCAGAAGGGTGCATGGATGGACTTCTCCACAAGAGGCCCTCACACATTCACACACCACCACCCTACCACCTCAGACCAGCAGAGGGAGCCCGTCAGGGACATATATATACTGGAGGGTGGAGTTAGGCAGGCAGTGGAGTGGAGTTCAGTTCCTGCTCAGACTCAGAGAGGGACAGAGCTGAGAGTTGAGCAGAGAGCGTGCTGACGCTCAGAGAGCAGCAAAGAGCAGCACGCCTGCTGCAGTGCTTAGGCGAGCCAAGGCATAGAGCATGTGTAAAGCCTAGTGAGGGCCCTGAGTGTGGCCGAAGGCAAGAGGAGAAGGAAGAAGTAGCGAGAGAGCAGAGGAGCATACCAGGCTCACCCCGAGATATATACCGGACACCAGGTCCGCGCCTACGGAATCCCTTTATACCCAGTAGGGACCACCGGAACCCCTGGAGGACTACAGGTCCCAGGTTTACCAAACGCTGACTACAGTACCAGGGCTAGGAGTCACGGAGGCCCCAGCGACCAGGGAGAGTGATCTCCAAGAGAAGGCCCTACCACCAGGTCAGCAGGTGCAAGAGAGAGAGACAGTAACCAAGCTAGGCCTAGTTCCAGGCAGGTCAGAAGCTTAGCGAGTAAAGCCACGGATCAGGAGGCCCTATACCCGCTCACTGGGGAGAGTCCAAAAGTGCACCCTTCGTCCGGAGTACCCTGGACCGTGCCTGCATCATCACCAGTAAAGGTACTGAAGCTTACCCCCGTGTGTCCGTCTTTCCTCCAGGACCGTCCTGCCATCTCTCACCAGCATCCACCATCTACCCCTACACTGCACTGAGGCCTGCTCCACCTGTGGGGAGCCGTCCTAACAAAGCTGCCCAAACACCTGCCTCAGAGGACTGTCGCAGCGCTGGTAATCCTTACCAGACATCACAGATGGCGTCACGAACTTATTACAAACACTATAAATCCCCTATAAATATCCCCCTTTTAATGACCGCCCTGGGTCACGGACCAGGTCACCGCCACTGTGACATCACCCCCAGCATCTACTGGCCTGGCACCGAGTACCCCACAGCCCAGGGGGCGCATCAGTACATCATCACTGATGCAGGGGAAGAGGGCTGACTGCTCATTTGAATACCTAAGGAATGTTCCTTTTCTCTTTATGCATCGGATATGACAGAAAAGGGGGCTGGCTCACCTATTGAAATGAGCAGTCAGAAAGCCCCCTTTTCACATGACAGTGGCGTCACGGAAGTTGATACAATTATAATATGTCCAGATTGTTAATGTATCACATAACTTATACAGTATAACATATTATTTAAAGGGAACCTGTCATGTAAAGTAACACTATTTACCTGCAGATATGGGGTTAATGTGCAGGTTAGTAGCATTCTGACACTGTGCGGCGCCGGCTCGGAGAGCCCCGCTGCCAGGAGGAAATTATTTTTATTCCCCCTGGCAGCATTTGGCTTTCAGTCATAGGGGTTTCAGTCATTGCTCTGTGCATAGTGAATGGTGCTTGTAACCGCGTCCCTGGTACTTACTGACAGCCGGCCCTAATGATCAGCCTGCTGTCAGTCAGTGTTGGGGGCGCGGTTACAGCCACCGCTCTCGAAACACAGAGCAGTGACCAAAACCGTACCGGCCCACCCATATGGCTGGAAGCTGAATGCTGCTTGGGGGAATAATGTACATTACTTCCTGGCAGCGGGGCTCTCAGTGCCACCACCGTATGGTGTCAGATCGCTATTAGCTTGCAGATTAACCCCATATCTGCAGGATAATAGTGTTATTTTACATGTCGGGTTCTCTTTAAGGCTATACAATCCTTACGCTTCCTCCCATTTTCAGCAGGCATATGGTGTAGGGGCAGCACTTAGCAAACTTTTTTAGCAGTTCCTATCTCATGTTGCCTTTTGAACAATTGGGAAGATCCTTCTTGCCTTACAGGCAGTCATGGTTTTGTGAGAAGGGTCAATTGCAAAATGTCCGGACTCTTAGTTGATTCATGCAGTTTTACTCTATTTAGTAACTCTATAGCACAATAAATAGATCCAGCCCTCAGTTGCAAGCCCTCTTCTCTATCCTAGTAAGTGATGCAATGCATTAGTGATGGCAAAAAATGTCACTAAAACCAAGGACCACCACTACACTTTATAGAGACCGTCATCATTGGTCATCTGGCCGCTTGGTGTACACAGTGTAGGGAGCTGAAACACCACAGCTTCATACACTATGTTGTGACTGGTCTCAGGTACAGCAGCTCAGCTTCCATTGAAGTAAATGTGATATTAGCTGCAGTACCCGAGTACGGCCACTGCACAGTGTACGGTGCTGCGGTGATCCGGCTCTGTATATTGTGGACTTCTGTTGGTAATGGCTTCAGATATCTGCTGTTTGATCAGAGTGTTGGGTGTCGGACTTCTACCAATCTGATCCATCAATATCAAAGTCTTGAACAACATCATTATCTAAAGGTGCCTATACACATGAGGTAGCTGACGAATGAGCGTCTGACAGCCAAGTTGACCATAAAGATTGGCAGAACCCTGGTCCAGCGCTACGTCAGTGGTCCATGTACTCTGAACCAGTGCCAGGCGAACCTTCTCGTACCTGCCAACATCTTAGGCACCTCTTCTGATTAGCAGGCCCGGCGTGATGTCATCATTGTGGAGTGCCGCACATGCTGTAAAACGTCACGCTGAGCTTACTAAATGGAAGAGGGGCAAGGTATACTGCCTACTAAGAGGAGCCTCGCAGGGCTTTGGTCCGGCAGTTATGGACTACCGAAATAGTGCTGGACCAGGGTCTCACAAAACTTCACGCTCAATTTTTTCTGACAATTATGTCTCTTGAATCTTCTATACTTATGAATGCAATGCTCAGCCAAGGGTTCATGTGTTCTCAATGGGGAGAAAGCCTTCGATAGAGACTCATCTGGCAGCTGCTTATCTCCAGGGAGAACAAAAGGATAAGGCATTAAAACATAAAATGCCCATTCCCTTTCTCCCCCCCCAACAGCATACTTCCTGGGGGTGAAATAGAAGGATTAGGTGGGGTTTATTCAGCATTTCTACATCTAAAACATACAGTTGAACCTATTGTACCTATGTGAACAGAGTTTAATTTATATGTTGGGAATTTTCTTCAATACCACAGTAAATTTTGTTTGCACTGCTTCAATAGGGTGATATAGGAGATGCCCGTCATCCTCGAGAGACGACCAACATGAAAACACAAACTGTGGCATCATATTTTAGGGTAATATTTTACATTTTGTCTTTAGTTAATGATTATGTCTACCAACTTTGAAAAAAGTTTACATTTAAAAATGTTGTTTTTTTTTTTGCATACGGCTCATATAATGGTCTATGTGTTTCCATAGTACCAGCTGTTTGTTGTCTGTTACCATGGGAACACACAGAACTTGAGCGCACGGCAGGGTTCGGAAGGGAAGGAGCGCCATTTGACTTTTTGAATGTAAAATTTGCTTGAATAATTAACGGACGCCATGTTGAATTTGGAGAGCCCCTGATGTGCCTAAATAGTGGAAACCTCCCACAAGTGACCCCATTTTAGAAACTACACCCCTGAATGATTTTATCAAGGGGTATAGTGAACATTTTAAACCCAGAGGTACAACACAGAATTTGATGACATTAGGTCATCATATTGAATAAGTTGTCATTAATCTTGAGCGCAAGTGCTCGCTACTTGAGTTTGCATCGGGTACTCAGGTATGCACCATGTATCGCGGGTGCTCAAGTGAAATGCTCGAGTCCCCACCCGCATGTTTCACAGTTATTAGTCACCCCAAAAAAGACATGCGGGGATCGCTCGTGCATGGCAGGCAATCCCCGCGAGGTTTTTTTTGCCGCGAAGCATATGGGGCGGAGACTTGAGCATGTCACTCGAGCACCCACGATACTCAATGCATACCAGAGCACCCGATGCAAACTCAAGTAGCGAGCACTTGCGCGCAACACTAGCTGCCATATCGTCATCTTTTTTTTTTTTTTACTTTTGAAAAAAAAAACAACCCTAACCCTAACATTAACACAACCCTAACCCCAACTCTAGCCCTAGAGTTTATTTTTTACGCCGTTCCTAGTGCGGTATAAGTGATTAGACGACCTTATTCTTCGGGTCAGTGCGACTACAGAGATACCAGAATGATATCGGGTTTTTATGATTGATAGCTGTCACACACTAAAAGACACATATTTTGTAAAATCTAATTTTTGTATCGCCATATTTTACGAGCTATAATTTTTCCATATTTTGGCTGACAGAGTCATGTGATGGCTTGTTTTTTGCGGGATGAGTTGACATTTTATTGGTGCCATTTTCAGGCATGTGACATTTTTTGATCGCTTTCTATTCCAGCTTTTGGGAGGCTGAATAAACAAAAACCAACAATTCAGAAATTGTTTTTTTTTTAAAAAATGTTATTCTACTCCGCGTGTGGTAAAATTGATAAGGCTGCTTTATTCTTTGGGTCAGTACATTACAGTGGTACCACATTTATATAGTTTTTCTGTGTTTTGGTGCTTTTACGCAATAAAAGCTATTTTATAGAAAAAATAATTTTTTTGCATCTCTTTATTCTGAGAGCTATAACTTTTTGATTTTTTCGGCTGATGGAGCTGTATGGTGGCTTGTTTTTTGCAGGACAAGATGACATTTTCAGCGGTACCATTTTTATTTATATTCGTCTTTTTGATCGCGTGTTATTCAATTTTTTGTTTGGCTGTATGATGATAAAGCATTGTTTTTTGCTTCGTTTTTTTTTTTTTTTAACGTGTTCACTGAAGCTGTTAACTAGTGGGACAGTTTTATAGGTCAGGCCGTTACGGACGCGACGATGCCAAATATGTGTACTTTTATTGTTTGTTGTTTTTTTTTTCATAATAATATTTATTGATGAGTACATTATATTTTTATTTTTGGTGGATTATTTTTTTTTTATATTTTTACAATTTTTTTTTTCACTTTCTGAGAGTTTTTTTTACTTTTTTACTTTGTCCCACTATGTGACTTTCACTTTTTTTATTCTGATCGCCTGCATAGCATAGGGATGGAGCACCATCCCTGTGCCATGCAGGCAGTCAGCGCTGCACAGTGAGAAGATTGTTTGGTCATGTACTGCGCATGGCCAAAAAATCTTCCTGCTGTCTGGTGACCCGGATATTGTCATCACGACATTGGGTCATCATGGCAACACCCGAGAAGCCGCGGCAGACAGCGCTGGAGGCCGGAAGAGGAGGTGAGTATACCGATCACCTCCCCTTAGCCACCGCAATGCTGCGATCGACTTTGATTGCAGCATTGCGGGGGTTAATGTTCCGGGAGCGGTGCGGGACCAATCCCTACACATAGTACTGGGTGTCAGCTGTGACAATCTGCTGACACCCGTCGGCGATAGCGCCCGCACAGACTGTGTACGCGCGCGATCGTGATGACGTACTAATACGGGTCAGGCTCTTAAGTCCCAGGGCACTGACGTGTATTAGTACGCCATGGGCTTTAAAGGGGTTAAAGTTGATTTTAATCAATGCATCTTGGAATAATAACAATTAAATGTGTTTAAAAATAATGTTCCTGTGCTGAGATAATCTTATAAATGTGCCTCTGCTGTGTACTGTGTAATGAATGTGTCTGACCGTATAGGAACATGGTCTGATCATACCACAGCTACTGGGCTGGGGAGGAAGGAAAAGAGAGTATACAGACATTACAGCACGGGATCACAGCTGGTTCTTTTTGTGATGTAAAACATTTCCTTAACTGTTTTTAAAAAATGTTTTACCTTAATGAAAGAATTATTTGTGATCCCATCCTGTAATGTCTGTATACTCTTTTCCTTCCTTCCCTGCCCAGGAGATGTGGTATGATCAGACCATGTTCCTGTATGGTCAGACACAGCCATTACACAGTACACAGCAGGGGCACATTTATAAGATTATCTCAGCACAGGAACATTTTATTTAAACACATCCAATTGTGTAAATTATTGTTATTCCAAGATCTATTGATTAAAATTAACTTTGTTCTTTGGAAAACCCCTTTAAGGCTATTTGTATACATTGAGTATTTGGATGCAGAAATTTCTGCACTGTTTCTGCATCTCTTGCAAGGAAAAACGTTGCGCAAAAATGCACCGTGTTCACATGGCCTAAAACTTCACCCATATAGTATAGTTTATATTAGTAGACCTAGTCTAGAACATACTATTTCCACACTCGCATATATATATATATATATATATATATATATATTAATAATATAAAGTATCCATTGTGTTCCCTGCTGCCTGCATACCGAGGACCATTGATATTAAAGTGTATATAGTCCGGCTTCTAAACTTCTAATTTATGTTACAGTACTCTTTAATGGACTTGCTTTCAAAAATGGTGGCTGGTCAGCCACACTTTGTGCGTTGCATCAAACCAAATAATGATCGCCTGCCAAGTAAATTCGATCGGGAAAAAGTATTGGTGCAGCTGAGGTACACGGGGATTCTGGAGACGGCAAGGATTCGTCAGTTGGGATACTCACACCGCATCCTCTTTGCCAATTTTATAAAGAGGTAAAACTGGATATTATCCAACTCCCATATACTTATGTATATCTTATATGTATTGGTTCTATAGGGGCCGATTCTTCATTAAATTTGCGCCTTTCTTTTGGAGTGCTTTTTTTCTCTTTTTTTTGTGCTAACTTATAATTTATTTCTATGCCTTTTTCAAGCTCTTTACGTCTTTTCTTTTGTATCTTCAGCATGGGCATGGTAAGACAATTCCAGATTTTTTTTTTTGCTTCATTCATCATTTGCAAGGCGAGCCAAAGAGCAAAAAATCAGAACCTATGAATTTGCACAAAATTTATCAAACATCTTGTGTCATTAATTTGGCTTAAAATCTCCCTGTGATTAAAGAAAGATAAGACGGAACAAATAGATGAAAGAAAAACACAAATCATGAATTAAAATCAACATATTTATATTTATTGCACATACATACTGTCTTATTACTACATCCTGCTTATAATAAAAATAAGATAATAACAATAATAATAATAACAATAATAATCTCTGTGTCTTTTAAGATACTACCTGATTTGCTTTAAGTCTTATGAAGATCCTCCGGTCAGCCCTGAATGCTGCGCATCTATACTGGAGAAAGCAAACTTACAACACTGGGTTTTAGGGAAAACAAAGGTACTAAACTAATGACTAGAGGCTCTGCTTACTTCTGTATCTGATTTGAGAAATAATGTAAAACTATTAAGATAAATTATTTTCTTGCTAGTTTCTTAGAAGAAGAAATACTCAGTATACTGTACATCCATTTATGCTGCTTATCGCTTCTTCTTATAGAAGTAGTAGTGGGGTTATAGCGTGCCAGGAGAGTGGAGGGTCCAATGTCGGGATTTTGCGAAAGAGGATTTTGGCACTGGATCATACCCACTCCAAGCCATACCGCTTATCTCCAATTTGTTTTTTACATCTGGTGGGAAACACAGTCAGCAGCATAGTATTGATTGGGAATAACACTATATAGCTGGTGACCATAATGTTGGCTTCCTATGGAATTGACTTCAAAATGTTTGAGAGTTGGAAAGATTAGAATATGACACTATTAGGCGAGGGTCACACAACTGTATTTTCTCGCATCCAATAAAATTGAGCTGATTATGCTAATCACATTCTGAACAGAGTATGATACAATTTTCTTGGATGAGGAGATGGAAAAAAAATGTTCCAACTTTTCTGTTCTGTCTGTCCGTGAAAATCGGATGTCATCCGAGTGCAGTCCGATGTTTCCCACGGACTCATTGACTTGTATGGCCATGCGTGATCTGAATATCGGATGCAAGTCTTTCATGCTGAGATTCTTTCTTCGGACCGGCTCTGTCGGAGGAAAAAAGTATCCAATCAGATTTTGGTCGAGACATGCTTGAATCTGATAGAGAGCATGCCCAGAAGGATTCAGGCAGTGTTAAAGTCAAAGGTGAATTTACAAAATACTAACAAAATAATAAAAATTTAAATTTAAATTTTTAGGAGCAAAACAGTAACAATGTAGTGACATGATGAGAATCTGCATAAATAATCATATGCTAAATAGATGCAAGTCAAATTTATGTATGAGATAGCCGAGATGATTGTCTATAAAATGATGGTAGTCTCATGTTTGAAATAGTAGTGGATGGTGAGATATGGAGCCTGAAAGTCAAAGTTTCAAAACATTGTTACCCATTTGCTCGTAGTGTATAATCTAAAGGCTCGACTGCTTTAGAAAAAACTCTATTTTCCATCCAATATCCAGTTAGGTAATTTGGAGATGCGGGGATTGTCTCATCATAGAGAACCCCGTTAAAATGCAGCCAACCAAGTCCTGCTTTTGTTTTCCATGGGAGCTATGTAATGCTTCGCTTTTCCTGTGGGGGTGCTACAGGGACATTGGATACTTGCTGCCTGGTTCTCCCGCTCATTACAATGGAGCACTGGGATTCCTAACAATGGGACATCCTAAGATTAGAGTATCATATATGAACCATACTAACAAAAAGAGATCCAAGTGGACAACCCCTTTAAAAATATTAATCTGACACTTAAAGTAACTTTCTTAAAGTTCTGATGTAGTCCCGATGTTGTCCTAATGGTAGCCAGTCCCTAAATTTAGAACCCTTCCAACAGTAACTTTTCCGTTGAGCGTCTGTGACGCGCCCCTGGGCCTGTGTCGCGCTGCGTTGCGCACGCGGGAGCTTACCTGGAGCCGGATCTCTTGAGGGTTGTAGTCTCGTGGCGGTGATCCGGTCCGTGCCCAGGGAGTCAGACTAAGTGGCGCTGTATTAGCGGTAGATGTTGGACGACTACGCCACCCGTTGAATGCAGCTATGGAGCTGCCGCTGCAGGACAGTCCGCTGAGGCCGGTGGATGGATGGTGCAGCGTAGATGGTATAACCCCCAACGGGAGGGGTATGGCCTCAGGGCAGCAGATGTGGATGATGGGGGTAGCAGGAACCACTCAGAGACGGTGCGGTGTAATTCAGGGTCTTTACTGGTAACAACGATAGACCCTCCCGGAGTACTGGCTAGCGAACGGGGCCTGGTCAGTCCTTGAGCAGATGGGATCTCCCCTGGCCAGGCGGAGTTGTAGGCCTCCCAAACTGACTGTACTCTTCTGGCTACCTTGCTAGAAGCGGATATAAGTAGCCCACGTCCCTGAGTGTACCGTGTGGTGCTCACCCATATGGCCGGTGACTCGGGGCCTTCTAATGGCTTCCGCTCCACGATGGCGGTGCTGGTCCCACGCGTGTGACCGTGCCTTCGGGTTTCTGGGCCTGAGGACCTGAAATCCCCTGCCGGTCGGCTTCTGCTGCTGGGTAAGAGTTAGTCCCCACAGCCTCGGACGCCGGGTCCGGTAAGAAAGCTTCTCAGTCAGGGCGAGCTCTGCAGCTGCCAGCCCCTGACTCGTAGTAGTATTGCTTCTGCTGTTTCTTGTCTCTACTCTCCTTGACTGCTAACCCTGCTTCAGCCCCGGGTTTATATAGGGGAAGTTCTTCCCCTCCCAGGACTGGGCAGGAGGTGTGGCATGCACAGGATCCCTGACCAAAGGACCTCCCACCTGCTCTCAGACATAATATCTCTATCACTGTGGCAACCAGACCCCTGGGGTGTCACATCTGTATGTTTGGATTTGTCACCTCTCGTGCTTGTTGCGCATGAAACTCA